>NC_051163.1:104854096-104970944 GCF_013339745.2 Dermacentor silvarum | reverse complement strand
TTTTATGTACTTTCTGTGTTCTGTTTAGTGTTCTTTTCTTTTCCTCCCTTTCCTTGCTTTGAATATTAAGTTTGCTTTGAAAAAGAAAATGGCGTTGTCTTTCCTGAACGGAGGCTCTGCCTCAGTGTAACAATTCACACCAGAAGAACCTGACATCACAACGTGTCAGCTAGGCGTTAACAGAGCAACATGGGCTGCGGTGCGCAAGTGATCAACAATGTGTGCCGTGCGTGGGCAGGACAAGAAGTAGTGCGATGCATCGTCACAAGCCACACCACACGCGCACAGATTAGAGGTGCGAAGATTGAACCGATTGAGATAATAAATGAAGTGACCGTGCCCCGTGAAAAGATGGCCAAGTACGCGATTAGGGGGAACCAGCCTGGAATAGCTTGAACGCTGTTTATCCAGTGATAAATGCACGTGTTCTCGCCCTCGCGCTGCCAGTATATATACCATTGGTTCCTCGCAATTCGATAGAAATGCGTGCAAGCCGGTTTGAGTGAAGCAAGGCTTTCCCGAGGTGAACCCGTGGTGGCCGCGGACGAAGCAGCTGAGTCATTGCCGACTACTCCCCTATGACTGGGAACGTGGTAAAGAAGTACCTGTACGCCCAGCGGGAGCTAGCGAAAGAAGTGCTCGCTCACATTGCCAAATGCGTGTGTCCACGTCTCGGATATGTGAGAGCGCGGTTAGCAGTGAGAGAGAGTCAGTGTACAGGCGCACCCGAGAGGTGGCCTGCAGGGCGCAGCAATAAAGAGAAGCGCCTCGGTGAAGGCGACGACCTCAGCACTGTATGCGCTCGACGCATTGAGCGCTTGAAATTTGCGCACCACGGCGAGACGACAGCCTGGGTCGAACACGACGAATGCCGCTCCCGCCGCCGCGCTCGTAAAGGCACCGTCAGTGTAAACGTTAGTCGGGAGCGGCAGAGATCCGAGCGGCCCGAGAAGGGGAGAGGCGCGCGAACAGAAAACGGCATATCTCCCGCGGATGGCGCGACCATGGGGTCAAACGGGCATTCGATACTGTGCGGGTGGAAGGTATCAAGGCCATACTGAGTGATCTGACGGAGCGTGAAGAGCGAGAACTCAGCGTTGAATCTGCTCCACTGGGAGCGGCGGACAGTTAGCCAGTACGTGTAGTGCTGAAGTCCTGTTAATTCGTGTGATACGCGCCTGTTAATGTCACAAGCAAAGAACGCTGCACCGATAGTACACGTGTGGAAAGGTGCGTCGTAGGAAAAGTGGACCACCATACGGGGGACGCGTATGCAACTGCAGGTAGCAGAACCTGTCTGTAAACACGGCGCAAAAGTACGGGATGCATCGTGGAACTGACGGACGGCAGAGCGGTGCTCGCAATCGACGGCATTTCAATTGGCGGCTCTGGCATTGGTGAGGGGGAGGGCATAGAGCGCTCTTGAAGTGGCCACCGAGTTGTAAACTCGTAGTGCGAGATTCGGCGTGCAGCCGCGTCCTCTCGCAAGCAGGGAGCGCGCAGCACCGGCAACTTTCGTAGCCTCCTTGCAGAGGTGTGAGACGGCCGCATTGAAGTTCAGACGGAAGTCAATGTGCAGTCCCAGGTAGCGGACTTTCTCGCGCCACGGCAGGGGAACGTTGCCACGGAGAGTAAGTGGCGGTGTGTCGTAGCGAGCACGAGAGGCTCCGGGATGCACCATCAACGCCTCCGTTTTAGACGCTGGGAGGTGGAGACCGATGCTGGTGAGGTATACATCAACAGCGTTCATAGCCTGCTGGATGGAGGCTCGAACGTAACAGCCCGAGCTGGTAGGGCCGCAGGCAAAGAGGGCGATGTATCGGCGTAAATGGCAGTCCGAACTTCATAGGCTCTTGCCTTGCGGATAAAGTCGGGCGAGCGCCAGGTTGAATAGAAAAAGACTTAAAACGCTGCCCCGAGGAACACCGGAGAAGACGCTTCGTGGGACGCTGAGAGCACCGCCGACTCGAACTCTCAGTGTGCGGTCACTGAGAAAGGAGCGAACATAGGTCATGAGGTGGCCAGTGACCTCCAAATCACTCAGGGCTTGGATGATGGTGGCGTGAGCAACGCCATCGAAGGCTCGTTGAACGTCGAGCAAGACGAGGAAGCCAACCGTACGACGACTTGTTGCTTGTTCGAGGGTAGCGAACCACGTCAGCAAGACCCACGAAACACACAAGCAGCTATTTGATGTCTAAAAGATGTCTTGAACGGATAATTCAAAAGTGTAATAGCTGTCCTGGTCAAGACATTTTCTAGCCGTGGACGTCTACAGGTACTTCAGTAAGCTCTGCTAATGTTACGCTAAAAGTTGGCTAATAAACATCCCGTCAAGAACAACTTCAAGAATTGTAATAGACGTTCCCATAATTCTGTAATAATGGCTTCGGAAACATTATGCAGGCTTTTATAAAACATCTTGATAAGAACAAGTTAAGAATTTTATTAGACGTTCCTAGAATTCTGTTATAATTAAATTATAACATAGTTCTGGGGACGTATAACAAAATTCTTAATTAAGCTGTAGCGAAGAGAGACGCTAGTGGGTCCAGCGCTTTGGCTCGCAACGGCGCTCGTGCTTGAAAGCCGTGTCTCGTTTGGCTGTCGACGCTGCGCTGCTCCGATTTTTAATAAACCCTTTACAATTGGTGGAGGTGCTGCGCCCTCAAAACCTGCAACCTGGAACTTCGATCCCGCACCGTACCGTCGACCATGCCTGAAGAAGCCTCCCAGCAAGTACCTCCCCCTGCACCGGCACCGTGCTCTGGTGTGCCGCGCCACAGGGACCCTGCTATCTTCACAGGCGCGGATGACACCGACGTTGAGGATTGGCTTACGACCTACGAGCGGGTAAGCGCCCACAATAAATGGGACGAAGCCGCTAAGCTCAGCAACGTGCTATTCTACCTCGCGGGTGTGGCCAGCTTATGGTACCACAACCATGAAACGGATTTTCCGACGTGGTCAGACTTCAAGACATCTTTTGTCGAGGTTTTTGGTCGCCCTGCTGTTCGTAAGCTGCGCGCCGAACAGCGTTTGCGGGAACGAGCTCAGCAAGTAGGCGAACCCTTCACAAGTTATATCGAAGACACTTATGCAGGAAAGTCAACGCGACCATGTCGGAGTCTGATAAGATCAGGAATGTTATGAGAGGCATAGAAGACGCATGATGCCTTCAACATGCTCCCCCTTATAAAAATGACTATTGAAATGTTGTTGGCATAATGTTGAGGAATTGTTGACACAATATCCTTTCGATAATGCCTCAATAGTTATTGAACGTACACAACAATACCTCAACAATAAAGTTGTTGAGCGCTTCACAACAGTAAAGTCATTGACTAATTGTTGTTGACATATTATTGAATAATCTTGAGTACTATTGAGAACTGTTGAGCAATATTGACATTGAATATATATCTGAAACACACACACGTAGACGTGTATGTGTTTTACACATATATATATATATTGTTTTATTGTTGGCTTATCACCACTAAATATATAGATTGTCACATAACTTGAACCAAAGGCCTATCTCTCGAGTCGTAACTGGGGGAGCTTGTGGCAAGACGACGCAGCCGCAGGCGTTCCGCTTCGTTTGCCCTAAATTCAGGGTCGCCGCTCTTGGCTGACGTTTCGCCTGTGCTTTGGAAGTAGTCACGCTAGAATCAGCACGCTAGAATCGGACAAGCTTCGTTTACTAGAATCGGACAAGCTTTGCTTACGTAAGATATGCCTTTGCTTACGTAAGATGCTTACGGCGACAAGCTTTGCTTTCAGATACATATTCAATGTCAATATTGCTCAACGATTCTCAATAATACTCAACATTATTCAACAACAATTAGTCAATGATTTTACTGTTGGGAAGCGCTCAACAACTTTATTGTTGAGGTATTGTTGTGTACGTTCAATATCTATTGAGGCATTATTGAAAGGATATCGTGTCAACAATTTCTCAACAATATGCCAACAACATATCAATAGTCATTTTTATAAGGGGATCATGATCTGGGTTCATTTCGCGGAGCAGTTTGTACGAGCGACTTCTCATGAGCAGTGCAATGATACCTTGCTCACTAATGCAATGAGTTGCCATGACTCTAACATCTGCATTGAATAAGGCATGATATACATTGAATATTTATACAGAATGATATAAGGCATTATGCACATATGTAGTACTTACATCGTTAATTAATTTTATTGGATCATTGGTGCCTAATGCATGTGTTCTTTCTGTTCCGACAGTGCTGGTACCAGTCATACCACGTACCCCCTGGGAGCCAAAATGAGAGCAGTCGTGCGTGCGCGCCCAGCGACTGACGAAACCAATCGCAATCGTCACCGTCTCTGCACATCTCTGCAAGCATGCATGACCGCTTTGTGACTGCATCATAGAGAAATAAAAGTGACTAAATTACTGAACTCGGTGTGTACCTCTAACTCGATGTCGTATACAATCCTGTTGGACACCTCCGACACGCACTTGGCTTTCACTGCCACATCACCGCCCACAATTGGTTCAACACCACACACGTGTGGAAGCAGACGCTCCCCTTTCTTGAGGTTGCCGCCACGAAAAAAGCTGTTGGCGTCGGCAACCGTCTTGAAACCGCAGTGAAACCTTTGCATCGCTGTTCAGCAAGCAGGCGATCTGCCGCCGTCGAAAACAGAGCGCCGTGAGCACGAGCAGTGAAGGAAAGCGCGGCCGAAACAATGTTAACAAAGCGGAGACTGCACCACGGCGCGACCGCGCTTCTTGAAATTTCCACATTGGGGGCGCTGTCAGGAGGCGCAGCAGCGCCTTCAGGCGATCGTTTTCTTGTCTATTAAGCACACAGTCAATGAATTCGTCTAGAATTGCTCAGCCAGCACCGACGCACGTGACACTCTCTAGATATGTTAATCTTGCTTCCACTTGTCCTGAATGCTTTATTTAAAAATAAATAAAAAATAGAACAGAACTCTTCTATGACCATCTATTGCGGGGTTGAACTCTTAAGGAGTCAACCAATCATCAGATGCTATAACACACATTCCCGACTGGGCAGAGGCCGTATTCTGAAACGTTCACCTTCGGCGATATTTCTTTTGCGCTTTCAGGCGCGCGATGATTGGCTGTTTTAGCAAAATTGGATGATCTGATTGGCTGGTTAAGCCCGACGTCATTCAATTTTGCTCAACCAGCCAATCAGCGCGCACCCTGAAAGCGAAAAAGAAATATCGCCGAAGTGGAACGTTTTAGAATACGGCCCCAATAAGTGAGATCACTTGTCCTGAATATTAGTGACCATTTGCTTAAGTAACTTTTCTTATAACGGCCTTTTTCCCGGAAGAAAAATGAATCAAAATAAGTTTTCTTTTTTGCTTCAGGTGAATATTTTTTCAGCTGAAAAATGTTATGATGCGGTTCAAAACAAATTTGCTCAATTTGATAACTCGTCATCACCAGGTTGATTGAACCAAGTGCAGATTAGTAGAAATGCAGGCATTGCTCGGATGCACAATTACTTCAGGTGGAAAAAAAGTTTTTTTTTTTTTTTTTAACCTGCACGTCGAAGCTGTTTTATAGTTCAGTGCAGCTGTCGGTGTCGTTGCATTCGATTTTTCATATGAATGTTCCAAAGAAACAGCACCATGCAGTAGACATGTAGAAATATTTTTAATTAGGAAACGAACGAACTGGGAACAAAACAATGATTGGATCGAACAATTTCGTTCAGAGGCAAGATTTGCAAAGGCTGTAGTTATCATGAATACACAAGAGTACCCACGACTGTCAAGCCGTCATTCCGGCGTTCTGAGGCCGCTGTTCCCTCTCGTCGCTCTATAGACCTTTTCATCGGGCGAGGAAAAAGGGCGCGCTACGAGCCTTTCCTCTTCTCTGGCTTGTGCGAGCCGGCGTGGCGCGGCTTGAAATGTGTTGCCGGTCGCTCTCTGCGGAACGATTTGGATGTGTTTTAGCTAGTTCAGAGTGCAATTTACGGGATGTGAGTTCTTACGAGGTCGTCGCACAACCACTGTGTAGCCTTTATGTGCAGCAGTAGCTACAGTATCTGGAAATTTCTCTTGGATGTGCAAGAATGCGACGCGCATCATCAGCCGCGGTGTGTGTATGTGTTGTGAACTATGTTGGATCATGGATGTATCCGTTTTCACTCGACAAAGACTTGTATAACATTTCCATCAGCCACCGGCAATGTTCTCACGCATTTTAAGTCTAGTAGACCTCAAATCACAATGTCTACGTTAGCCTCCTCCAGAGGCCGAAGGCTTTGCTCAACACAGCGAGCACTGCGGTTGGCAAACCAACATGATACACACAAGCTTCGTGCTTCGATCGGCATTGCCTTTTTGCCCTGCAATGCACAATATACAAAGGTGATCGCATAAAGAGAATCCAACAGCTACTTTTAAGGACAAAATTTCCATAAGATGGATGAATGCGTCGTAGATGACTGAACTTACGAGACTGAAAAAAAAAAAAAGAGTTCATATACCCTCCTTTTGCGGCAAAATAAAACACGGGATAACGACGCAATAAGACTTCGCATGCATGGACCACTTGGACCATGCGCTATATAGAACAAACAGATCTATAACACAGCATTTAGTACTGCCTCGGACGTTGCGCAGTCTGCAGCTGGTCGTTCGACCACTCGAAAAGTGTGATTCACACTGTACGGTAAGCGGGTATATTAACCAAACTATTTTATTTGTGGGCGGAAACCTTGCCCAACAAACAAGGTAGCCGCCCAATGCATCTACAGATAACAACTTGAACGCTTGTCAAAGTACACAGCACAACTTATTCGCCAGCAGAATGGTACCCACGTTGTTAGGATCATTAAATGTTTCGTAACTACTCGTTGCAGCTAAACCAGAGCTTAGAATTACAGTGCTGAGAATGCTGCAGTAAGGTAACATTTGTGAAACTAATTTTCAGAAATACCTAACTGATATTAGAGGCTGATTGTAAGCTCAAACAAACGCGCACACCTCGAGCTGGGTGTCTCCCTCCGCCCTAACGCCAGCAGCCGCTTAATTACTTCAGACTTAAATTCCTTCACTCGGCTTCACAGGACCTTTCACCTCGTAGAAGACGCCATTGCATGCTAAATAGACCACGGGAGAGTGAATAAATCCACCAGAAACTGCCGCCGAGTGTATACCACAGCATACAACACGGGCGTTCGCCCAAGCCAGCATGCCAACTGCCCATAGATGGCGGCACTGCCTACGCAATAGCGGCGCCCATGAAAAAACGGTCTTTTGAAAAAGGAGTTTCGGAATCCCATGTTGCGCTAACTGGTGACGACACGCATGCGCAGACGCGCGCAGAGCAGGGTTGCTTTTGTTTGTTTTATGTTGCTTCATTGCTCCCCATGATTCTATGCCTGAGACAGGGAAAAGAACTAAACAAGACAACACAAATCTCAAACGAAGCTGGATTTACTTTTTTTAAAAATCTTTATTCCAACTTAAATGGCGCGCCGATCGCGCCGAGAAAAAAAAAAAAAAAAAAAAAAAAACGTTGGCGGCAGCGCCACTAGAACAGTCGGCGGCGGCGCGCCGACGTCTCGGCGCGCACTTCTATTGATGCTGAGCCGTGCTGCCTATAAGGGCTGCAGAAATATGCATCTTTTCCTACCCTCAACCTCTATTACTACACTTCTACATTCACTCTCAAAAGATTGCGACTGTACACTCGGCTACAAAATATTGCGGGCACGCGAGCGCGTGGCGAAACGGTCCTCCTCGCCTACTGGCGGCTCACCCCTGGTGTTGAGACCGACGCTTGCGCGCACGCGCGTCCATGGCATCCCTCAGTGACTGCAAACGTGCATGTTTCTGCGCTTTCTCCTTGCGCGCCGGCGATATTCGAGTGCAGCCGCGAGGGGCCCCTCTTGCGATTGGCGCTATCACGGCTTCGACGGGCAAAACTATGTGAAGCATGAGCTGGCGCGCGCCACATCGGTCACTTTTTGTCGAGTCATGAGCGCGGATGCATATCGCCGGTCGCGAACGCAACAAGTCTTCTTTTCTTTTTATTGCGATAGCCGCAGCGGCGAACGTACGTGCGGTCTATCGCTTCAACGGAAACTGAGCGCATGAAGGTCAGAGCCGTGTGGAGATAAGAGACGGTGCGAGCGAGCGACGATCGCGGCTGTTGGCAGCGTAGAAGTGCGCCCCCCCCCCCCCCCCCCCCGCTCCCTCCGGCGCTGGCTTACCGCTTCCTTGCTTGCGCGTGGGAGAGATAAGAGACTGCGGCGTATTTTTATATGGACACTCAAAAGCAGATTTCTGCCGTCGGCGTCGCCGTTGCCGTCGCCGTGAGGTTCCGTATGACGTCAATGAAGAAGAAATCGTCGCCGGGCGCCGAACGCTGTATGTGCGAGTGAAAGGGCGCGAGGGGCGCGCGCTTTCACGGGGAGTGAACGCACGGCGGAGAACAAACGCGCGTTCTGCGCGTTTGTCTCTTATCTCTCCCACGCGCAAGCAAGGAAGCGGTAAGCCAGCGCCGGAGGGAGCGGGGGGGGGGGGGGGGGGGCGCACTTCTACGCTGCCAACAGCCGCGATCGTCGCTCGCTCGCACCGTCTCTTATCTCCACCCGGCTCTGACCTTCATGCGCTCAATTTCCGTTGAAGCGATAGACCGCACGTACGTTCGCCGCTGCGGCGTATCCGCTTGCTGCCAGAGTTTTGACGGTCGTTGTCTGCAGTCATTCAGTGTGAGCTATTCATGTTTGTTTGTGCGCGCTCACACCACGCTTGTTCATTCAGCTAGTAATAGTCGGGCCACATTTTCCAACGCACGCTACACATGCAATGCTGCCCGGATCGGCAGTGCAGCGCTACAGATGTGTCCCTTCGCACGCGCTGCCCACGGGAAGCGCTTCTCATCAACACCACCGTTTCACACGCGCCTTCTCGTGGTCATCGAGTCTCTCTTCATGTCGGTCTACTTACGCCGCAGCACACCTGCTTACTTAATCAGCTCATGTTTACTACAATTCATATTGCTACCAAAGCCGCTCACCTTACTTCGTATGACATTGCTGTGTTGCTATCGCATTCATTGCTTCGCCCTTAGGGTGAAACTGTGACATTTTTTTTTCTGCACTGCGCCTTTTCGTGGCCAATGTTCCTTCTTTATTTCTTTTCTCTCACAGAAGAGCGTGGCAGAAAAGGCGCTGGCAAGATGAACTTTTTATTTCCATTATATCAACCAAGTTTTGCCCGTCGAAGCTGCCACAACGCCAATCGCAAGAGGGGCCCCTCGCGGCTCCACTCGGATATCGCCGGCGCGCAAGGAAGAAGCGCAGAACCATGCACGCTTGCCGTCACGGAGGGGCGCGCATGCGCGCAAGCGTCGGTCTAGACACCAGGGGTGTGGCACCAGTAGGCGAGGAGGACCATTTCGCCACGCGCTCGCGTGCCCCGCAATATTTTGTGGCCCAGTGTACTACAATGAAACCATGCGCAGACGGCTGGATAAGGCGGTGAAGATTATGTCGGCAATGAAAGCTGCCGCTCGTGGCGCCGCACAGATTACGGGCCAGGTTGGCGAGGCGGCGAAAGTCACGTATAGTGTCAGCGCCGGCGCAGTGTTTCGTTGCGGTGGGCCCCATCAAGACAATATCTGCAGATGAATTGGGCGGCGTTGTCTCAAATGCCCGCGACGAGGTCACCTTGCTCGGACGTGCGCGAACAAGAATTCAGCAGGAAAGCAGGCAAGTGACCGCCGCGCACGCCATGTGCACGCCGTAGTCGACACTGCCGAAGGCGCCACAAAGTCAGCGCCGGGAGACGACTCAGATGCAGGCACCGTCGGGAACCTCTAGGCTTTAGAAATGGGGACGTCGGCTGAAATGAAAAAGGTCACATCCGCTGAAACGACCGAGCAAAAGGTGCCGCCCATTTTCGTTGAGGTTAGGATCCAGGGGGAGCCGGTTAAAATGCTATTGGACACCGATGCCGTGGTTTCGGCCATTGATGAAACAGAGTTCAAGAGCCGTTTTCCTGACGTCAGCATGGAGCCATCGGACCTGAAGTTGCGAGGATATTTTGGTCAGCCTTCGTCAGTTTCGGGCAAAGCGATGGTCAACGCGTAGTTCGTGGGAAGAGCCGTGAAGTTACCGTTGTTCGTGGTGCCAGGCGGCGCAAGGGATCTACTTGGGCAAAATTGGGCCAGATCATTCAACATGCCTTTCGAAGACATAGCCAAGGTTCACCAGGTGAGTAGTATGGACGTACTTATCAGTGCTTAGTCAGTCGTTATGGCTTACTGCTTGCTGACGGCATTGGGACATTTGGGGGCGTGCAGGCAAGCAACATATCAGAGGGAACGCGGCCAATAATTTCCAGACCTCGCAATGTAACGTTTGCACTGCGCGATTTAGTAGAGGCAGAACTTCAGCGGCTACAGCGAGAGGGCACTCTGAGTCCTGCCGAAGCAAAATTGGCCGAGGGCCGACCATGGGGCGGTGTCTGGCAGATCGTTGGGAGCCTCGGCATGAAGAGCTTGGGCCGTAAAAAGGCCGACCTATGTCGCTGACGCCGTCGGCGCTGGCTAGGCCCCAGGTGCTGGCCCGGATGCGTAGGACTGCATAATGCCGAACGCGAACGTTTTGGCTGGCCAGAGACATCGGCTTCACGCTGACCCGACGCTGCTGGCCGATCATATTGGATGCCCCCGCCGCCTAGTCGGCGCCGACTTCTTGTGGCCTGGGGGGAGGGTGTTAGAGGATTGGGGAGCGAAATAATAGAGAGAAACAGGTCGCCTCGTGGCAGTCGCAGCTTCGCACGGTTTCTATGGAGCTGCGCTTCTTGTTCGCGCGAAATGGACATTTCCAGCCTGCGTATTTTCACCTCCTGCGAACCTCCACATTTACTCGTAAGTTGCGCGTATTATTTATGCTATTAGATGGCTATCTTTTGTAGCGTTAATTTGGAAGGAAAGCGCGTAAGGCTGTGTTTATTTATTTCGAGACCTCGTCTGTGCTTTTCTATCTGTTGAAAGCGACATTATAATAGCGCGGCCTAAATTTGATGTCTCGTGGTTTCTGGAGCTGCACTTAATATGCGAGAGTTCGCATGCCAAAGCTTGTCGTGCAAGCGAATTAATAAACTGTGGGTGCGTCGTGATATGCATGGAGCACCGATGTCTGCATGTAGTGCCCGTAGCGTACTTTACAAGGTGTCCCAACTATCGTGCACCAAGATTTTAAAATATGCAAATGCCACGTATGCTGGACAGAACTGAATGTTTGTCGTCGCTTGGAGATATTCAGATTATGTTTTGCATTCCTCCTAATTACATAATTCGTCTTAATGAATTAATCAGTTTCTCTATTAGTATAATTATTCTATTACTATAATACACGCAAAATTGCCGCGTGACTGGCCGCTCGAGGCACTTTGCGTGTATTCGCGGGCTTCTTTCGCGCCCGGAAAAACTTTTATGCAGCTCGTATATTGAGCAACAGAAAGCTGTATCGGGAGTTTTTCACGTTGTTCTACAATTTTCTAAATGACACTTTTCATGTAATTATAATATTTGAGAAGTTGATTAAATAATTAGGACTAAATTTGTAATTAGGAGGATTGCAAAAAATATTCTGAGTATCTATCTCCAAGCAAAGGCAAACATTACCTTGGTTCTGTTCAGCATACGTGGCATTTGCATATTTTCCAATCTTGGTCCATGATATTCGGTACATCCTGTATATGCCGTGCGCACGATGTATGTACAGTGTCGTCCACTCTTAGGGTGCACACGGCTCAGCGTGGAGCGCGGAGCGCCAGTCTGTCTGGCGCGGCCGCGCATCGAAGCGGCGCAGGCGCGTAGGGATCTAGGGAAGCTGCTTCGCGTCGTCTGCTACAGCGCTGAAGCGCGCCGCTCTTACTTTGTTGTGAACTTCACTAAACGCAGGCGACCAAGCGCCCTAGGCGGCGTCGCGGGAAAGCGCACTTCATTATTTGGAGCATCTTCCGGCTGCTTTTGTCTACAGTTTGTGAACAGCCTGCTTCGTCAATATGCATAAACAGAAACAAGCTTCTCAGCACGTGAACGACCTAGCATTTTCTTATTGTGAGTGATGAGGGTAAAAGAAGTTATTTCTTGCGCCCCCTTTATTATGCTGGGGCCATGTTACTCTACTGCCACAGCTGTTGGTGCAGTGCATCCGGAAAAACACATCAGGACACAACACGCGCCTAGCGCGCTGTTTCGCGCTTCTCTTGATGCTATAACGAATTTGGTTAATTGGCTTAAGAAAATTAGGAAAGGAAGTCAGAGAACGATTGTTCAATCGTGCAAAAATATTTGATCATGTTTGTCATCGATTGTACCATTAAGGAGGGAAAGACAACACTACTTCGATAATAACTAAGGAGTGACATCCGCGGCTGTCCTATTGCCGTGTAATGTCGCTCGCAGGTGTTCCCTGTCCTGTATAGCAACTGATTTGGCCGTAATTTTACGCCCCACTTTCATTTGCTGCATCTAATAAAATATACAAATTCTTCTTGTCACACTTTATGTAAAATTGCAAAAGCAGTGCCGGTCCATTGTCGCATACCTGACGCGGGAAGTCCCATGCTCATTTGGATGAATGATCGATCAATCTTTTGATAACATTGATAAGCTGATCTAAAGTAGGTTGCGCGGACTTTTTATTTTGTTTGTTTTTCTTTTTTGTTTATATCCTTCGAGTTAATGCACGCAACATGCGAATGCTCTTTCTGTCCATATTCAATAGGTGGTTGGAGTTGAAAATCTTCAATCGATTTTTTAGCTTACACTTCGTCTTGCGGGGTAATTAAGTCGTTATTTGCGTCCAGTTAATTTCGTCGGAAAAGGTGATATGCATATCCTCACTAACATTTAATAATTTTGTGGGGTATACGTCCCAGAGTGACTCATGACCTCTGCGATCCGCAATGGAGGTGGAAACAGCGTAAATTTGGCGAGTATGACGAATAGATAGATTTTTTTAGGGGGGAGGGATTGTTAAATCAATCCAGCCAGAGTGGGTAAACCCTCAGTATGAATACCGGCAAAGGAATGCTGGCCGCGGACACGCCATGCTGTTGCCGTCGTGGGGTAGTCGCCGGCCCGGTGTCGTTCGCCGACCGCCTGATGGTGGTGGGCAAACAGGCTGGCCATTTACAAAAGCCAAGCCTGGCGAAAGACACATGAAAAGCGCGCCTGATGTGTTTCTCCATATGCATGGAACTAACTGGTGTGGCAGTAGAACAAAATGGCCCCAGCCTAATAAAGAGGGCGCCAAAAATAACTGTTCTTTTACCCTCATCACTTACAAAAAGAAAATGCTAGGTCGTTTATGTGCAGAGAAGCTTGTTTCTGTTTATGCATATTGACTAAGCAGGCTGTCCACAAGCTGTAGACAAAAGCAGCCGGAAAATGGTCCAAATAATGAAGCGCGCTTTCCCGCGACGCCTCCTAGGGCGCTCGGTCGCCGGCGTTTAGTGAAGTTTACGTCACAGCAAAGCAAGACGACGCCAAGCCCCTCCCCTAGGCCCATGTGCGCCTGCGCCGCTTCGCTTCGATGCGTAGCCGCGCCGGACAGACTGGCGCGGCCACGCTGAGCCGTGTTCACCCTCAGAGTGGACGACGCTGTACGTTAGTCGTGGTGACCATAGGCTCTATTCTGGGCACACATGGCGGCTGCACGGCCGCCATTATCCGCCGTATTGGCTCTCATTGGCTGTCCAGAGGTCACGTGTTTCGAAATTTGTGCCGGGAAACGGAAGTTTTGCAAAGTGCAATTTTGCGTTTTCATCAGAATGACGAAACGTGACGTAGAGCTGCAAATTTTATCGACTAATACTTTTTTGTGGTCCTTGGCACCTATATTGCGACTTTAGCGCTTTAAAAGAAAGTGTACGGTAGTGTGCAGAAAGAAGCCCGTGCAATGCATCTGCAATTTCGCGAATATGTGGTGGCGTTCCAAGATAGCCGGCATGTCAGCTTGTTTATTGGCTCAAGGAATATACCGTGAGGAGCGTCACAGGAAGGGCTGTTTCGTAAACGTCATTTTGACGTTGCGTGACGTTGCGCTGGGCCACCATTGCAGAGATTTTCCGCCATAATTTGTGGTGCGACGAGCCGCGCGAATTATGGTAATGAGCGGCCATATGCAATGACGGTCGAGAGGCATGCGTATCGCCGCATTTTCTGTCATTTGACACCATGAAAATCTTTTGTTGACAATGCGTGCTCTTAGCATTTGCATCGCTCTCGGGTGGTGTTGGCATTTGTGTTTTGAACCATCATTGTTATTAAAAGCACGTTTATTTGAAATAATATTGGTTGAAACTAACACTTTCTGCAACTTTTTGCACTTTTCACTACTGCGTTTGTGTTGTAATCAGTATTAATGACTTTTCGCGTCATCAAAGGCTATGACAACGGCGACTTTTTAATTTATAAACAGAAATGTACGCAAGGCGGCGCCTTGAAGTTTCCTCTCGCGGTGCGAGTAAGCAGCGGAAGTGAACAAGAGATGGCAGTGCCGGCGCTTGCGTCGCGCAAGCGGATACCTGTAGCGCGCGCGACGCTGTCGATGACATTCGGTCGGGCTGAGTCACTTGCGTTTCATGAGATAGCGATAACGCGGCCTAGGGCGTGCGTTGATCATAACTGGTAGGTCGCTTATGTTGTCTCAAGGTAGAAAGCACGCGCGTGGGCGCCAATATACGATGACTCATTCCGTTTCCCGAGGACACGCATCCTAGCTAATGAAGCAGACGACAGCTTGTGCGCATGTAAACGACGGAAACGAGAAACGATTTGGATGGAATAATCGTACGCTTTGAGCTAGCTGCTTTAATTTTACTGGGGAGGAAAACTGTTTTGCTTTATATAGAACGCTAGGTTAGATGCCTACATTAATTTCTTAGGCGAAACGTCACATTTGCGCCACGTTACGAAAGCAAAACGGGGCCATCAGCGCCATTTCGTAAGCGCCACGCCTACGTCACGCCTCGAAGAAAATGGCTGAATGTCCCGAATAGAGCCCCTGGTTAGGAAAATTCAAGAAAGGCGAATTTCACCCCACCAGCGACAGATTTATACGACGCTTGTGTTGAGGCTAAATAATGTGAGACTGCGTTTTAATGTGCGATAGTGTATTTAGTGTTTGTCATTAAAACTTGTTGATTTGTCAGAACCTGTTCATAAGTAAAATGCTTAAAGAGTTATTGAGAAGCCGCGATGAATCTGGTCCAATATTCGGCACCCAAACAATAGTTATACATGTCCTGTGCTGTTATCGCCTGCCTGTGTTCGGCGTGTGACGTCACGACAGATAGCTGGGCGACAACTGCGTGCGCCAAGCTACTTTTACCACGTGTCGTCCCCCAGAGTGTATATTATCGGCCAGCACAATAAACAGGGGTTCTTTCCTTGCGTCACCGAGAGCACAGCTCGTCGACTGTATATCGTCGAGTGCGACACGCATACGCGTCGCACTCGCATGCAGTGTCACCACATGTCTCATTTCTGAAACTTACGTAGTTCATGTCTGTATTTCAGATACCAGAACGGGACCATAGCAAAATCAGTCAAGTGACCTGGCTGCAGAGTTCTCTGGTAAATGAGCTTATGTAATTCAAGTAAGAACATTTTCAAGTACCCATACGACACTGTCATTAATTCACATTTTATGTTTGAAACAACCACTAACCTACTATTACAGCATGTCACAACAATGTATTCCAGTTTCTGTTGTTTTTGTATCTAAATAGTTCAATAATAGTCAACAAAAATCAACTGTAGTGATCATTTGTCTACAAAAAGCTCGCCTTCTATAAAGCACTTGAGGACACAAATGTGTGCATGAATTAAACGTCGAATTATACAGGGTGTCCTTTCTTATGTCAAACTATCTTTTCGTTTAATTCCTGTTGCAGATACCAGCATTCCGCTTCATCTAGCTTACATTTAACAGGTGGACATTACTTTCTAAATGAGTAGTAGTGCTTAAGTTGCTAATTGACAACATCGTGCCAATTATCTTTTTTTAATTAATAACTTTAGTGCACATGTGGCAATGGTGGAAATGAGCCTGTTAACATTCAGGGCCTATTCAGTTGGAATCAATTTTGTAACTAGTACCAGTTTCAAGATATACGTCTAAGTATGGGGCAAACATTCCTTGGTGTCATAGCTATTTTCTTACTGCACTACGAATATATGCAATGCTCGAGTTAAGTATTCAAGCCACCAACTCATTTTGCTGACTTTGACTTCGTATATCTCGAAAGTGATGCTAGTTACGAAATTGATTCCGATTGATTAGGTCCTGCACGTTGACGGCCGTTCATACCGCCATTACGTGGGCCTTAAAGCGATGCATTACAAATTTAATGAGCGGAATTTTTTTCCAATTAAATGCTGCAGCATTTAATGCAATTAAATGTATCACTTATCTAGTATGTGATGTCTACCAGTTAAGGTAACTCTGTTGAAGAAGCGGAATATTCGGTACTTGCGGCAGGTGCCTTAAAAAGATCGACATAAGAAAAAGCGCTCAATGCATGTGAATAAAAAAAGGAGAAAAAGAAGTCGCAGTTTCGCCCGAAAGGCGAAGCATCAATTGCGATAGCAAATTAGTAGAGAGATATACAGAGTAAGGATAGTTTTATCGGCTGTATAAACTTGGACACATTCTCTTTCTAACTGAATTAACAAGCATGGTGTCAGCGCGCACAAGCAAACATGACTATAGATCACACTCGATGACCGAGCGCAACCGCTGTCAAAACGCTGGCGCGAGCAAGCGCGCCAGCAGCAGCGAGCGAAGGTTCGTGTGGTCTATCGCTTGAACGGAAACTGAGCGGCGAAGACACAGCACTTACGAAGGTAGGAGCCGTGTTGCAGGTCGCTTTCAAGATACGGTGTGCCCGACCGCCCGCCGCCGCGCAAAGTACAAGTACGCAGTTGCTCGCAGAGCAACAGGTGGATAGCAAAATGACGACGTCGTCAGCTAGCGACTTCCGGTTCGAGGGTTAGCGCTTCTGTTGCTTCATTCAGCCTTGTCAGCAGTTTCTACAGTGCGATTTCCCGCTGTTCGCGAAGAAAACATGCTTCAGCAACGTGATTATGGTTAGCTGCTCGGCATTAGGGTGGGTGAACTCTTCCGTTAAATGAAGTGCACAAACGTAAATGGGCAGTTGCCGTCAAACGAGCGATCGTGTACGGCGAGCCGTGGGTACCGAACGTAGGAGCCAGAATATGTGCAGATCATTTCGTCACAGGCAAGTGTTATGGCGAATAACTTCTACTAACGTTCTAGTACAAATACCCCCCTTTTCAACTATCAGTTAAATACACACAGGTGCACCCAGCAAGGATCCTCAGCACATTGATTATGTGCCGTCTTCATTCCAGTAGAACGAAAAGGCAACTGAGGCTGCACGAGAGAGGGAGGAGTGGTAACGTCAAAATAATTCGTGCACTTTTCAGATACTTAAATCAGTGCTTTCTCTCTCCAGTTATACACGACATCATCGCATCATCGCGACCCGAAACGGCTATTGGAATGAGCCCATAGGAGCTTACGCTGTAAAACGGGAGACTGCGAAGGCACAGCAGCCGACGACATGGCGCGCGCTGGGCACACCGCTGCAGACAAAACAGCGGACGAAGCGATCGACTGCACCGTTTATGGGAAGCGTTACAAACAGCCACTTATTAGGTTGACTTACCACTTACTAAAAACTACTAAGTTAACGAACGGTTATTTGCGCTTGATAAACGTTACGTGGCTAGTTTGACGCGACACAAACACGTAAGGGCATGAAATGCCTGCCACCTAAAAATACAGGAGTCTAAAGGCGCCAACATAAGTACGAAGCAGCGATAGCTCACACCTACGTTTTGGAACTGCGCAGCGGTGCTTGTATCGTGGTTTTTCACCAAAGTTCCGCAGTATATAAAAGACAAAGCGCGTGAAGCATGGGCATGAAGTGACGGCGGCACAGACGGCGTCGTGGTCTCGAACCGGAAGTTGTAGCCGAATACGCCGTACCCCACAATCCTTTGCGACAACCGAGATTTTGCTATCCACTTACTGCGTACTTCTACTTTCCGCGAGTCAGCGCCTATCTGTTACCTTTGCGCAGAAGCCGCACCCCTTCCTTCCCGCGCTGCCTTCCCGCTTTCCTTTCGCCTGCGAGATTCCAGTTCCCCTTGCGCCCGATCGCAAGGTACGCATTTAGTGCAGCAGCACAATGTCGCCCCCCCCCCCCCTCCAATCCCCCGACGGCCTTTCGCGCAACGGAAGACGTCGCGCTTGCTCTCCGCCGTGCGTTCGCTCCCCGTGAAAGCGCGCGTCCCTCGCGTGCTTTTACGCGCACATACAGCACACAGCGCGCAGCGACGATTTTATCGCCCTTGGACTTTATACGGAACCTCACGGCGACGACGACGATGGCAGAAATCTGCTTGGAGTGTCCATATAATTGCTATTGCAATAAAAAAGCCTAGAAATAAATACCGGCAAAAGAACTCTGGCCGTGGACAAGCCATGCTGTGGCCGTCGTGCGGAAGTCGTCGGTCCGTGCGGCGGCCAAACGCGGCCACAGTGAAGCAACCGGCGGGCATGACGGCGGCCCGATGCCTACTGCCGACCACCGGCAGTCCACCTTCCGGTGGTCGGCAAACGGATTGGCCACGTGCAACAACCGAGCCCAGCCCGACCCAGATGGCCTTTGTCTTTTTAACACGCCATGGGCGTCGGCCCACTCTCATTTCGTCGTGGTCCGTGGCATCGGGGAACGCCTTGCGAAGCTCTTGCAGTCCGAGCACGCGCTTGTCGCAGCTACGCACCGAGCTCAGCTCGGAGAGGTTCGTGTTGAACCACAGACGGTCGCAGACACGGCACGGATGTCGAAAATCGTGAGAGGGAAACTCACCCTGGAACCGGCCGTTCGCGCCTCCCACGGACTTACGGGCGCGGTATCGTTAGTTCGCGGCTTCTCTCACGTCGGGATCTTCTCGGAGCCGACGCTTTCTCTCCCGTTTCCTAGCATTCTCTCGCTGGACATACTCGGGGTCTCTGGCTCACCGTCGTCGTTTGGCAGCGGCTTCTTCGGCTAACTGTGCTAGGTCCAATCGGCATCGACGCTGGCATTCTTGCTTAGCAGCGCACCGCAATTCTTGGTAAGCCGCTTCGTACTCGGCAGTGCAAACCTTCCTTGGTCTCCCCATGTCTACGTCTGGCGCGCCGCCGCCACGCACCGGCCTTCCTACGGAACGAAGGAGCGCATGCACAGTTGGCCGTGACGTCATGTCTGACTCGCGGCGCATGCGCAGTAGTGCGCAGCCGGTGGCGAAGTCGTAGGGGAAGTGGGGCGAAAGCTATGCAGTGTACGGGCGGCGAGCGCAGACGCGCCAGCATGACGTCACGGCGCATTCGCAGTAGCGCGCAGTTGGCTGGAGCTCGGTGGTGCCGTGTCTGTGTCGGGCGAAGCGAGCGCGCACCTGCGCCGGCGGTTACTAAATAGGCAACGCGAGGTGATGTCAGCGCTCCGCGGAGTTTTCTGTCTTAAATTTCTTCCACCAGCTCCAGATGATGTCACAAGTTTCGAAGGCATTGCCTCGGGCTATATTCTAAAAGCACTGAAGACAACTTGCCCAGTTGCGTGTTATCCAAAATCAGACTATTTGCAGATGATTGTGTACTTTATCGATGTGTAACAAGTAACACTGATAATCACATACTACAAACTGACCTGGAGGCAATAAGTGCATGGTGTTCGAATTGGTTAATGCCATTAAATGTTTCCAAAACTAAATGTCTTTCACCAATAGGCCACGAATTCCAACCACCTACTCTCTCGATAACAACGCTGTGGAACTCGCCACAACTTACAAGTACCTTGGCATCAATCTTCAGTCAAACTTATCATGGAATAATCATATTAATCTTACCCTTGCCTCTTCTAACCGTACTCTCGGACTTATTAAACATAACTTAAAAGAAGCCCCAATGCATGTTAAAAAACTAGCGTACACAACATTAATCCGTCCTAAACTAGAATACGCGTCTGCCATTTGGGATCCCGAACAAACTTATATCATCAGTAACATCGAAGCCTTGCAAAACCGTGCTGCGCGTTTCATTTTTTCAGATTATTCACGTTACACCAGCGTCACCTCGTTAAAGAATAAAGCTGAGTTGGACACCTTAGCACTTCGCCGTAAAATTTCTCGCCTATCACTTTTCCATAAGCTTTATCATCATCCATCACTTCATGATGATTTCTTTCAGTCACCACAAGTTATCTTTCCACGTCGTGACCATCAATACAAAGTCAAACTCATTAACTGCCAGTCATTCCATTATGCATATTCATTCTTACCGCGCACAATAACTGAGTGGAACGCCTTACACCATCAGACATTGCCACGGAACCTGACTTCACTAAGTTTCAAGATTTAATTCGCTCACGACTTGTCAACTAATCTTATTATTATTATCTTGGGACATTTACAGTGTTTTCGATGTTTGTTGCTGTTTTGCTTTTCATTGCAGTTGCCTTATGTTCTCGTAATATGCACTAATGTTTTTCTCTGAAATAATTGTGACTCATTTTGTATATTACCTGTGTATCACTCTATTATTATTTTTGTTATATTGTCTTGTTCTTTAATACGATGTATAATCTATGACCAGTGCCTGTGACCCCCCCCCCCCCCCATGTAATACCCTCATAATGAGGGCCTTTGGGGGTATTTTGAATAAATAAATACAATAAATAACTTATAGCAAGTTTATATCGCTCCAAGCGCGACGACTCAAACGAAAAACAAAATGCGAGAGAAAGAGAACGGCTTGAAATTCTGTGAAATCACAGTTTTGACAAACCGTCGTAACGAGTTCCATCGGTTAGCTTTTTATCTGTCCTAAAAATTAACGCGTTATTCGAAATTAACGAAATTAGTTTTAAAGAAGATCTTGTTGAGAAGAGAAAAAACTAATTCAGTTCTTCCTTTTGGTGCCGTTTGAAAGGTGTACTGACATAACCAGTTTCACTTTATTTGCTTTAAATAAATGTATCGAACTTGAAACGTCGCAGAAAACACTGGAAATTCGACGGCGCCCTATATTATTTGCCTAATATTGCCTTCCTACTCGCGAATCTCGCTTTCGGTTCACAGGAGGTCATGTGCCGTGACATCATGACTCAAGTAGCGCGACAAAAGACCACCGACAGAAGTCATAAATGTCTTACCAGTACTCTTTTATGGTGTTTTGATTGAGTCTAGCCCCTATCGCATACAATGAAGCATTCCTGCCTTTATACCGGCGATGCGTCATAGTTTTCGTTAGAGAAAATGGAAATGGAGCAAATGGCATTGGAGTGTATTTGCTCCAACTGACAAATGTCATTTGCTCCGTTTCGGGAGGAAATCGCAGTGGTGTCGCAACCGTCACAATCGGCTCGACTCATGGCAGCTTTTCTGGTTCCTCACCAGGTCTGTCCGAGAAAAACACTTCATTCTTCCACGTTTTTCTGCAACGAGATTTCAGAGCTCAATTTGAAAGGCCACGCTGCTTACATACTAGTGGTCAATGTAGCCCATCCTGAAAACTATATGGGTACTTAAAAGCAAAACAATCCTTGTTTCTTTTCTTGTTGAAATATTATGACACCTGAACAATGCGCGCAATAAATCATCCATGCCATTAGCTACGTTAACGGTGAGGCCATCGCGAAACGTGTTGGTGAGAATGATATTCAAGTGCACACTGTGCTCGCCCTCGAAGAATGCCCCCTATGCCCTTTCTGACCAAAATTCTTGAAACTGCCCAGCCCACTGACTGTCCCGTTCTTGTATCTTTCCAACTTCGACGAATCACGATCATTCCCTGCCTAATTCAGAGAGCGGTACCTTTGGTGCGTCTTTCTGTAAAACGACACGAGCTTTGCTTCATAAAACTATCACTGTTTTCATTGCAGACCAGCTGACCAGATGGAAACCGCGTCGAGCCGCCTCCACGACTTGGAACGTGTAATTCCGTCCTTGGATACCGCCAGGCTTTCGGCAAGGTTCTAGAAGCTGCTGAACAGGCTTAAGGCCCGAGGCGTGGACCTGCAGAAATCTTGCAGCAGCAGCAGCAGCGTCGTCGGAAGTACAAAATGCTGGATGTCGGGGGAAACTGCCTGCACTGAACGAAGTCCTCTGGACAGTGCATATGCAGGTAATCGAACACGTTTCCGGTGTGTTTACGTTAAACTGCGTACAAGATGCCCATATAGACGAGGAATCCACATCCTCATTTCTGGAGCCTTCCTGCTTGGTGTATTGGATTCTCAGGCATCACGTTTGCATCAAGCGACTAGTCCTAGACTACCAAGCTGTTTTCTTGCGCTACTTCCCTACTACGCTGAGCAAAACGCTTCTGGCCAACAAGGGTCTCGTCGAAATTCAAGCTCATTCAGCCGAAAGCTGCATGCCCAAAACGACTGGCTGTGCAGCCCTGGCCCGTGTCCTCTGCCAGATCTCTTCTCGACTAAAGTGCCTAAATGTCACGCTGTTGGCACTCGACCACGCTGCCAGCGACAGCCTGGCTGACGGACTAAGAAGCCGTAGCAACCTGCGCCGCCTCGTACTCAGCGACGTGCCCAACAGGGTAGCGCGGAGAGTGTTTGGCGCTCTGGGTGCCTCTCAGAGCTTGAGAGCTCACTGGAAGGGTCAACTGCCGAAACGCTGACGCAAGCGCATTCTGCTCTCGTGAAAGCAGCGTTGAGGGGCAAACACAACGTTGCGCGACTTGACCGTGAGAAAACTTGACATCGACACTGTCGGTATCATACTAGAATCCCTGGCAAGCAACGACACGTTACAGGAGTTATCGTTTGAAGATTCGTACTACCGTTCGCGCTTCAGTCTCCCAGACGGCCTACGGGTGTTTCACGCTAACAGCTCTCTCAGCTGTCTTAAGCTTACCAACGTGGGATTTACTAACAAATGTGCGTTCGTTCTCGCCGACGTTCTTCGAGCGAACGACGCGCTTCAAGAACTCTCTCTTCGCAAGAACCGGATAAGCGACCTCGGAGCTGTAGCGCCAGCTAAGGTCCTGGAGCACAACTTTTCTCTGAAATACCTTCACCTGACATAGGGCAAATTCTCCTGTGGAGCCGTGTCCCAGTTTGTGCAAGGCCTTACTCGAAATCGCACAGTTGTGTGTGTGCGTCTCGGCAACGTTCAAATGGATGAAGACTGGGAACCGCCATTACCACTCACGGGAGACCTTTTCGTCGGGAGACGTGGAACCCCTGCAAACTCGAGGAATGGACTTCGTGCATACGACAAGACCAGTATTGCTCTTCCGCGTGCGTTCGGTGGTAGTGAAGACTATACCGAACCCATCATGCAATGGCTTTCCGCGGTAGACACGAGCAGGTCATCGCTCCCTGAGCTTGTAGTCTACTTTCCTTTCAGGATGCGTGACACGGAGGCTGTCACAGAATTCGTGTCCTTCGTCGAAGAAGCAAACTCTCTCAAGAAGCTGATCTTACATCCTCTTGGTAATACCTGTGCCTGTCCGCCCGAAATCATTACTAGCGTGGCCCGCAACAAAAGCCTTTGCGAAGCCGAGTTCCACGTTACGCTCAGCACGTACCGAGACGTCAAAGCTCTTCAAGCCGTGCTGAAAGCCAACCGCACCTTACACCGACTCAAGTTCCGTTGTAACATGCTGCCACAGGAAGCTCCGCGCATGCTAGCATGGCACGCTCTTTGGAGGGAAACTTTGTGTTTCTGGCGCTCGAATTCGACAGCTACAATACCCAGCAGCATATGTACCCACTTCTGAGTGCCCTGAACAGGAATCGGACACTCCTTAACAGCGCAGTGAGGCGTGTGTTACACGGAACTGCAGACGACTGCTCAATGTGGGCCCTTCAGTTTCTGTCGGCGAGTGACTCGTTTCTAGAGGCAGTGGTTAGTGCTTCGGGAATGACTCGCAAACAGTGCAAGTGCCTAATACTTGAGGCAGTTAACCACGCTGAGTGTTGTCCAAGAATGTTGTGACCTCACTGGACATTTACCGAGTCGAAGTCAACTTTTCTTGAAGCCTGGCCCAGCACTGGCAATGCAGAAGAGCCTCGTGGACTCCGAGAAATGGGGCGCTCAACTTCTGTCTCAACTCAACTTCTGCTCAACTTCTGTCACTTGTCTACCACGAGGCGTGTGCTTCGCATTTTGCTGGATAGGTGCGGGATGCAACGGGAATTCATGTGAGACGCGGCCGTTGTACTGGTACTAATCTGCAAGTGTTGAGCAGAGTGTAAAATCGCAATAAAGTATAAATGAAATGCTAATTATGGGCGTTTTTCCTTTCAATCACAGGTAAGTATACTACTGCGTCAATAATTACTGCCGTACTTCCTCTGTTCCTGCACTACGGCTACACCGTAGTCACAGCCATGTCGCAAGGTAAGGCTACTGGGATTGCGTACATAAATTATTTTTCACTCAGTTATCCCTACGTGGATCAACGCGAAAGCATTGCGACCACTGCGCGATGGCTATGTTCTTTCCGCACAGCTCTTTCAGAGGCCATATTATTTCTGATGCCTTTGCCTATGACCATCCTTACAGGGAGGCACATTCCTAGTGGCACATATACCTCATTACCCAAGTTGGTGTCAAATACGTTCGTTGAAGAGCGACACCCAGCACTGGCTCATGTCCAGTGCCCAAGTTGGTATCAAAGATGTTCATTGAAGACCATCACCGCCCAAGTGGAACATAGCCACTGCTCCAAGTCGGTGTCAGAGGTCGTGGGTTCGATTGCCCTAATTAACTCTACTTTAATTATCTGTCCCCTAATTAGCCTCGCCTTCGTGGTCACGCCGGATTTCCCGCCTCATGGGCCATATAATGCTTTCGCATGAATAAGTGACTCCGCTTGCTCTGTCTGCATGCCGTTTCACGTGACTCCTGTGGGAGTTATCTAAATGATGCGCAAGCATTTGCTACTAGTCACCTGCTGTTTCGTCGTCGTATGCTGCTGTGTTTGATGTGATTGGGAGAAACACCGCGAAGGAATTGTGAAACGGACAAGCGCAGTTGCAACACCGAAACGTTAACTGATCAGCATGAAACGACGAAGAAGAGGCGAGTAGTATCAATGTTCCCTCATGTTATATATATATATATATATATATATATATATAGATATACAGAAACTTTAACTGTCTGGAAAATATTTTAAGTATAGCGGTGGTCGGAGCCCCTCAGTCCAGGGCCCCGCTGGCCTCTGCCGCCCGCCTGACCTGGCTAATTAAGGGCTTTGTCCTGCCAAGTCGGAACGGGCGAGCTGTGCTTCCGACAACTTATAATATATCATGTTACATGTAACTCTGAGGTTGTGGACGTGGGATGAAATGACGAGACAGATATTGTAAATGAAGCAAATATACAATTGTTCTTCTTGGTGAGTTTCTTCTTTATCTTCAAATTGGACGATGATGCGTTTGGATGATGGTGATGATGCTCCTTCGCGGAAGATGAGGGCTGACCTATGTGTGCTGTAGTACGTGACGTAATGGAACAGTGTCATGTTTGGTAGACATCGTATGCAGGCGTAGTCGATGACCTGACTCCTCTCACTGGGAAACGTTATCAACCGTATCATCCGGCGGCTGCTGTACGCGTATGGAGCGGCTGCACGGGCCCTGTCTTGAAAGCGATCTGCGATGGGGACAGAGTTCGCCGAGTGCTGATAGCTTCGTGTGCGCTGTGTTCTCGCCGCTTAGTTCGCGTTGAAGGAAGAGGAGTACGATGGTCAATTGGCTCGCTGCTGCGGGCCCTATCTTGAAACGGACCGTCATACGTGACGGACAGTTTCCTCGTTGCATAGGCATAGGAATGCTCACGCATTTAAAACGGAAAGGTGCCATTACGCAATGTATTACGAGCTAAGAAAAATGCGGCCGACTCAACCGAACCAGGCAAATCTCTCCATTCATGGAGGAAATAAAACAGGATACGCACTGACGTCATGTTTATGAAGCCGGAAGTGTCACTATGTTGGTGTGCAATCCCCCTGTACGCCTCCAATCAGCTCGCTAGAGCTAATGGGCGCGAGCTTTGAGCTTGCGTTCCGACAAGCCGCCGGAAGTTTCAGCATGTAACGCGTGTCAAACAACACCTACGAAACTACTGTTACAGTTTTAGTGAAGCAGGCACGCTCCTGTGTTTTTCCGTGACACATCGAAAAAAAAACGAGAAGGAATCGCACCGTCATTAAGTGGTTCTAGCTCGCACTCACTCGCAGACCCAAATTACAACATTAAAGCTAACCAATCACACTCCAAACACAGCTTGTCCTGCGAACTGAACGTGCTTCGATGAAGACTCGTGCTGAAAAATGTTTTGTCGCTTTTCGGAGGCCGAGAGCAGCAGCGAGAGCTTCCCGAGTGCGGTTACCGTGACAACGAGGACGTTGGCACCCCAGTCCCAGTGCCCCTTTGCGAAAAACACCACGCGACTTCGGCCCCACTCTCCAACTCAACCGGGCTAGCCGGGGCCTGTCCTACGCGTTCCAATCTTACATGACCCCAGCCAATACGATAGCAGCCAGAGCTCCTAGCACGTGCGCGATGAATTCGCACTCAATGCACTTGGTGCCCCATCTGAGCTTGAATTGCAACGTCAAATCTAGAGCAAGGGTGTCTGGTCTACGACGAATGCAACTTATGAAATGGCGCGTTGATCTCATGGTCGATTACGCCTTTCCACGCGCGAGGTTGCGAGTGAGTACTCCGAGTTGCGTGGGCGCCTTAGAAAATAGAAAATGATATCTGCTGATTCTGCCGTAAATGGGTGCTGGCGCTGCTCGAATAGCACTGATGGTGCGGAAGTTCCGCTTTGAAAACGTAGCTCGGCTTAAAAGAACGCCTTGGCCTCTATATGGTCAAAGCAGTTGGACAGAAAACCACGGTCTCGCGTGGTTATCATTGTAAAAATAATTCTGCATTGCAGAACACAAGAAAAGCATTAACAACGCTTTGGGTAAACGAAAGATTACTTTCTTACAGATCAGGTTGCCCCAAAAGAAGTGGCTTAAAAGGAAGCTTTAGCTCGGGCCCACCTCCAGTGCCGCCTATTTAAATACATCTAAAATGCACAACACGCTTTCCTGAGATAACCACTGGGCCGATTTTAATGAAATTTGTTACATTTGAGAGAGAAAGTTAAATCCTAGTGACTGTCGGAAGCGGCATTTCGCTTCGGGGCCTGAATGTTTTAAACGGAATTTTCATGTATTGGTAAGTTAAAAACAAATAGAAGCACGAAGGTTAGAAATTCGTAGCTCTGCACCTAGAACAGATATTGCAGTTCTGTAAACTTCATCCATTAGAGCATCTGAAGCGGACAAGTCTGTTATATCAATTTATATATATTACGTGAATTAGCTGCATTCTTTAGAAGAGTTTCGCAAAAGTTCCACTCACAAATCAGTGGTCCAATTGAGAGCCATGTATAATACATCAATTTTGTCCGCAATAGATGTACTAAATTAGGTGCAATTTGCAGAATTGTGGTGTAATTTTTCAGGGCCGATTTACAGAGCTGTGAAATTCAGTTTCGTTTTCTGAAAATGTGGGCTTTTTGTCAATTTTTGTTGAAAATTTGAAATTTAATGAAAAATTCGCGACCTAAATAAAAAGTTCGCAACCAGCAATCACTAGACTCTAACTTGTTCTTTTAAATGCAACAACCCTCATGAAATTTCGTGCAGTGGTTGCCGAGAATGATTTCTCCTTTCCCATGTATTTTGGTTGGAGGCCCAGAGCTAAGGTTTCGCAGTATTAACGTCACAAAACTCCAAAATTAAAACACTCACTTATTGACAACGCGTAGCACTGTGCATTCTCGCACACATCCTCAGTTTAAACGCCATGGGATGAAGGGCCCCGTGTCGCAGAAAATCCGGCGTCGGCGTCCGTGTCGGAGAAAATCATCCCCGACCACGCAGGCCCTCCGTATGGCACATGGTGTTAGTGAACAAAAATTGCATTTCTCACAGTGAAATCCGTCAGAAAAATGGTAAAGTACGACAACCTACAGACATGGTGGCGTGGGATTGTAATTTGAATGTACGAGAAAACATAATCCTGTTACGAGGTGACTCAAACACAAACCCCTTTTCAGCATTTCTACCATACCAACATCGGCGCGCTCGGGTAGGGTACTTGCGAAAATCATATCCACAAGGCGCTCGCATCCTCGGCAGGTCAAATTGGGACTTAGCCTGTCCAATGCGTTTTGGACACACGCGCGCAACGGGGCAATAGGAAACAAATAATAAAATAATAAAAAAAAAGGATCCGAGGGCCTTCACATTTTAATACAAGACGACTTATATTGCCCCTGGAAAAACGTATTCCCAGCAATGCATTTCTGTTTAAAAGTGAAGCAGACTTTAAGGGGATCGGTGTAAGCTTGGTCTTTGTAAGCTCGCTTTCCTACCTTGCCGTGAAGGCTACTCATAAAGAAAAAATATAGTCCGAACGGAGTCCGATCACGTCCCGACTCCTAAAGGCGAAGCTTAAGCGTCCTCCAGTTTTTTCTTTACCTCTGCAGATGTTTTCTTTATGAAGTAAGAAAGGAAATTGTCAGAAAAATTTATAACTTATGTGCGAAAGTTTTCTCTACTACTGTATTTTCTTGTTTTACTTATTTCAGGTACTTTTGTTTTACGTGGTCTTTCAGAATATATTAGCAGCTGCCATAGAAGTGTTTTTCCTTAATAACAATCGGCAGGGACCCTTCCACAAATCTTTTGGGCCCCAGAAGTTTGTACTTTGTAATTGTACACCTTATTACTGTTAAACAAGCTATAAAACCTTTCAAACAGAAAAAAAAAACGCGAATGGCTGCCTGTTTAGTTATTGGACGTCTCAGTGAAGGCGCGTGCGCTCATGAATAACCTCTTCACTACCGAAAAAAAAAACGAATTAATCGCTGTTTATTTCAAACTGTTTCCGAAGCTCACAGAAAAAAAATATTGATGTCTCAAGAAATATATTTGAAGCAAGAAAGGCATGTCGAGAAATGTTTTCTGCTTCTTTTAACGCGACAACGTTAAGGGCCCCGTGTCGCAGAAAATCCGGCGTCGGCGTAGGCATCGGCGTCCGTGGCGCAGAAATTCATCCCGAGCCACCCCGACCATACAGGCCCTCCACTTGGCGCAATGCGTTTGTGAACAAGAATTGGATTGAAAAGAATTGAAAAGTAGATTATTGCAGTATAAAAAATATGACATTTTTGTTTAGTACATAGTTAAATTTGGTGCTTAATTGCCTTTTGTTTTAGTTTCACAATATTTGTATAACAAATAATTACAGCTTTAATAAACATTCAGCTTCCTACACTTTGATCATATCATTGAAAGCTTACTTTCAAAATGCAACAAACCCCATCAAGAACGGTACAGTGGATGCCGAGCAAATTGATCTTCTTTTTTTCTCGCATGCATTTAGATGTAGGAGGTAGGTCTAAGCTTCTTGCAGTACGAATAAGGATTCTAATTACAGAAAACATCTACTAATACCCTTCGGCAGAATTGCTACTAAACGAAAAATTATTACACTAAAACGTGTGCTCGTTTATTTTTCTCGGATGACTACGTTTCGCTGTTTAACAAATGCTGTCGCTCCGCGCAGGACGCATGTATCGGAAGTTTCTCGAATGTTATCGATGTTTTTTTTTTCAAAGTTCGCCCAACGGCATAAACTATTAAATATAAAAATGTTTCTATCCGCTGTCTGTTGTCGCCGAACCTTGCGTAATCTGATTGCATGTATGCGCGAAGCGAATTGTGTAGTACTTTCTGGAAGACACGCTGGCACCAGTGATTACTCTGGAATCTTTCATGACTCATGCGTAGAGAAAGACTGAGTCAAGTATAAAAGCCTGACGCGCTCGACCGGCTGATCAGATTTTCAACTGTGTTCGCCGCTATCGTTGTGCTGTAAGTGTAGCCGGGTTTTCTGGGCACAGGGTTCGCCCACTGAGGACTGCTGAAGTTCTGCCATTCACAGTTTTGCTGCTGTGTTCTCGACCGTCACTACCGCGTGACAATACAGTCATTGCAATACTGCTCACACACTCCGCTGTGCTCATTAGAATGCGTTTTGTACAGAAAAAATTCTAATTAAGCAGGCAATAAAATGAATGACGGGCATTGATTGCTCCAAGAGCGACGTTTGATGCCAATTTCCAAGCGGCAGGTTAATAATACGGTTTTCTAGAATAAGGTATTGTAGCGCTTGCCCAATCATCTTACAATCATTTTGCGCGTCATAAAAAAAGAAAAAACAAAAAAAAACGCTTCGACTATGCCAGGAGCTCACCCGGCGCTTATTAATTGAAGCCGGGACAGTAATGTAGTTCAGTTGCGATGAAACATTAATTTCTACGTTTCTTTCGTGGAAACGTTTCTGCAAACGCACCGGAAAGCAGCCGCCTGCGAGGCCGGACGACGCTTTCAAGAGTGGTCGACTACAGCGCGGCCGCTACTTTTCTACACAAAAAGGCCCTCTCCACGGCCGCCGGTCGGGCCGCTCAAAATATTCTAGTACACTCTAGCAAAGGGCAGATTTTTTTCGCTTTTTCTATGGATGGATGGATGGATGGATGGATGATATGAGCGTCCCCTTTGAAACGAGGTGGTGGGCCGCGCCACCAAGCTCCCGTCATTATTTTGCCTAATGTCCTACCTTTATTTTTGAGAAACACACAAATACAAAGAATTCCAGCATCAACCTTTTTTGAACCATTACTGGGAACTTTGCTCCTGTATGTCTCCGTTCTTTGTGGTCTCCCTACTTTTCTGCCACCAAACCTCCAACCGCCTCTTACTAATCTTTATAGTGGACATGTCCACTTTGCCCCCGCTATCCCGGAACCCAAGTGCTTCAAGTAGGTCAGAGGAGCCTAGACTTGCAGCTGGGTAGATTTCTTCACATTCTAATAAAACATGTTCTATCGTTTCTCTAGCTTTACCACAGCAAGCACATGAGTCTTCGTCCTTGGTGTACCTCGCTTTATAACTATGCGTTCTAAGGCATCCTGATCTCGCTTCGAAAAGTAAGGAGCTTCCCTTTGAGTTATCATAAATTGTTTCGTTCCTGATTTCGTTTTTTTTTTCTTTGAGGTACGTAGTCAGTCATAGCAGGTTTCTTTTCCATTGCCGCCACCTTGCCTCAGCCTCCCTCACTTCGCGTTTGACGTTCTTTGTTGCCGTGTTGCTGGCCATACCGGTCGCATATTTGCTGGCAAGCTTCCCAGTTCTTTTCCTCCGCTGTGAGTCAACGCTTTGCCTGTACAAATACCTGAACACTCTTGCACACCATCTACCTTCTTCCATTTTCCTCAGTCGTTCTTCAAAATCAGTATTACTGAGCCTCCCTTCAAAATTTGTCCAGCCCATATCGTCCTGCAGAGCTTCATTATAGTAGTCTTCCCGTGGGCGCCCAACGCGAGGCATCCCACTGACCTTTGTTTGCCGTCGAGTCCTTATTGTACCCCTGACTTCAAGCAAACAACCGCATTTCCAAATGTAAGCCCTGGAACCATTACACCTTTCCCCATACCCCGGAGCACCTCGTACCTATTGTATCCCCATAGCGCTCTGTGTTTCATTATGGCCATAGTTCTCTCCCCTTTTGCTATTATTTTTTCCTGTGTCTCCAGATATCTATCGCCTTCGTTTATCCATATACCAAGGTATTTGTATTCTTTTACCCGAGGTATTTCCTGGCCCTGTATCAACACTGACTGTTCACTGTTTTCATTGAATACCATAAAACCTGATTTCCTAACGCTAAATTTGAATCCTAAATTCTCACATTCTTCGGCAGAGATATCAGCCAGACGTTGCATATCACTTTGCTTGTTAGTAAGCAACGCAATGTCTACAGATTTTCTTCTTGTAGCGCAAAAAAAAAACACACGGACGTAGAAGAAGAACGGAGACACACACAGGCGCTAACTTCCAACAACGATTTATTTCCGGGACGGACGCCACATTTATACCCTCACTTTTTTCACTCGCTTCACAAGCACGTGTCTTACTGACACGATACAGGATAGTCAAATATTCTAATATACTTGCAGACTAACGCAAGACAACAAAGCACATGGTAAAAGGATATAATGACACTTGGAGACTAGGCAGAGGAAACTATTATGTTTAACGCACGCGCAGGAATTCCAACTTTTTCTTGGATAGTGACAGAGACGATTTGCTAACACAAGTATCGCCGAACTTTTCAGTGTGAGCACTTTCAATGATTAGACGAGTTAGTTCGTATTTGCTTCTCCCGATAATGACTGTATCTTCGAAGCGGGGCTCGCCGCATCCGCACTTGTGACAATGACTTACGAGAAAGGCATCCGCCACAGGCTTGTTAACTTTATTGGCATGTTCTCTAAGCCTATCATTGATGAATCTGCCGGTTTGTCCGATATCACTCCTTTCACATTGCAAAGCTATTCTGTAAATAGCACAGTTCCTGCAGTTAACGTACCCTTTTCTGGGCTGCTTTTCGCACGCGTCCTTTATTGTACCATATGGTCATGTTTTCGCACCCAGGCTGATAAGCTTATTTGGAGCTGAGAACACAATGTCGACCTCTCCCCGACGTCCTGTCTTCTTCAAGTTATGCGATAGGCGGTGAATGTATGGAATTACGACGAAATTTTTCTTTTTACCTGACTCTGCGCTAGCTGTGTCGAGGAACCATGCTCTCCTGAATGCGTTGCTCTGAGCAATGCTTCGGAAATTGACACAACCAAATGGTTTGGAAACCCAGCCTCACTAAAACGCACTAACTGCTGTTTAAAACTGGAAGACATCAAATGAGGGCACGATTTCTTCAGAGCATCGCTCGAACACATCTTCGCTGTGCCCCTTCTAATAAGCTTAGAATAGGCCGAACTGTACGATAAGAGAGCCTTGTTAGCTCTAAGTTGATAACACCAACGTATTAATTTTTAGCGCGAGGACGCACAAAAATAACGTTCCTTTTAGGGTAATCGTGTCTGCGAAAGCGACATGGCAGAAGGAAATAGCCGCTTACCTGCTAAATTCACTAACTCTTATCGACATTAACGACTCCAATTCCTTGTGAAGAGTTCGGATCAAGTTTTAGAATTCGTAAAAGTGCACTCTGACAACAGGCTTAATGCATTTTCCGCTGACATAAAAGACCTTTATTACTTTATTCCTCAGTCTGACCTGTTAACCTGCGTTGAAGAAAGCATAGGTGAATTTGGTGCAGTGCAGTTTTGCAATAAAGTGGCAACCTCTGCTCAAAGGTTTTTAGCACTACTAAAGCAACACCTGACTTCAACGTTTATCCTCTGGGATAACAACGTTCCGTTTTTACAGAAGCAAGTCATATGTATCGGGTCTTGTTTGGCACCTGTTCTGAGTAACCTATATCTTGCAAAACTAGACATAGTGTTGGCACAGAGACTCAGGGGAACCTCAGTCTACAGAGCGTTCCTTTATGTTGATTTCCTTTTGTTTCTTGACTGCAGCACTCAGTGTTTTCAAAAAGAGTGTGAGAGTGTTAAAAGCACAATCTGTGAATGTCTTAGCCCCCTTGATGTGACCTTCGAAATGCCAATAGATAGGAATATCCGCTTTCTCGATGTAAAAGTTGTGCTGTTTGACGATCACATCTGCTTGTGTTATCAACTTAGAGCTAACAAGGCTCTCTTATCGTACAGTTCTGCTTATTCTAAGCTTATTAGAAGGGGCACAGCAAAAATGTGTTCGAGCGATGCTCTGAAGAAATCGTGCCCTCATTTGATGTTTTGCAGTTTTCAACAGCAGTTAGGGCGTTTGAATGAGTCTGGGTTTCTAAGCCATGTGATTGTGTCAATTTCCGAAACCTTGCTCAGAGCAACGCAGTCAGGAGAGCATGGTTCCTCGACACAGCTGGCGCAGAGTCAGGTAAAAAGAAGAATTTCGCCGTAATTCCATACATTCACCGCCTATCGCATAACCTGAAGAAGATAGGACGTCGCGGAAAGGTCGACATTGTGTTCTCAGCTCCAAATAAGCTTATCAGCCTGTGTGCAAAAACATGACCATATGGTACAATAAAGGACGCGTGCGAAAAGCAGCACAGAAAAGGGTACGTCAACTGGAGGAACTGTGTTATTTACAGAATAGCTTTGCAATGTGGAAGGAGTGATATCGCACAAACCGGCAGATTCATCAATGATAGGCTTAGAGAACATGCCAATAAAGTTAACAAGCCTGCGGCGGATGCCTTCCTCGTAAGTCATTGTCACAAGTGCGGATGCGGCGAGCCCCGCTTCGAAGATACAGTCATTATCGGGAGAAGCAAATGCGAACTAACTCGTCTAATGATTGACAGTGCTCGCACTGAAAAGTTCGGCGATACTTGTGTTAGCAAATCGTCTCTGTCACTATCCAAGAAGAAGTTGGAATTCCTGCGCGTGCGTTAAACATAATCGTTTTCGCTGCCTAGTCCCCAAGTGTCATTATATCATTTTACCACGTGCTTTGTTGTCTTGCCTTAGTCTGCAAGTAATTAGAATATTTGACTATCATGTATCGTGTCAGTAGACACGTGCTTGTGAAGTGAGTGAAAAAAGTGAGGGTATAAAAATGGCGTCCGTCCCGGAAATAAATCGTTGTTGGAAGTTAGCGCCTGTGTGTGTCTCCGTTCTTCTTCTGTGTGTGTCTCCGTTCTTCTTCCGTGTTTTTTTTTCTTTTGCGCTACAAGAAGAAAATCTGCAAACATGTTACACCAACAAGCCCAAATGTAAAAATGGATAGAGGGCAACCCTGTCGCAGTCCCTTGTTGATATCAACTTTATTCTCACTCGTCATCGCTCCCCATTCAATGCAAACGGAATTTTCTCGGTAAATCTCCCTCAATAGCAGAATACAGTCGTTGCCTATACGTTCCCCTTCCAGAATATTCCACAAAATGCTGCGATCTACGTTGTCATACGCTCCGGTAACGTCTAGAAAAGTCACCTAGAGCGGTCTTCGTACTTCTCTGGATATTTCAATACACTGAGTAAGGACATATAAGTTATCATCCAGACGCCTACCGATTCTGAAACCATTCTAAAATTCTCCCAATATGTCATTATTCTCTGCCCATGATTGCAGCTTCAATTTAATCGCCTGCATTGCTAACCTGTATATTACCGATGTAATGGTCAACGGTCGATAGGAGTGAATTCTATCTTTTCCCCCTACCTTTATAAATTAAACTCATTCTACTTTGTCGCCAACTGTCTGGTATTCGCCTATGTTGTAATTATTTTCCTACAGCTTTCAAAAGAGCTTCTTTACTTTTTGGTCCTAGCTCAATGATCAGTCTAACGGGAACCTCGCCTAAGCCTGTGGCTGTGTGTTTAGGAATTTTCTCTTCAGCTTTCTTCCTGTTGAAATTACTCAGCACCAACTCCTTTTCCGTCTGGTTCTCGTTCATTCTATTTTTTTGCTCAAAAACCACCTCGCCATTGCCCTGAAATGATTCGACTGTTATGTTTCGAACGTAATTTAATGCCGCGTCCCGTTCCAGTTTGTTTCCATCTTCGTCAACGATATGTTGCTGTACTGATCCCAACTTCCGGCCTAATAAGTTGATGTGGTTCCAAAATATTCTAGGTGCGGCCTTCTTTTTCTCTTTTATTTCTGACAACCAACGTTCACTTTCACTTTTAATCTTTGCTCAAAGTAATATTTGAGCCATGTTTTTTTCTCCCGCGGTATATTTCCCATTTTCTGTCTTTTTCATCCTGCAGCATTTGTGCATTTTTTCCTTGCCTGTGTTGTCGTGATGCTTTCTTTCGTTCGTCGATCGCCTCCGTATCTTCCTGTTCCATTAGCTTTTCGGCGTCCTTTTTCTTTTCCAACAAGCGTGTTGCTTCTCTTTCCTTATTTCTCTCGTCATTACAGTTACAAGCTCACTATGTTCCCACTCCTTGCTTGGCCATTTGTCAAGTTCTTTCTCGACACTCGTGGCTATATTTGTTATTTGTTCATCGTTCAAATTTGGACTGGTCATTCGTCGTTCCTTGCTCACTTTCCCAACTACATATCCCATTTTCAAAATGATGCGTTTATGGTCACTTCCTATGCTGCTATACCCTTCCTCGTCGATGACCATTTCTTTCAACTTATCATAAATTCCTTTTGTCATCAGACTGTAATCGATGGCCGATTGTCTATTTCCGCCCTCTGCACGTGATCTGGCCATCACATTTTAGCCCCGTATTCACGATAACGAGGGCACGTTGCTCACAGAGATCTAGCATTAACCTCCCGTTATTCATGTCACCCAACATTCGTGTCACCCAACGGGATAATTTCGCCCTCATTTCCGAAACTCTTAATATCCGCACCTAGGCATTTCACTAACTCTTGATTCTTTTCTTTGCAATTTTTCCCTGTCCATAAATACGTCACTCCCAGCCAAGTTTTCTTTCCACTGACTGTGCGTGATAGCCAAAGATGCTCTTGACACTTTGAACTTACTCTTTCCCATTTGGCCCGCTGATGTATGAGCATTCCGACTCCTAAACATAACTGAGTGTCGTCGCCTGGTGGGAGAATCTGAACTACACGCAAGATGGCGGCCGTGATACCTTCACCTTAAAGATCTTAATCCCCGATTTCTTTGTGCTAAAGTGAACGTCTAGGTTTGTCGCTGCGTTGCCACACATATTCGCAAGTCTATAAATCTCTTGCGTTGTCCGTTAGTAGTATTGTGTCGTCCGCATACATCAGCCCAGGGACCTCCTGTGGCACCTTTTACCTATTACGAATGTTAGATAAATGTAACCCTCATTCACTGCCCTCAGACTATGCCCTCGGACCTGTCATTACCTGTTTCGTGGGGCTAGGAGACCCTTGTCCCTCTCAGAATGTTGTAAGGTACTGGCAATCCCGCACCTATTTGATAGGGTAGAATCTCGTTCGGATACCAGGCACGGTGTCTCAGCTATCGCGTTGTGCTGCTGAGCACGAGGTCGCGGGTTCGAATCCCGGCCGTGGTGGCCCCAGTTCGATGGAAGCGAAATAGTGTGTTGTAGTGCACGTTAAAGAACCCCATGTGATCAAAATTAATCCGGAGTCCTCCGCTACGGCGTGCCTCATAATCAAAATTGGTTTTGGCACGTGAAACCCCAGAAAAAAGTCTCGTTCATTATCGGAATTAACCAGACAAATCGCTCCACCAACTAAGAACGGCTATGCGCCACCATACACCGAATCACAAAAGAGCTCTCCATCATCCTCGCGTAATAATAGAGTATGGAGAGCCGTGGATAAAAGTTGAATTCCTCGTAGGTAAATAGACATATCGCAGCTGTTTACTGTCGCCTACATAATACCCCAAAAACTTATGAAGTGCTGTCGGGAATACGTCGAATTCCAGAAATGGTTATGTTGACCCCGTACATCAATGACCGGTGGACGCGCTTGATCAATGCTGCCGACACACATCTTTTCATTTACCCTTGGGAGGTGTTTTTGTATTGTCCAGATGCCATGAGCAGCTTTTGCCCCAACCAGGTCTTCATAGCTTGTACCAGTTTATGAAGCGAAATTCTGCTACAAAAGTTACATAAACAAGCAAGTAAGCCAAAGGGTTCTATGCGATATCTCTCCCCAGGCACCTGTGGTCTTTATCTCTTGCAGTTTGGCGTCAATATATTTTGGCATATTTTTTTCCACTTGCAAATAAATTGAATGAGTTTATTTGTGACTGAAATTTCTCAGTTTATATTCTTTAGGCTGCACTTTATCTTTTACGGGTATATCAATTTTTGTCTGCAGCGCCAAGTTTGAGGCACATCTACGCATCGTGTCCTTTACTATCTTGAATTTCACTTTATAAGACCTGTTTCAATAGGCCGAGAGCAGCGAAGGATTGTCTTTTAACTATAATCGACCCCATGCCCAAGTTACGACGCCCCGGATTGGCGCGTAAAAACTTGATACCAATACGTAGGTTTATCGCGGAGGACCCATCATTTGGAAAATACTGGAACTTACTATCAGAAAATTTACTCCGTGGTAGCTCAATTATCGTACATTCTTGCACCAGGTGTTTTGCCTACAGCTGATCGTGACAGCGGCGCGATCATCTCAACGTACGCCATGCTGGATAAACAGCCTCGCTACCTGTGCGGATACTGACACGTTTCCGATGTAGTCTGTGCATGTTTAGCTAGCAAAATGTGCTGCAAGCAAAGTGGACCAACGACGATGATCAATGCCTAAAAGCTCGAATAAAATAAGTGTTTTTTTTTCTGATATGAGAATGGCTAACTTGCGCCTCCCCTATTGTATGCGGAACCAAACAATTTTCCGGCACAAATCTGCAGTTCTGGATGACAGTGCAACCCATGAGGACGACGACAACGACCGACGTGTGAATCATCATCAGAGAAAATGCTTTCCGCGCTGTGGTGGTCTCGTCCCTTCTTTTTGTCTTACGTCTTCCATCCGCGTTGCAGTACGCTTTCTTTTTAAATCGTGTTCACTCGCGCGATCTTGCAAGTAAAACATTCTTTTTCATTTCACTTTTTGCAGTCCCCATATAACTCCTCGCAATATATCCGGGTTCGTATTATAAGCGGGCTTTCACGGTAGACGAGTATGCAGGAACTTGACATGCAGCCTCTTTTCGCTGCATACTTAGCGTAAACGTTGTTTTTCCTACTTGTACGAACCGCTCCTTTAAGCAGAGTATGTGCTATTTATTGAATATGTTCGCTTTTGTGCGTTCTTATGTTCATTGTATGGATAGAATGGCTACACTTTTTCTCTTTCTTTTCTTTGTTTTGTACTATATTCCACGTTGTAACCACTCCTGCATGGGCCCGAGGAGGGCCTGCAGTATTGTAAAATAAAATAAAAATAATATAAACAGCGTGTCGCATTCTCGCTTTCGCATCCTCGTTCAAAACAAGCAGGCCCTTTTGCTCGCGATTTGTATTCGGCCGCTAAGTGGAGGAGAGAACACGGCTTTGCTGCAATGCGACATGTCAGCGTTCACATGCTCAGTGAAAAACGGCTTCACCCTTTCCCAACTCTCCTCTCAGTTCGCATCAATGCCATTCGCCTTCCTGGCGAACTACAACAATGCGATGCGTCACTTGTCGCATAAACGACGAAGGTGAATGCCCAGGAGCCACTCCTGTGAGAGACCGTGCACCAACACGTTCTTTTGGCAGCTATGCAGGGCAACAAAAGGGACAAAGGGTACAGGTTTCTTTAGCTGCCCTGTTGACACTAGCACATGGGCTCGGCTGCGCGCATAATGCACATGGCGTACCTTCACTAACGTAAAGTGACTATTAGAAGGGGGTGGCATGGTGGTCGAAAAGAAAAAAATGCATTCCTGGAATTGCGCCATCGCTTCTCTTTGCAACTCGGATGGCAGCTTTGCAAGCTGCACGTTTTCCTGCCTCACCACTGCACCTGCAGTGCTTTGTTCACGGGAAAGCAATGTGAGCGCACGTGGTTAGAGAGGCCGAAGGAATACGCCCATTGAAAAGCTGCTTTTCCGGCACACGTTTCAATGCTGAGCAAAGAACCCTAATGAAAGCTGAAGAGGCCCGCCTTGTGACTCGCGAGGGCAAGGCGACGACTGAAGTGATCTGAAACGAAATGGTCAGTAACCTTTCTACCAGGACCGGCAGCGTGAGTCCCACCTCATGAATGTGGGCGCGCCTTATAGGCGCCGCAAGAAATTCGTCGCGGACAATGCCGTCGAAACCACAAAAAGATGTCTGGGCAGTTCGACGTAGCTTCGGCTGCTCTGATCGTACGTCCAGCAGCGGATGACACAATGGTCAGCTCTGGAGGAGTTTGAAGTGCCCTTTATTTCTGACACGCAAAGAAAGAACGACAGAAAAGCTGGAAATGCAGCTTGAAACACGCTCTGCTCCCTATGATTACAAGACTTCGTGGCTCGGTGCTGCCACGTGGTTTTAGGAAAAATACATAGCTTTCTAAAATTCCAAGACGAACTTGAATATAAGAATAAAAAGAAAAAAGTTGCCAAATTGAACAGTTTCACGTAATTTCGCATATTACAAAGCCGAACACGCGGAAAAATCACGTATTAGACGATAACAAATAGCTCGAGAAAGCACGAAACGTTCAGGTGAATATGCAGAAAGCAGCAATGCTAAAATGATGTGTATTCATTAAATGTAATTGCCATATTAACGAGGTATGTCAGTCTTTCTGACATGCTTAATTGATGATCACAACTAGTAATCCAAAATTTTGTGTTTCTCACGTCGTGTTTTCAAGCTTCACATTGTAGGTCAGCTAGGAGTTCATACGGCTGCGGTGGCTGCAGCTAGCAACGCAGTATGACTCGGGCGTCGCTTAGGACGCGCAAGCAGCTGCGGTTATGAATCAGCCCTAAGAAAATGCATCAAATAGACTCGTAGTACTTAGGATGGACGTGAGAACTAAGGTGAAGGTATCACTGTCACCATCTTGCGTGAAGTTCAGATTCTCCCACCAGGCGACGCCACTCAGTCATGCTTGGATATATCGGATATATTGGATAATCGGATATATTGGCGGGTTTGGAAGTTAACCAAAGATCAGTAGGCCGGTTGGCTTTGGGAGCCCACTGGTAATACCACAAATGAGGCAGTGCAGGGTGACATGGGTTGGGCCTCTTTTTTCAGACAAGCACAGAGCAAAATTAGTTTTGAAGAAAGGCTCAGCAACATGGATGAAAATAAGTGGGTGGCTAAAGTGCATAAGCATCTCTACATAAAAGCGTGGACACAGAATGGATGAAGAGGTCAAGGAAGTTGACAACCAAGTACAGGATAATCGAAACTGTAAATAGACAACCAGGAGTCATCAGAAAGAAAGTGAGAGAAATAGAGACCGTGAGTTGCATGCAAAGAATGGAAACAAAAAGGCGTCGGTCATGTTTTGGTGCCAGAGTACCGGCTCCTGCAATTGCCGAAGCTATGGAGCGTTGATATGAGCTTAGTACATCAGATGGAGACCACTTCCAGGAACGCCGACTGATGATAGCTCCGCCTGTCGTGGAATAGTTCAAATCTTCACCTTGTGCGATACAGTAGAGCGGATTAGTGGGTTAGTTGGTGGATGTTCATATTGTAAAAGGGGGATACTGCGGTATAAAACAGGGGCGGCAACATAAATATAAGTGGACAGGACGCGCGCATACTCACAACTGAATTTTATGAAAGATGACATATATGCAATGAACAAAAAACTCCTATCATGTTCAGTGGCCATCCAAAACGCTGTCGTCACATTCTTGCGTTCAGAAATTGCACCTCACAATCAGCAAGTACCACGGAAGGATCGCTAACACATACACTTTTTTTTATACGCCTCGAACTTTTGTTCATTGTATATATCTGGTGTCGTTGTATATGTCAATCTCCAGCAACCGAAATACAAGCTGGCTGCAACAGTTCATGATGGTACTGACAGCACTCGTGTTCTTTTATTCTGTCCGTGTCTGCGGTTGCGCTACTTACATGTACGAAACAGCCTGTTACTTACGAACCCATTCAAGTGGGAACAAATAGGTTTCCAACCACATGTAATTATTTAGAAATTTGAGGCTCCAGTTACGTTCAATCATTTTTCTCGTTGTTCACTGTGGTGCATATTTATTGTTTTGTTCAATATCATTTGAAACACTTCGGAAAACCTTGTTTCTTTCAGGCGTTCCAGGCACGTGCCATTCTCGCGGTCTTATGCAAACTGCCAGTTGCGCGGCAAAGTGAGATAACCAGAAGAGCGCCGGCTCCCGGGGGGTCCTCTCTCTCCTCCACTATCCCCCAAGCCGGCGCCTTTCGAGATAGTATAGTGCGGTGTGCTATAATTACGCTACGGCATATATTATATTTCTTCGCTTAGCCTTTTGTGATCGCCAGCCAATGCAACCATTACCGTGACTTACCGACTTTCTGATGGAAGTTCAAACCGTTCTTTGCGGAATTTCCAATAACACACACACACACACACACACATATATATATATATATATATATATATATATATATATATATATATATATATAGTGTGTGTGTGTGTGTTCGAACACTTCCTGCAGTCTTGACGCCAGAATGGCCTCAAGCAATCGAGAAGGCACAGCGATGGAGATAATCTCAAGCAACGCAACATACACACTTGAAGGGCACACACACACACACACGAAGGCACTACTGACCTTCAGCGAAACACTATGGGAGGCAGTTTTTATTGCGATAGCATATGGTCACTCCAAGCGCATTTCTGCCGCCGCCACCGTCGGCGTGATGTTCAGTGACACCGTCGCAGCGCGCAACATGTGCGAGTGAAAGCGCGCGAGGGGAGCCGACGATCACGGCTCAATCTGGCGCCCGCAAGAGAGGGAAGCTAAAAGGAAGCCGTCTTCCGTTGCGCGAAAGGCCGTGCGGGGATGCGAGAGGGGGGGGGGGGGGGGTGTTGCTCTCTGACAGCTACTGCGTATTTCGCGACCGCGCGCATGGGGAACCGACCATCCGACATCCCAACACTAGCTCAGGGCCGGTATTTTGTAGCGATGCCTTATGACTTATTCTATACCAGTCTCATCACCCACCTCTCACGGCCGGCTGATCCCGTTGATAACGCGAGCGAACCGTCGCGCTGACCACTGACAAAGCGCGATAAGCGCGAAAAGGCGTTATTACCGGAAAGGCATCGCTACAAAATACCGACCGTGCACAGCTTTTGCAAGAGGCCCACCGAGAAGGCACATGCAAGCGACTGTGTTACAGTGAAGCTGTTACATGCTAGGTTCCGCGTCCGTGTACACCGGAAGTAGGAAACAATTTTGTGGCGTCTCGGTCACTTAGTATATACCGAAATTGGCAAGGAAAGAGAGAAAGAAGGAAGGTAAGAAAGAAGTCACGTGTGGCTGACACCCGCGTTGGATATGGCGGTATGAGCCTCCGAGAACAGGAGCGGGAGAGAACTCGTCGGCGTCGCGCCAACGCCTCGGCAGAAGATCGGGCCCGCGATGCGGAGCGCCTCGTGGGCGGACTTGGCGCAGCAAATGCATTACTTGGCCATCGCGCCAATCGAAAACAAGGTGCAGGTTTCCTTGCTTTTTGACGAACATGCCGGGGACGCTCAATATTGTCGATAATGATACTATATAAATTCACTCTAGCAACATTCACTACAGCAGACCCACCATTGTCACAGCTTCGCGGGTTTCCGTCTTCACAGCAGTGGAAGGGCTCTGAACTTTTTGTACTACTTTGGAATTTCAGTCAGTTGCTGATGTCCTCTTGTTTGGTTCTTTCCCCAAATATTCTGTAGGCATCAGGCCCGTAGCCAGGAGCTTTTTCGGAAAAGCGGGGGGGGTGGGGGGGGGGGGGGTGGACTTGCTGAAGGCCTTGACTGCTGGAGGAAAGCACATATTTTGCAGCAATTATTTGCGGTAAACACGGAAATTTCGGGGGGGGGGGGGGGACGGGCCCCTACGGATGCCCCCCCCCCCTAGCTACGGGCCTGGTAGTCGTATAACTATGTCACGGGACAGCAGCTATAAATTGGTAAGTTGCAGGTGTACTATGGAGATAAGTTTTCCGGTAATGAAATACTTGTAGGGGTGTGCGAACATTCATTTGTTTGCACGAATCAAATAATGTGCTGTTCAATTCAGTTTTCGAATCATCGCATAGTCATTATTCGATTCGATTTTTCTTTAGCTGTATTCGATTCATACTCGATTCGGTGACAAAAGTTATTCGCGCGCTCACTAGCATAGCATAGTACACGTGGTTAGGCTGCTTTATTGGGGTAGAAATTGCGCACACTGCCGTGGCGGTCACGGGTTCGATGGCCCACCCGCTTGAGAGCCTGCGCGAATAGTTTTGCAGATCACGTCAATCAAGTTCCAGAGCCGCGGTACAGTGGAATGGTAAATGAAACGGTTGCACAGAAGGTTTGCTTTAGGAAATCCACACGCGCTCATCGCTGCTAGCGCTCATCGCGCCAGCGTTATGATTACGATGGCCATCGCAAGAACTCGCGCACAGCCTTGCGTGCAACCATCAGAAGTTGTGCATGTTTCGCCGACAGCCGTTTTCGTGACACAGGCCTCCAATACTAAGTCCTCACATTATCCTGCATAACAGGCTAATGTGAGGACATTAGGGACATCACAGGGACTGCATAAACAAATTATTTCCGATAAGTACTTTTTCTAATAGTCATCAATCTATATAGTGTAAATTGTGCACGTGTTGTCTGCCTTTTTCGCGCTGTCCATGCTTTCATTTATCTCTCTCTCTCTCTCTCTCTCTCTCTCAACTTTTGTCTGCTGAATTCGGAGACTTTCGAGCGCATGTGAGACTGTGTTCTGTTGTGCGCACTATTTTGCATGCAATGGCGGAAAAGAAATGGCAGAAAACTGTGCTCGGTCGGCTGCCATGCACCACAACAAGCAAGCTGCAGTCACTACAGTGATTTTTGAGGGTACGTGATCATTCGAAAAGGAAAGTGGGGGGTGGGACCACTATGCGAGTGCGATGATTACGCCGATAAATACGATATATCTTTCAACTAGAAAAGCACCTACTGGAAATCACGTGTTTCAAAACTTCACTGGCCATCGGAACACGTGACATTTGCTTAGTAGCACGCGGCTTGGAATGCAGCAGGTCACGCACCCATCAGCACTTTTCGCTGCAGTCTGTAAGGCTCGCTCATTTGCTGCTAATACTATCGTTCAAACGGCGTCACGTACCATAGTCAAACACAGTACCCTGCCACACACATCACACCTCACCGCTTGGGGAAAGCAAGTTTCGAGGTATTTATTTATTTATTTATTTATTTATTTATTTATTTATTTATTTATTTATTTATTTATTACAATACCCTTAGGGCCTAAGTGGCATTACAGAGGGGGTGGGTACATTCTGATTAGACAAGCGCAATAATGTAAACAACAACAAAGCTATCTATGAAAAAACCAAAACAAAACAAGAAAAAGAACAATAATTAACAGAGCAGTTTAACAGGTCGATACCAAAGGCCAAATAGCGTTAGCAACGTTATTATACATGTAAAATACAAAACAGATTGAATTAACAAATGGCTGCACAGGTTATTCTGTGAAGTGGTCAACAACTGCAGCCTTGAATGACTGTACATCTTCAATGCTGGCGATGGCACTGGGAAGGCGGTTTCAGTCTGAGCTAGTCTTTGGTATAAATGAGTCATGAAACAAGTTAGTATGGCAAAAAGGAATGGTGACCTTATACTGGTGATCAATACGCGCTGACAAATACGATAGCTGTGATAAAAGTTCGCGTTTCAGTGACTGGTTCGAGAAAAAAATTTTATGAAAGAGACAAAGACGTGAAAATTTTCTTCTTAAGAGCAAGTTCGGAAGGCCAAGATTAGATTTTATCAGCGAAACATTGGCAGTACTGGAGTAGTTTGACACGATAAAGCGAGCTGCGCGATTCTGAACAGACTCTGTTGCATCTGCAAGGTTACGTAAGCCTGGATCCCAGATAGCAGACGCATACTCGAGTTTAGGTCCAATTAGCGTTTGATATAGTAATAATTTTAAATGGCTTGGTGCTTCAGCAAAATTGTGACGTAGGTATCCTAGTGCACGGTTAGCATTGGTAATGATATAATTAACGTGAGTATGCCATGAGAGGTCATCCGTTATGTGCACCCCAAGATACTTATAGGAGGTTACGTGCTCTAATAATGTGCCGTCGATTTCATGTCATGCTCTTGCATTTATTAGTATTGAGAGTCATAAACCATTCGTTACACCAGTTAGAAATATTCTCTAGGTCAGACTGGAGGGCAGAGTGGTCAGATTCGTTAGTTATTTCACGGTAGACAACACAGTCGTCAGCAAATAACCTTACATTAGAAGCAACTGTGCCAGAAAGGTCGTTTATATATATTAGGAAAAGCAGCGGGCCCAAAACTGACCCTTTGGAACGCCAGATGCTACTTCTCAAGAATTCGAGTCACAGTCATAAGTGGTTACGTACTGTAAGCGATTAGTCAAAAAAGCGCTCAATCCATTTTAAGATATCGGGGTCAATATTTAGAATGCTCATACTGTAAAGAAGTAATTTGTGGTTTACCTTGTCAAACGCTTTGGCAAAGTCAAGAAAAACGTAGTCAATAACTGACCCTTTGTCTAAAACGGATGCTATGTAATTGGTAAACGATAAAAGCTGAGTAGCACAGGAGTAGTACTTACGAAAGCCGTGCTGAGATTCGCTGAATAGACTTTTTTGGAATATATTCCAAAAATGACGCAAGATGAGAATAGATGACACGTTCCAGAAGCTTACAGGGAATGCTCGTTAAAGAAATAGGTCTGTAATTGTGAGGTGACTGATGGTTACCGGATTTAAAAACGGGAACCACCTTTCCCACTTTCCAATCGTCTGGAATTTCACAGCACTGCAGAGATTGTGGAAAAGGTGCGACAGAAAGATAGCGGAATACACTTCAGTACTTTTGAGAATCTTTGAGTTGATGTTGTCAATACCACAGCTAGATGACAATTTCAATCCGCGAATTAACTTGGCAATGCCTGAAAAATCAATGATAACAGGATCCATGGGGGGGAAATCGCAACGGTGAAGGGGTGGTGGTACAACAGTAGGACACTCTGAAAATGATTTAGAAAACACTTAATTTAATACATTGCAACAGTCTTCTCTGCATATAGCTTCATCATCGAAATTTGTAAGAGATATCGCATTCTTTTTTTGGCTTAACGCTATTCCAAAATCTTGATGGGTTAGTGGTCCAGAGGGACGGGAGTGTATCATTAAAGATAACGTGTCTGGCCTCTCTGATAGCGGCGCGATAAGTTTTAAGACTATCACTATAGATGCGCCAACGTGGGGTGGGGGGGGGGGGGGGTTGTTGGCACGTTTTGCTAGGCTAAATTGTCTTTTTTTTCTTGTTTAGCAGCCTTTTTAATGTTGTGGTAAACCAAGGCGAGCGCTTCTTTTCAGAAATTATACGTGTTGGCACATATTTATTAATCAGTGATACCAATTTGTTTTTGAAAAGCTTCCACTTATGTTCAACGGTACGATCAAAGAAACCAGGCATAAAATCCTCTACAAAACAATTCAAGTTCTCTGTTAATTGAAGTATAGTCTGCTTTCGTGTAATCGCGTACTGTTTTAGGGGTACTTATCCTGTGTGTGACAGGGGCTCTCATAAAAAAATGAATGAAAGAGTGGTCGCTCAGACCGGAGAACAGACTGAGTGACTATAATATCTGGGACAGCCGTAAGCACTAGATCGAGTGTGTTAGCTGATGTGCGACCAATTCTAGTTGGTTGGGAAACGAGCTGCGTGAGGTTAAAGTCAAGGCATAATCTGATGAAGGCTGCGCTTTCGGGTGACGATTCTGTAGCAACGGGACGAGAGATGGACCAATACATTTTAGGGAAATTGAAACCACCTAAGAGTAATAAGGGAGCGCGGGGAAAACGTAATACTAGGTTATTTAGCACGTCGTGCAACTGTTCAGAAAAACCTGAACTTGCACTTGGGGGGCGGTAACATGCACAGAGTAGCATATTTTGATGATTCACTGGGATACTAACACAAACGAGCTCCAATGCAGTATTGAGTACAACCAAGCTGTAAACAAGATTGTCTGCCACAGCGATGAGTGCCCCGCCACCAGATCTGACATTTCGATTATAGCGATAAATGGCGTATCTTTTGTCACAGTTAAACAATTCGTCATCCCCGATTTCGGCGGAGAGCCTGGTTTCCGTGAGTACAACGACATCCGCCAAGCATGTGTCAACAACAGAAGATAAGGCGCCACGTTTGCTTAGCATACTCCTAATGTTAGTAAGTAAAAAAGACAAGCCAGTGTTAGGTGTATCATGCTGCGCATTGTTAGTTAGGATACCAACGTGTCACTACTGGCAAACGAGGAGCTTGACGCGTCCTTGTCTGTGCTAGGGTCACGGCTCTGACGAAGTTCACAAACGCGGTCAGTAGATGGGGAGTAAACATAGCATTTCTTATTTATGTACAGTTTGTTATATCGCACGGAGAACTGCTGACCACTGGCTTTACCGTAATCGAAAAGCTTTTTGCGCAAGTTCCTGGTTGTCCGGCAAAAGTCTGTATTGACGAATATTCTAGAAGATTTTAGTGTGCTGCGCGATGAAAATATGCTATCTCTGAATTTGAAAGATTGATAACAATAACTGGCCGACATTTTCCAGGCACAAACTTTCCCAATCGATACGCGCGAGATATGCGGTCGTCGCTACTGCTCAGATTTAGGTCTAGTGCGATGTTAAGGGCTGCGCATATTTTCTGCTCAGATTGCGCCCATGTTTCCGAAGGACTGTCAGGGATACCGTGAAAGATTAAGTTGTCTCTGCGCGATCGGTCTTCGATGTCGTCGAGACGGGGGTTAAGATTAGTAACTTGAGGAACGAGGCTTTCGTGTATTTTGCCTTCAGACGGCTGGATAGTGCTTTCAACTATGGATAGCCTATTGTCAATTTCGGCAATCCAATCTGTTGCTCGAGCGCAGTTTGGGCATCCTTGACCTCGTTAGGAGAAGTCATGATTTCCTCATGCTTTGTATCAACCTTGGCATGTAGTCCCTTTAGCCGTGATAACAGCTCTTTATATTGTTTCCCGGTGTCGTCATTAGCAGAATCAGTGCCGGGATTCATCTCTACATCGCCTGATAGTAGCAACATTTTAGATACATGAATACATTCGCAAGCAAGGCTTCTGGGTATGGAAGTGACAGCAAAAAAGCATTATTATTATTTTTTTACAGTAGAGTTGAGTAGCTGAACCCACCTGCACCAAGAAGCGAAAAGGCGTGTCAGGGGTCTGTATTGTTGCTGCTCTTCCATGCCCACATGGAGAGTATCGTCGTACGGGCCTGCAAAATAGAGGGGGCGAGGGCAACTTGCAATTCTCCTTGGCACAATAGCCTAACCTGCTGGCTGTCTGGCATGAACTCATGATGTACCGTGCATGGCGCTTTCTTTCTTTCTTTATTTTTCTCCCCGCAGCCACAAGTTAGTGAACTCATGTAGGAATACATTGAAGGCGTGGTTGCAGAAACGTGTGCTTGAAGGAAATGGGGGAGGCGCCGTGACTAGACTGATCCAAACACTCAAACCTGGAGAAAGAATTCCCTCCGCGTTTTTCCCGCTTTGTAATGTTTAGTGGCGCCACATTTGACTGGAACTGACTTGAAACAGCTTGATATCTTTTTGCACAGATGGCGCCACCACCGAAAATCGTCTGTGAGATTTATTATTTATTTAAAATCTTCGGTTTCAAGCACTGCTTAGTAAAACTCGTAAGTGCTAGTAATTACATGACACTGCATGGTTATAGTAATGTACAACAATTGTGAATTAGCGTGTACACGAAAAAGAATGTCAATTTGCACTGACCTGGTAAGCAAAAAAATTAGCTAAATTCACTACTCCCCTGTAAATTCCTTAATTAACATAAGCCAATTTTCTCTTCATAGAATCCGAGATAAGGGCTTGCTGCTTGATTATTGAAAATTTCATAGTTTCAGCTAGAATAGTTTTGTCCCGTCGCCGGTAATGCGTGACCAAGTATAGTCATAAATTGCCAATTGTAAGTGTAAGTGATCAGAACACAAAACAACTTTGAATAGATGATAAGTACACTGTAGCCTAGAAAACCACTAATTATTGTTGTCCTGAGTTTAAAAGGAAAAAAGATATTCATTCATAAACTTTCTTAGTTTTGACCATTTTTATTGGCACCTATAGAAATTTCTCATTGCTTTACACGCAATTTCTCTTCATAGAAACCTTGTATAACATTTCATTAAAAGACACAGCAAGTTTCATTTTGTTATGTTGAACAGTTTAGCCGGAAGCGCAGTACAGCGGAGGCTAGTACAGCAACAACGCTGTTTTTTGCTCCCACTGTTTTGACAGCTGTCAGATAACGCTTCAGGCTAGGCGATAATACTAGCTATTATTAGAAAGCGCAGAAAGTAAGCTTTCTAAGAGAGAGAGAGAGAGAGAAAATAAACTTTAATAAAAAGAGCACGCGAGCATAGGTAGCTCCCCCGCTCTGCAGTGGGTGGTCCCCTCAGTCCAGGAGTCCAGCGGCCGTAGTTGCCCTTCTCGCTCGGTTGACCAGGTTGAGCTGGTCCGTCGAGTTGGAGCTGCGCAATAATGTTTACATTTGTCCACTGAGCGCTGGAAGCACAGTGCGTCTGCAAACAATGACTAAAATGCCGAACGCGTGCCGCCGGAGTGGGACCGCCACCTTATGCAGCTTCGCTGTCTTTGACGTGCCGTTTGCTCATTTTGCATTTCATTTGCGAAGGATATATTTTGAAGCGCACACATCATTTGCCGCGCACATAACGCTCAGGCTGCCCACCTCGTGCTAGCCAATGTGCGGAAATTCATACTTCCAGCCATGCCTTCTTAACGCAGGTGTCTGGCGGCTGGCACCAACGTTGGTACAGGTCCTGACAGCAGGTTATCTCGGAGGCCATAATCGAATGGAAACTGCGTCCGCGTTTTTATTCCCATCTATTCTGTGCGAATCTCGGAGGTAATGTCACTGCCGGTGGCTGCTTTTGCTTCCGTACGCGAGATGGCGCGACAACAACCGTAACTGACGTCACGATCACACATGCGCCCTCTCGTGGGTAGGGAGTATTTCTGTCCTCTCTCACCAGCTTACCCTTTACCAGGTCGTCGTGTGGCGCTGAGCCGTGCTCCCTCAAGGGCTGCGGAAGATAGCGCCAACTCTTCTCCTTTCCAACCCGAACCACCACACACGTCGTGTTCGGTAGTGTTGCGTGCCCACCTGAGTGCAAACGACGTTAACCGCGAATGACGCAGTGCAGCTTGGCCTGGGTGATCCTGAGAGTTTTCCACGTGTGATTGTGGGGTTCCCGTAGGGACAAGTACGGCTACCATTTGAGCCACAGTCTTCGTCCGCCATGTGCTGCCGTCTTTACTTGGTCTGGTAAGTGTAGTCTTACTCTGTCATCACCTGCTGTGCAGTACGCGGATGTTTCTTTTTTTTTTTCTTCTGCTCTGCATGCACAATGAATGCACCTAGCCCGATCCGCGAGATGGTGACAGTATCGCCAGGGCAACCGCTCCACATTGTTGGTCGTGTCATTTCCGCAGCGTCGGAGACATACCGGACCAATATCTTGCACGGACGTCTGATAACTATCCTTGAAGCCACCGGGTAGGCTTAATCAGTAGATGACAAAATAGCAGACAAGAGTTAGTTCTTCATGTGCAGTCTCGTAGGGTGCTTCCTTATTTAGGAGAAAGCCTTGTACGGTGCATCTGCGTCCGGAGATTTCTACGGTCTGTGCGGGAACAGAATTGGGGCGTTATTTATTTAAAATTTATTTACAAATACTGCCGTCTTGCATAAGCAAGACATAGCAGAAGTGGGTGCATAATTGCTGAAAACAAAGAAAGATTAACACACATAATTGGGTAGTTGAATAACAAATTGATCAAGAGGCAATTCACGCAAGGACGTTTCAAGCTTATTCCAAAGTTCAATGGTGCGGGGGAATAAGGAAAACCTAAAACAATCCAGGGACGGTTTAATGGGAACAAGGATCAAGGGATGGGTCCGCCTGGTACGGGGTGCTGTACAACTTGATAAAATGTGGGATTGTTGATTAACTATTTTGTGCAATAGAATAATGCGCTCGCGCTTACGTCTGATGGCTCGGCTGCATCGAAGGAAGGCGAGAAAAGGCGTCCATAGCGGCGAAAAATAAATCGAACAGCTTTCTTTTGCACTGATTCAACTTTCTGTACATCACAGAAACTTGAACGATGAGGGGACCCGACAGTGGACGCGTGTTCAAGCACTGGTCTTACCAAGCTTTTGTGGGCGGTCAGTTTGCATTCTTTAGGTGCACTCTTAAGGGTTTGCCTTAAGTAGCCTAACTTTCGCTATGCTTTCGCGCAAATTATGTCTATGTGCCTGTGCCATTTCAAATTAGCCGTGAAGGTTACGCTTAATTTTTATATTCATTAGTAATGGCCAACACATTACAGTTATAACCATATGTGAAACTTAGAGGTTGTTTCTTATTTGTAAAGTCATTCATACAGTTTTCTAAAAAATAACAGCCTTCTGCCATTTCCTGTTCCAGTCACAGAAGAGGGAAAATGCCTCGTTTAGTTTCTGTTGATCAGTTAGGTTATGATACGCTGGTATAAAGCACACAATCATCGATGTATACTCTTATTTTAATGGAAGAGTCAGCAATGGCCTTAACATCATTAATATAAATAAGAAACAAGAGTGGCCCCAGGACCGAGCCTTGCGGGACCCCCGAACTCACGTTGATTGTGGCCGACTGTGAATGATTAAAATCAACGTACTGAGGTCTTGAATGTAAATAATCAGTTAACCAGGCAAGGAGCTTATCTTGCTCAATGAATAATCCGAGTTTATAGAGGAGCTTATTGTGACATATTGTATTAAATGCTTTTGAGTAGTCTATGAATATTGCGTATGTCTGTCCTCTTAAATTTAAAGCCGAAGCAATGTCGTGAGTGAATTCAGTTAGTTGAGATTCGGTAGAAAAGCCTGACCGAAAGCCGTGTTGCGCCTGAGATAGAAAGTTATGTTCGGTTAAGTACTCCGCGATGTATTTGTGAATTATAAGCGCTAAGAATTTACAGCATGATGATATCAAGGATACTGGCCTATATTTTCTTATGATATTCCTGTTGCCGTCCTTCTGAATTGGAATGATTCGAGCAATTTTCCAGAGTAGAGGTGCAGCTGATGTTTCCAATAACTGCTTAAAAATTACTGTTAGGTATCGCGAGCCGTGCAGTGTTTGGTGAACCGTGCAGTGTTTGGCTTCAAGAGCCACGCGAGAAAGTTGCTCAGGTTATGTTCCTTTAGATACCTGCAGTCATCAAGCATTGATGCCAGAAGACCGCAAAAGCTAACAGCACGGACAAGCGTGGAGTCGTTACGCCGCATTAACCACCGGGGACACCGACCACATCGTGACACATTACAATGTCGACAGTAACACTGCGTTATTGGTGAAGCAACGTCAAAGAGGCGGTTAAGGAAATAATTATTTTTAGGGGTGGGCGAATATTCGAAGTTTCGAGTACGAATAAACATTTCTGCATTATTTATTCGTACTGAATTGAATTTACGTGCCGAAAACACGATTTGAGTATGAGGATTATGAGGATATGAGTATGAGTATCCGGATTAATTTTGACCACCAGAGGATCTTTAACGTACCCCAATGCACGGGACACGGGCGTTTTCGCATTTCGCCCCTATCGAAATGCGGCCGCCGCGGCTGGGATTAGATCGCGAACTTACGCGACGAATTTCACGTGATGAAAAATCCAGCGCGAAGCGTCGCTGCGAATTCGTCACACCCCCAAGTCCATGCAACCAAGAGCGGGCGAACGCCGCCGACCATGCGGTCGACGCAGCCCGCGAGCAGTCATTCTGGCCAGACGAGCTAGGCTACGAAAGCGACGTCGGCGAATGAAAGCTGAATGCAAAAATGCACCTAAAGCAATGTTTTTACACGTAAATAAGGAGTAAATAAGGCAATTGACCAGAAAAAGTGCGTATATAAGTGTTCGCTGTTAGCGCCAGAATCTATTTAGGTTGCAGCTCTTTTTTTTTTTTTTTTTTTTTAACGCGACACGTCGGTATTTCGCCGATACCATCCCTCGCATGTGACCCTGTGTTTGTGTACGGTTCGCTCCGCCGGGCAACAAGTGAGTTTTTCTCTCGTCAGCGTCCGCCTTCGAGCCGGCCCTGCCAACGAGGAAAACACGGAAAGCTGTCATGTCAGGACAAACATGGCAATCGTCCGTCGAAACCGTCTTCTCGAGTTGAAAAAGAAGTTGCTGCTTAAAAAAAAAAAAAAAAGGGCAAGAAGAGCAGGAGCGATGCATCGCTAGCGACCATAGTCGTCACTGCAAATTGTGATCAACCGACTTGTCCAGAGAAAGGAGATCATGACAAACCCGGCACGCGCCACCTGAAAGTCACCCCTGTCGTCGCGCCGTAATTGTCGCCACGTTGTAGAGATCTACCCCCCCCCCCCCCCGTCCCCTTCTTGTGAGGTGACACACAGGTGGCACCGATTGTTGCTATTATCGGGCCGCTGCGTCGCGAGAGCTGGGCAAAGGGTATACAAAAAGCACGTGCCGAAATAGGGGGGGGGGGGGGGGGGGGGAAGAGTCCCGTACGTGGTTTGCGAGAAGGCTCTCTTCTGTATCTTAATGTAGCGTACGGCTCATATGCCGCACCTGCGCGTTGCTTCATCTCGCGTTTTTCTCGGATGTGCCAGTGATGGTCAATGAAACGGCAATCTAACTTCTTTCCAAAACACGGCGATACGCAAGGCATCATGTCGCGGATATGCATGGGCAGAGTGAGAGCGATCGATGCTCAAATGTGTAAGAGGGCAGAGCATCATCGGGAAGCGACGCCTCTATCTACATAGAGTAACCAAAACAAGCAGTGACCACATATTATTCACTAGAAGCATTGAGGCAGAACAAGCAAGGAGAGAAACGGCGTTGCAAGAAAAAAAAAAAAAGCGTTTGAAGCAAAGGTAGAAAATAGCCCAACAGTGCCCAAGCGTCAACAACCAAAACTCCCGCCGACGGCCGACCGACGGAAGCCAACCTGTGTGCTATGGTCCGATTGGTCCATGCTCTCCGCCGCGCGCGACGACTTCCGGTGGCGGCGGTTCGCTGGGCGGCGAACAGCCCGTTTTTTGACGCCGGGCGCCCGTCGTGGAACGGCCGCCGCCGAAAGTTCGTCGCTTTTTCGCTCCATGGAGGTTGGCCTTTAACACCATAGCCTATAAGCCACCACGGCGGGTGTAATTATCCGTATTTGAAGAGAAGCTGTTCGGTGTTTTAGAATATTCAAAACTTGCCAAATACATCGCAACAACGCACTATTAAAGCATGGTTAGTGTTTTGCACTTGTTAAACTATGGCAAATCATCAAAAGTGAAACAATGCCAAAAATTTTCGAATAAACCCAGATACAAAATGAGTAATGCAAGAGTTGTTTTAGGCTTTGCAGAAAAAGCCTTCATGACAACGTGCGATTATTGCTTGTATTCTTTCATTTAGTGTTTTTGGTAGTACAAGGTGTTTCAGTTCACTTCGGCTAAAGTTTAAAAATATGCAAATGCTACGTAGCTGGACAGAACCAAGATAATGTTGTTTGCCGTCATTTGGAAATACTCAAACTGTTTTTTGCATTCCGCCTAATTAGATAATTAGTCATAAATAATTATTCAACTTTACAAATATTGTAGTAAGGTGAAAAGTGTCCAAGAGAAAATTGTAGAGCGACAGGAGAAACTCCCGATACAGCTTTCTGTTGCTCAATACGTGCAACATAAACGTGTTTTTCCGAGCGTGAAAGAAGCCCGCGAATACACGCAATATTGCCGCGCGACTGGCCGCTCGAAGCACTATATATTGGCAAACATCTACAAGGATTGCACAGCAACCTTGGTTCTCCACAACAAAAGTAGAAAGTTACCTATCAAGAAAGAGGTCAGACAAGGAGATACAATCTTTCCAATGCATGCTTAGAAGAAGTATTCAAGCTCTTAGACTGGGAAGGCTTAGGAGTGAGAATCAATGGCGAATATTTCAGCAACCTTCGGTTTGCAGATGACATTGCCGTATTCAGCAACAATGGGGATGAATTACAGCAACTGATTGAGGACCTTAACCGAGAAAGTGCAAGAGTGGGGTTGAAGAATAATATGAAGACAAAGATAATGTTCAATAGCCTGGCAAGGGAACAAGAATTCTGGATCGCCAGGCAGCCTCCATAGTCTGTGAACTGTGCGTTTATCTAGGTCAATTACTCACAGGGGACCCTGATCATGAGAAAGAAATTTATAGAAGAATAAAATTGGGTTGGAGTGCATACGACAGGCATTACCAAATTCTGACTGGGAGATTACCACTGTCGTTGAAAAGAAAAGTGTACAATCATTGCATTCTACTGGTGCTAACATATGGGGCAGAAACTTGAAGGTTAACAAAGAAGCTCGAGAACAAGTTAAGGACCGCACAAAGAGCAATGGAACGAAAAATGTTAGGCCTAACGTTAAGAGACAGGAAGAGAGCGGTGTGGATGAGAGAACAAACAGGTTATAGCCGATATTCTAGTTGACATTAGGCGGAAGAAATGGCGCTGGGCAGGCCATGTAATGCGTAGGATGGATAACTGGTGGACCATTAGGGTTACAGAATGGATACCAAGAGAAGGGAAACGCAGACGAGGACGGCAGAAAACTAGGTGGAGTGATGAAGTTAGGAAATTCGCAGGCGCAAATTGGAATCAGTTAGCGCAAGACAGCGGTAATTGGAGATCTAAGGGAGAGGCCTTCGTCCTGCAGTGGACATGAATACAGGCTGATGATGAACTGAAGCACCCTGTGTATTCATGCACCAGTGAAATTTTTTTTTGGCTACAACCAGTGAATTTCCTCTTTCGACGGGCCCTTCATCATGTGCCTATGGCACCCAAGTCCGTCGACAACTTCAGATGTTATCATTTCGGGAACCATGTTTTTTTTTTCGTTTTTGGAAAGGTGGTCATACATTCATTCTTGGAAGGAGTGAAGACCAGGTTCTTCTCGCTCACTGTTGAGAGTACGGATGTTGCTTCCCCACTTGGGCCTCCGAGACGCACCGCCTGGGATACGCAAGTGGAGGATACTGCCGCTAAGGATAGCGGCAAAGGGTTCGCTGGATGCTTGTGGTAGATTGAAGTAGACATGGATGACGCTTGAAAAACACTTTCTATTTACAACTTTTTACATGGAATTACACATACAAATACAAGACGGGACTGCAACGCATAGGGCGACCCTATATCGGCAGAGCCGATGGTGCATAGCACCTGAAGTTGAGTCCAGAACGCTTGGTCGGGGCAACGGGGCCACGTTTTCTTCCCTTCGCTGCCCCGCACCAAACATTTACAGCCCAATCGCCACCGAGTGGCTTGGAGAGTGGTCCGCCGGCGCACCAATGACTAATCCTGTACTAGGATCGTCTTGAAGCTAAACATTTCGACAGAATTACCTGTTGTTGTGTCTGGAGGTCCTTCGGGACAAAGGAGGCCGGCGCCGACTCAGACGCGCCAACCTGGCGCCCCTTTCTCGCGGCCGAGAATTGTCACCTGGGACTGAGGGATTAGCAGTTGGTCTCTGGGCTACCTCATGCGTCGCTAAACGGCGGCGTCGCCCCTTTGGTGCGGTTCCGTGAATTACCAGCGCCGCTCCAACCACACCGAGGCCCGGCGCCGACTGCGACGTAACCTGGCGCCCTTTCGAGACAGCCACCGCCCGGCCTGGTTCCGCGAACTGACCGCTATGGAGAGACGAATCTTGAAAGGGGCCAGTGTCTGGCAATCCCGGGGGAACGACATCAACGTTCGGTTCCCAAGGTGTCAACCGCTGCCTGTGTACGGGGGCGACCTAGCAAGATTGGAGGCGGAGTCCGGCGGGAAACGACGACACATCACGTGCGGGATTGACTCCACCTGATCAAAGACTGTCATTGGCTAAAAGAATTAAAGTGTATTCCCTCGTCCAGTGAAAGAGGGAAATGGAGGGGATAAAACAGGGGACTTGAGTGTTGTGAGAGGCTTGACCATGTAAAGAGGCTTGACCATGTAGAGACGCTCGACCATGTAGAACGCTCGGAGGTGTAAACGCTACTACATGCAAAGATGTTAGCACGTAGACGGCTACAATATCATGGAGCCCTTCTTGTAATATACCACCATGTACAGTGTATATAAAACAGTTTTCTAATCTCCCTGGATATCTCCTCCTCTTGGCACCTGGCACGGCATCATACATGGAACCTTCGTGGCCGCTCGGACCGTCGGACTGTCGCAACACTGTCTGGTTGGGAAAATGAAGACTTAGAGATTGACTCCAACCAAATAAGGAAATTTACTAGCCCGACGTTTCGGAACCAATTCGGCTCCTTCTTCAGGGGGTATTCTTCGGAGGTGGCGGTGTGCCGCTTTTAAAAGGTCCATCGTAAGAAAGGAGAGGAAGGGGGGAGAGAGCGTACGTTGGGGAGACACTTGACGGGGCACCTGTTCTTGACACACGAAAGAGGTTGGGGGGGGAGGCTTCGGCGTCGCTGGTCCGCTGGGTTGTCCGATGCTGGGAATGCGTTGACGAGGGGCGGGGGGAGGGGGGACGAGATGTTTTGGTGTTGCTGACCTAGAGCGGGGGTTCCTTTCTTCCCTTCGTCGCCTCTGCAAGGCCATGAACATACAAAGAAGGAAGGATGCCCTTCACGCGGTTTATATTACCCGCCGTGTTCTGAATGTGCCATGACTCCAGTAGTATCCTTTTTCGCCAGTTTGTCTCTGTTTGAAGGATTTGGGTTTCTTGGAAAGAAATGTTGTGGTCTGCGTATTCGGTTGAATGTTCTGACATCATTTTCATGTTGTCTGATTCTTTCTTTTAGATTTTTGGTTTCCCCGATGTACGACGCCGGACATTCGGCACAGCTGATTTTATAGACGACGCCTTGAGCTTTTTCTTTTGGTGGACGGTCTTTTGGTTTAGAAATGAGGATATTCAAAGTGTTCATCGGTTTATGCGTGACTTTTCAATATTCGGCTGAGAGCTTCGCTGCTACCTTTGACGTATGGGATGGACACTCGTTTCTGTGGTCGAGGGGAAGTCAACGATAGGAGGTCTCGTAGTTTTTTTTTTTTTTGTCGGGTGGTTTTTCGGATGAATTCCGGTGTATAGCCGTTCCTTTTGAGTTCGTTGAGAACCGTTCTCCTTTCTTTCTTTTGATCTGATTCCAATGTGCAATGAGTTTCGGCTCTTTTCAATAAAGAATTTACGACCGATGCCTTGTGGTTTGCCGGATGGTTGGATGCGAAGTGTAGGTAGCGGCCTGTGTGGGTTGGTTTTCGGTAGACTGAAAATTTTAGATTGCCGTTGGTTCGTGTCACTTGTACATCTAGCAATGGTAGCGATCCGTTTTGTTCGCGCTCCGACGTGAAATGTATATCCGGGTCTATGGAATTTTAAGTGGCTCTGCAGGTTTTCGACTTGCGACTCCTTCACGATACAGAAGCAATAATTCATGTACCTAAGGAATCGTCTTGTGACGGGTTCGCCGGTATTTCCAGTATTGCGCTTCTTCCAAGCGCCCTTTCCTCTACCACCTTTTACGGTGTTTTCTCCTTTTCTAAAAAAAAACGTCCAATAAAAACAACGCACAAAGGGGGGAGGGTCACAAATGCATAGCAAACATACTCCCGCGCAAAGCCAGAGAGCCCACCACCATGGGCACAATAAAATGCTAATAAGCAGCTAGCACCTGCAAGCCCACCGATTGATCTGTGCTGTGACCCTTTCCCCGCTCGTACCTATACGAAAAACCGATAGCGTAGTAGCTACGGGTCATCTCTGTTCAGTAAATGCTTGCTCAGAGAAGCTTTTCACGACGGTCAATTAGCAACGGTCTCAGAAACTGGTTGCCAAAACAGTTACAATGGGAAAGGGGCACGCGGTGAATAATGAGTACTGCGTTCAGGCGTTCTGTGGCGATGACACGCCCGGCACGCGCACCTCAGGAGCCAGCGGTAGTCACGGACCTCTTAGCTTTTGCTGTCAGGGTGACCGCACGCGATGTACTTGACGAAGCACCGATATTCCCTCTTCTTGAAGTCCGCTTTGTGCACTAATGGGCACTAAACGCGTCGTCGTCCTGCGCCGCGCCGTCATCGCTCAGAGCCAGTAGGCCGGCCCGCAAGTACATCTGGTTAACCGTAATCGCGTCTGTCACGTTTGACACCACTTGAAAGCGTGTCTCCGAAAGAACTTCGAAACCGTGCGCCACAACCGACAAGGGTCGTTGCCGCGTCACGACTTGCGGCCACTAATCGTCCCTCCTCGTGCCGGGTATAATCGGGCAGTGTCATGAGCCGTGCGCCAGCCTCATCTCGGCGCCGTCGCCGTGACAGGCATCCGCCGCTGGCAATCAATTATCCTATTGTGCTTTGCATGTCAAGCAAGGACCATCGGCAACCCACCGCTAGCCGTTTCTCTCCGCTTTCTTCGCAGCCGTTTCGTTCGGCGAGACCAGGTTGAACGAAAGCGCCGATCTTAATCCCTCCGTGCAGCAATTAAAGAACTAATTAGCGCTTCTAGCCGCAGGCTTGCAGAAGGATTGTTTGCAGAAAGGCTAAAAAAGTGGTTGAGATAATATTCGTACAGCATTTATTGACAAATTAGTGATCCTGTTTAAACCGCTGCTTTGTACCTGATATAGTCAACTGTCTCCTTTGCACTAGTCAGTACAGGTGTGGTACCCAGTTATACCGGAAGAAATCATCTTGCTGTAAACTTATTACTCTGCGTTTGACTATTTGATTCGGTATCCGATACTTACTATTCGTGTTCGAAATATTTGATAGTCGCCCACCTCTAATTATTTTACCTGTGTTAGTCAACTATCCTTCTTCAATAACCTCTCCCTCCTTCAAAAAAGAGAAAAATAACAAACCAGTATTGCCGCTAGAATTCGCCGCGTTGCGCCAGGAGAGACGCTAAAGAAAAATTCCACTCAGTTAACGTCCGTTTAGTTATTTCGACACGCTTTAAGTCTATTTTGCCTCCACTGTCCCTAAACCCAATGCTTTGAGAAAAATCAGCCCCGTTGCTTGGAACTGCATAGGGCGAAGCCCTTTACAGAAAATTATCAGATGTTGAGCCGTTTCCTCCTCCTCTCCACACGCACCGCATCTCTTGGTGTTTGCACTCGGTACGTCTTCAAAACTCCCGTTCTGACTTCAAGCAACATAGAGTTTCCCCTAGAATTATCAGAGGTATTTTCTTTGGCAATTTCCTGCGTGAATGTTCTGTATGCTCCCAGTGCTGATTCTGTGTGCATCCCTATTTTCCACAGACCCATCTGTGTTTCTTTAACCTTTTTCATAACCGATGATCTCATGCACAGGACCGCATTGCCAAAAGTCAGACTAGGAAGCACCACCTTTTTCCAAATCTTTCTCGCCACTTCGTACTTATTGTAATTCCGCAGTACCATATTTTTCATCACAGCTGCATTCCTGCGGCCTTTAGTCGTTACATATTTTTCATGTTCCGTTAGGTACTTACTTACCCCATTGTTTATCCACACGCCAAGATATTTGTACTTATCCACTACCTCTAGCGTCACCTCATCCTATGTCCGCCGCCCTGATTATCATTAAAAATTATGACTGCCGATTTTTCGTTACTAAACTTCCAACTTAATCTATCTCCCTCTTTACCACAGATGTCCATCGATCCCTGCAAATCCTCCTTGTTGTCAGCCATTAGTGCTATATCATCCGCGTACATCTATTGTCCTGGTAATGACTGTTCAATCCATTCTACTTGCTTGAAAAAAGAAAGATTGGAGCCAGGTCCACTCATTTCTAATTTGGTCTCTAATCCTTGTAGGTACAACATGAACAACAAAGGTGGCAAAGGACACCCTTGCCTAAGCCCTCACTGTATCTCTATTGGCTGATACATTTGTTCCCCATTTTATAAGCACGTTGTTACATATATAGATATCTTTCACATCTAGTGTGCCCAGTATGTCCCACAAATCCTCTTGAACTACACTGTCATAGACTACCGTCATATCCAGAAATCCATGCCATAGGGGCCTGTGTTCCTTTTCGGCTATTTCGATACACTGCGTCGATAAGAACAGATTGTCCTCTAAACTCCTTTGTTTCCGTAACCAATATTCTAATTCCCCCAGCACCCCCTCGCCCTCAATTCATGCCTGCAGTCTATGCTTTGTAATCTGCATCACCACCCTGTAAACCACTGACCTCACTGTTATGGGACAGTAGTTGTTCATGTCAGCCTTGTCCCCTTTCCCTTATAGGCATATGGCGCCCCTATATTCCGAGTGCCATTACGCAGTCAAAACGAGCTCCACTGCGTTGCGGAGAAGCCAACATCTCGCATTTTGTACAGTTTCTACGTTAGCTGGTTGGCTGTAGACTGGAATCATTTGGACGATATTGCCGAGAAAACAAGTGCGCTTATTTTCACGCAGTGCGTTCGCTAATGGCTATGGGCTGAGTGAAACTGACGATGTCTTCTCGGTGTTAGTCACATTTCTTTTTTGTGGGCTTACTTTGTCTGACGGAAAAATTTAACGGTCAGAAAGTACCTGGCTGAAGACACGCCAGCTTTAGGTTTCTTTTAATTTCCTACAAATTATTAATTGACCACACATTATTCAGAGCAGTAATTAGAAGTAGTTAATTGCAATTATTCATTAACTTGAATGGCACCAGCAAAATAAATTGCTGGTGACAGCTCGACTCCATTGTGAACAATATGCACTTAGTTATGTTCGCTTAGAATGGCCCATCTTTTTTAAGAACGCAATGAATGGTAGCTGGTACAGCCTGTATATAGCACATGGCCACATGACTATCCGAGGCCTTATGCGGCGTAAACCGTAAAGCCCCATAATTTTTAAGGCAGGGTTTGTGGTTTTTTTTTCTTTTTTTTTCTTTCGAATGAATAGGATGAAAACCATTATTATTATTTTTTGTTCAGTGCTATACAATACACTAATCCATTCTACGGCAAATGTCTCCTCACAAATAGCCGTCGATTCCTTTGTGCGATCCCCTTTGGATATTATGTCGTACAGGGCAAAAAGGCGATGCCGGAGCACGAACCTTATATGTATCACGCAGTGGTCACTGTGTTAAGCAAGGCCATCGCCCTCATAGAGGTGGTTACCGTAGACATAGTATAGTGATTTCAAGTTTACTAGATTTGAAATGCGTGAGAGCGATTCCAGTAATAGTAAATTTGGTTTGACTAGCGTCTTTTCGAGACAGAAAAATATATAAAGGAGAGACCTTACGAATTAGACAACCATCGTATCTGTTAAACAAATTGACTTCTTACGATGAGGTAGCCATGAAATGATTTCAGTGATCGTAAAAAATTGCGGACTCTATAGCTGACTCTGGCAGTCAAAAATTTTTCTATTAGAAACCTTTGCTAGAGAATCAGTCTTTGATTAGTTTTATACGAGGACCGGTGACAGTGACCCAAATTTTATGACAAGGCCCCTGTTTTTAGTTTTTTTGTTTTGTTTTTCACCTTATCGATGCATTTGATACTGTGCTAAATTGTGGGTACTAGTGCAGTTCGAAATGACATGATGTTGTTCCTTACTTAACTCTTACTTACTTTGGCTGTACAAATTGCGTAGACAGATCCACCGGCGTGCTCGTTTTCTTTTTTTTTGATTGCGATAGCAATTAAATGGACACTCCAAGCGGATTTCTGTCGTCGTCGCCGTCACCGTGAGGCTCCGTATAAAGTCCAAGGGTGATAAAATTGTCCCCGCGCGCCGTATGCTGTATGTGTGAGTGAAAGCGCACGAGGGACGCGCGCTTTCACCGAGAGCGAACGCACGGTGGAGAGAAAACGCGACTTATTCCGTCGCGCGAAATGCCGTGGGGATATGGGAGGGAGGCAAGGAGTGGGGTGACGCTGTGCTGCGCCACCAAATGCGTATCTTGCGGCTGGGCGCAAGGGGAACTGGCGACTCAATCTCCCACGCGAAAGGAGGAAAGCGGGAAGGCAGCGTGGGGAAGAGGTGGTGCGGCTTCTACTCCGCCAGCTACTGCGTACTTGTACTTTGCGCGGCTACGAGCTGTCGCACGTGGAGATCTTGAAAGCGATCTCCACGTGGCTCACCTTTTTATGCGCTGTGATTTCGCCGCTCAGTTTACGTTGAAGCGATAGCGTGAGCTGCGGTCGCGCTTGCTCACGCCAGCGTTTTGACAGTGGTTGTCTGCGGTCATCGAATGCGATCTATTCATGTTTGCTTCTGCGCGCTGACACCATGCTTGTAAGTGAATGTGTCCAAGTTAATGCAGCCGATAAAACTACTATCCTTACTCCGTATAGATCTCTACTAATTTGCAATCGCAATTGATGCTCCGTCTTTCGGGCGAAACTGCGACTTTTTGACATTTTTGTTCTACACAAGCACATGTTCTCATTGGCGAAACCTCGGTTTTCTTGCTGCGCAGAGCGCTCCTTGGAAGTAGCTGCAGCAGGGGCACCAAACCGGCGTCTTCCGACATGTTACCGGGTTTTCCAAGCTCCGGCTTGTCCCAGGCCATGCCGGAATCTGCTCCTCGTACCAACCAGTGCAACCCCTCATTTCACCAGCCCCCTTTCTCCATGTCCGCCATCATTCAGAGGGGTGACTCGGGGACGGCCGCTTCCTCGATGGCTGGGTCCCCTCACTGGCATCGGCACCACCAGTACATGCTCATGCCTGCCGCTAACCCGCATCCGTCGATCAATGGCCCGAGCTATGGCTTGCACTCTGCCTCAACCTCGGCGACCCCGTGTGGGTTTGCACACAGCACCTCGGCTGCGGTAAGTGGCCTTCACTCGCCGCAGTATTTCCAGCAGCCTGGGACGAGCAACCACCACATGGCGAATCCTTTCCACGCGTCGGCCACGACCCCGTCGAAGACTCCGGGCTGCCCCCAGGCTGAGCTGGCGGCCCACCATCCCTTCACGCCATCGCCCTTCATTCAACAGCATCACATTCATCAGTCAGCGTTCCAGAAGCCGCACACATACTGTCCCTCACTGGTCACGTTGTTCCATCAAGAGGCCATGCCACTTCCCGCCGCCACACCCACCCAACCCGTTCCGTCGAGTCATCAACAGCCTATCGGCATTTGCCGCCAGCATAAGCGCTGGACCACTACGATGATAGCCCAGCAGCAAGACGGCGTGGGTGGCCAGACCAGTCAGTCCCCTCAGCAGCATAAGCAACAACAGCCTCAGCAGCAGCACCTAATTCAAAGGCCCGATGTGCTGAGAGTACAGCAGATGCAGCACATGCAGAAGAAGGGATGTTACGGCAGGATGGCACAGCAGTGCATGAACAACCAAAGCATCATGCCTCCGATGTCGTCAAGCTACCAGATGATGGCGCCACAGTCGCACCTGCACAGTGGATCCACTGTAGGTCGCACCTTCGGTGGACTCGACCCCAACATCCAACCCATCTTTGCGCTGAACGGACACGAGGGGCTCTCGGCGGGGCAGAATACGCTGCTGCACCATCCGCAACAGAGATTGGGCATGTACGTTAACTCTATGAACCAGGAGAATTTTGCGCAGCTGCCGCAGCAGACGGCGTGGACACCTCCCGAGGCGAGTACGGTGCTGTCCATTGCCCAGTGGGCGGTGCCCGAAGCCGGGGCAGGAGCCGAGACCGCAGACGCAAAGAAAGCGTTCCAGATGAACAACACTCGGTGAGTCAAATATCCACACCGACTAGGGTCAGAGTAAGGACTTTACTTTTGAGTGTATGTTGGCAGGTTCAATTGTCGGCCGCATTTCGATGGGGTGGAATGCAAAAACGCTGGTGTACCTATGGCGCACTCAGATCGCCATTTGAGATCAGTGTCAGAGCGCTTCTATGATAATGTGGATACAGGACGCCATAAGAGGTCACGTATGAGCGAAGCGTCAGGACGTATTGGGGACTAAAACACTATAGTTCCGGGAAGTAGCGACACTCTTAGAATCGCGTAGCTGGAAGCTAAACATTGTGACAGAATTGCATGTCTGGTTGGGAAAATTGATTGAGACAGAGATTGACTCCAACCAAATAAGGGAATTTATTAGCCCGTTTCGGAGCCAATTCGGCTCCTTCTTCATGCCGTTGACAACGGGCGGGGGGGGGGGGGGGGGGAGATGTTTTGGTGTTGGTGACCTAGAGAGGGGCGTCCTTTCTTCCCTTCGTCGCGTCTGCAAGGCCATGAACATACAAAGAAGGAAGGATGCCCTTCACGCGGTTTATATTACCCGCCGTATTCTGAATGCGCCATGACTCCAGTAGTAGCCTTTTTCGCCAGTTTGTCTTTGTTTGAAGGATTTGGGTTTCTTGGAAAGAAATCTTGTGGTCGGCAGTCTTCGGAATGTTCGGCGATGGCGCTGCGTATTCGGTTGAATGTTCGGACGTCATTTTCATGTTGTCTGATTCTTTCTTGTAGATTTTTGTTTCTCCGATGTACGACGACGGACAGTCGACACAGCTTATTTTATAGACGGCGCCTTCAGCTTTTTCTTTTGGTGGACGGTCTTTTGGTTTAGGAAGGAGGATATTCAAAGTGTTCATCGGTTTGTGCGCGACATCGAGGCCTTCTTTTTTTAATATTCGGCTGATAGCTTCGCTGCTACCTTTGACGGATGGGATGGGCACCCGTTTCTGTGGTCGAGGGAAGGTCAACGCTTGGAGGTCTCGTAGTACGCCTCGAAGATGATGAATGCCTGATCTCCTTTGATGTGATCTCTTTGTTCACCAGAGTACCCATTCAGTTAGCTATATCCGCAACAAGGGATGCCCCTGGAACGCGACGACACACTCGACGAGAGAACCCCCTTGAGTGTAGACGAGATCTGCCGCCTTCTCGAGCTATGCCTGTCAAATACCTACTTCACCTTCCGAGGCAGCTACTACAAGCAGATGAAAGGAACTCCTATGGGGGCCTCAATTTCCGTTACCATGGCCAACCTAACCTATGGAGAATATCGAAGACAGAGCACTGAGTACTTTTTCCCTGAAGCCAAAAATTTTCCTCAGTTACGTGGATGATTACTTCTGTATCATGAAGGAGTCGCAAGTCGAAAACCTGCAGAGCCATTTAAATTGCATAGAACCTGATATACAATTCACGTCGGAGCGCGAACAAAAAGGTTCGCTACCATTCCTAGATGTACAAGTGACACGAACCAACGGCAATCGAAAATTTTCAGTCTACCGAAAACCAACCCACACAGGCCGCTACCTACACTTCGCATCCAACCATCCGGCAAACCACAAGGCATCGGTCGTAAATTCTTTATTGAAAAGAGTCGAAACTAATTGCACATTGGAATCAGATCAAAAGAAAGAAAGGAGAACGGTTCTCAACGAACTCAAAAGGAACGGCTATACAACGGAATTCATCCGAAAAACCACCCGACAAAAAAAAAAAAAAAATTACGAGACCACCAATCGTTGACTTCCCCTCGACCACAGAAACGAGTGTCCATCCCATACGTCAAAGGTACCAGCGAAGCTCTCAGCCGAATATTGAAAAAGCAGGCCTCAAAGTCGCGCACAAACCGATGAACACTTTGAATATCCTCCTTCCTAAACCAAAAGACCGTCCATCAAAACAAAAAAAAAAAGCTCAAGGCGTCGTCTATAAAATCAGCTGTGCCGACTGTCCGGCGTCGTACATCGGGGAGACCAAAAATCTAAGAGAAAGAATCAGACAACATGAAAATGACGTCCGAACATTCCGAAGACGCCGACCACAAGATTTCTTTCCAAGAAACCCAGATCCTTCAAACAGAGACAAACTGGCGAAAAAGGCTACTACTGGAGTCATGGCACATTCAGAACACGGCGGGTAACATAAACCGCGTGAAGGGCACCCTTCCTTCTTTGTCTTTTCATGGCCTTGCAGACGGGACGAAGGGAAGAAAGGACCCCCGCTCTAGGTCAGCAACACCAAAACATCTCGTCCCCCTTCCCCCCCCCCTCCCCGCCCTTGTGCCTCGTCAGCGCATTCCCGCGACTAAAGGGCCCCCTGCATCGGTCAACCCAGCCGACCAACAACGCCCCCCCCCCCCCCCCCCTACCACCTCTTTCATCTGTCAAGAACAGGTACCCTGTCAAGTGTCTCCCCACCTTACGCTCTCTGCCCTCTTCCTCTCCTTTCTTAGGATGGACCTTTGAAAAGCGGCACACCGCCACCTCCGAAGAATACCCCCTGAAGAAGGAGCCGAATTGGCTCCCAAACGTCGGGCTAATAAATTCCCTTATTTGGTTGGAGTCAATCTCTAAGTTCAAGTGCGTGGGCCGTGTGATGCTTTCGCATCAAATGGCCCATTGAGCGCAAAAGCTGGCGTTTGTAGCAGCAAAACGGCACCTAAATCCCCCATTGTCTACGACGCCACATCACGTGCGCACCTCGACGGAGCAGAGCGGGCGAAAGAGAACACGTGATGCCGAGCTAACGCGCCAGGTGTTGCGTGAGGGGAGAGGGCATCGCGTCGCGACGCTATGCCGCCCTCGCTTTCGGAAGCCTGTGTTATCCGCGCGTTCCTTGTCCGCGCAAGCTCTCGGCTGCGTTCTAATTCCCCCTACGAAATCACTATAAAGAAATTATTGTATAAAAACAATAAATTGAAAAACTTTGGTGGCATTCAGTTTCAAACCTACAACGCCACGCTCAGAAGACGAATGCCTTACCCACCGGGCTAAACCAGCGCATCCTACATATTGCATAGATAGCATAGCATAGTGCATAGATAGCAAGTTTATGCACTATGCTTTATGACATCATGTTACTTGGACAGAAATTTCTCACGTGATGACTATCTGCATGATGAAGTCACGACACAGTAGCCCCCTTAAAAACGAAGCCGAAATTAGTTGTCGAAAAGCTAATATATATTAAATTATTCAGGGCGCTCTAACGTTTGCCCTCATTTTTTTCTTGTGTTTAAAGGCCCATCGCTTAACGCAAAAAACAAAAAACAAAGTGAGCTATCGGAAATATGTCATTATACATTTAACTCTGGTGAGACATTTGTGCGAGTAATCTCTAATGGAATGTTTAGAACCCGTATATTATGGACGTTTCGCCTCAATACAATGGGCCTCGCGGGTATCGTGAGTGGCGGGCAGCTATTGTCCCGTCGATGTGGCGGTCACCCCCTTGACGACAGCCACATCGACGCGACAGAACGGACACAAGACCGCATTGTTTGGCTTTCGGGCTTTCGTTTTCTTTCGTTAATTAATTTCCCATGAAGCGGTTGTTGTTTAGGTTATTTAAATGGATGAAATAAACCGAGAAGGAAGGGAAAGAAATTACTGCTGACCACACAGATGCTTGCCCTGTAGCGGCCCGGCTCGGTCTGCTCACACTTGAATGGCGATCAGCTAGCAGTGGGCAATGGGGTTAAAAGAGTTCAAGGACAGAGAAAGAAAGGATATCAGAGTTGACAGAAACAAAAAGGAATCTACTTACATTCTATACAACAATGGGACTAGGTAAATTTTTCAACCATTGTTTGCTTGCGAAGATATTTCCTGGCAAAGCTAACCCAGCCCAGCACACACTGTTAGGTACGCCGCTGCGTAACCGCTGGTGGTCGCGAGCTCACGCAGTCTACAATCATTTTAACGGCATACTAAAGAGAATTTGGCCTCAGTCAGTAATTAACCTTCCTGCATATTAAAAGAGCCGTTTTCACTGCAAGTACAAACTGGGTAAGCCAAAAAAGAGGCAAACGCGTAAGGCGGTCGGAGACGCCACCTTATATTTCTCACACCAGCTCTAGATGGTGTCGCAAATTTCAAAGGCATTTGCTCGCGCTATATTCTAACGGCACTGAAGACTGAACTTACCAAGTTTCAATAGTAGCTCTTACTAAACTCGGCGATCCAAACATAAAAAAATGAAGCAAAAGGCCTAAATTCTGTGAAGTCACAGTTTCGACATACCGTCGTAAAGGGTTCCGTCGGTTAGTCTTACTTTTCTATCCTGAAAATCAGCGCGTTATCACAGATTTAACGAAAGTTGTGTTTTCAAAGAATATCTTATTGCGAAGAGAAAAACTAATTCAGTGTTTTCTTTTGGTGTTGTTTGAAAGGTGTACTGAAAGCCCAGTTTCACTTTATTTGCTTTAACTAAATTTATCGAACTTGAAATGCTGCTGAAAACACTGGAAATTCGACGGCGCCCTATATAATTTCCCTAATAAGCATTCCTATTCACGATTCTCGCTTTCGTTTCATAGGGGGCGATGTGCCGTGACGTCACCACTCATGTAGCGGCACAAGAGATCACCGACAAAAATCGCAAGTGCATATCAGCACTCTTTATGGCGTTTTGATTGAGTCTAGCACCTAACGCCTACAATGAAGCAGTTCTGCCCTTTCCTTGGAGAGAGAGAGAGAACATTTATTTGGACCATCGAGGTCGTTGCTCTTGAGGTCGAGTGGGTGGTGTCCTCATTCCAGGACTTCACTGGCCATGGCTGCTCGACGTACTCGCTGGACGAGAGCTTGTCCCGCCAGGGTATCGCCGGTCAGCTGTACCTCCCACCGCTCAAATGGCGTGTTAGGCGTCTTTAAATGTTCAGGTTTGCCCCGCACCCCCAAGAGATGCGGAAGAGTGTAGGGTGTGTGTCGCCGCACCAGGGGCAGATGCTGCGATTTGTTTGCGGGCACATTTTGCTGCGTCTGTGTAGGTTTGGGAATGTGTTAGTCGGGATAAGTCTGAAAGCTATACTGCCTCTTCAGGGCTGAGCTTTTTGTGAGGGGAAGGATAAATCCTGTGGTTGAGCCGCTGCATCTCGAGGCGGTCGCAGTAATTGGATGGCAGGGGCACTAAGGTAAAGGATGGGGATTTAACTGGTGATTGGTTTTCCCCCGCTCGGTTGATTAGCGCTCGAGCTAAGGCGTTCGCCCTTTCATCCCCACCAGTCCCGCGTGGCCCGGTGTCCACGTGATTTGATGGGATTCTTGCAGCCTCGGACTTAGAATCTGAGCCGCCTGCAGTGGTGTTCGTCCGTTGGTAAAGTTACGGCATGCCTCTTGCGAGTGCCGTTTTCTCCGTTTCGGGAGCAAATGGCAGTCGAGTCACAACATGCACACTAGGCTCGCCTCATGGCAGCTTTTCTGGTTCCTCACCAGGTCTGTCCGAGAAAAAACACTTTATTCTTCCACGTTTTTCTGAAACGAGATGTCAGAGCTCAATTTGAAAGGTCACGCACTGCCTATATAATAGTGGTTAATATAACCCAACCTGTAAAGTACGGGTATTCATAAACAAAACCGTTCCTTTTTTTTCCTATCCAAATATGATGACACCTGAACAATGCAAGCAATCAATCATCAATGCAATTAGCCAACGTTAACCGTGAGGCAATTGCGAAACGAGTTGGTGGGAATGATATTCAAGTGCACACTATGATTTCCCTCAAAGAGTGCCCCCTATGGCCTTTCTGACCAAAATTTTTCAACCTGCCCAGTCCACTGACTCTCCCGTTCTTGTCGCATTCCAACTTTGACGAATCGCGATCATTCCCCGCCTAATTGAAACAGCGGTACCGCGAGCGCATCTTTCTAGACAATGGCGCGAGCTTCGCTTCATAAAACTGCGACTGTTTTCGTTTCAGACCAGCTGACGAGAAGGAAACCGCGTCCAGCCGCCTCCGCGACTTGGAACGCGCAATCCCGTCCTTGGATTCCGCCCGCGTTTCGACCAGGTTCCAAAAGCTGCTGAGCAGGCTTAAGGCCCGAGGCGTGGACCTGCAGGAAACCCTGCAGCAGCATCGTCGGAAGTACAAAATGCTGGATGACGGAGAAACTGCCCGCACTGAACGAAGTCCTCTGGACAGTCCATATGCAGGTCATTGAACACGTTCCCGGCGCGTTAACGTTGGACTGCGTAGAAGGAGTCTGTATAGACGAGGCATCCCCAGCCTCCGTATTTCTGGAGCCTTCCTGCATGGTGTATTGGATTCTCCGGTATCACGACTGCATCAAGCGACTAGTCCTAGACTACCAAGCTGTTTTCTTGCGCTACTTCCCTACTACGCTGAGTAAAGCGCTTCTGGCCAACAAGGGTCTCGTCGAAATTCAAGCTCATTCAGCGGGAAGCTGCATGCCCAAAACGACTGGCTGTGCATCCCTGGCCCATGCCCTCTGCCAGATGTCTTCTCGACTAGAGTGCTTGAATGTCACGCTGTTGGCACTCGACCACGCGGCTGGCGACAGCCTGGCTGACGGACTAAGAAGTCGTAGCAACCTGCGCCGCCTCGTGCTCGGCGACATGCCCAACAGGGTAGCGCGGAAAGTCTTTGGCGCTCTGGGTGCCTCTGAGAGTTTGAGATCGCTGGAAGTGTCGACTGCCGAACCGCTGACGAAGGCGCATTCTGCTCTCCTGAAAGCAGCGTTGAGGTGCAACACAACGTTGCGCGACTTGACCGTGAGAAACCTTGACATCGACACTGTCGGTATCATACTAGAATGCCTGGCAAGCAACGACACGTTAAAGGAGTTATCGTTTGAAGATTCGTACTACCGTTCGCGCTTCAGTCTCCCAGACGGCCTACGGGTGCTTCACGCTAACAGCTCTCTCAGCTGTCTTAAGCTTACGAACGTGGGAGTTACTAACAGATGTGCGTTCGTTCTCGCTGACGTTCTTCGAGCGAACGACGCGCTTCAAGAACTCTCTCTTCGCAAGAACCGCATAAGCGACCTCGGAGCTGTAGCGTTAGCTAAGGTCCTGGAGCAGAACTTTTCTCTAAAATATCTTGACCTGAGAGAGGGCAAATTCTCCTGTCGAGCCGTGTCCCAGTTTGTGCAAGGCCTTACTCGAAATCGCACAGTTGTGTGTGTGCGTCTCGGCAACGTTCAAATCGATGAAGACTGGGAACCGCCGTTACCACTCACGGGGGACATTTTCCTCCGAATACAAGTAACGTGGAACCCCTGCAGAATCGAGGAATGGACTTCGTGTCTACAACGACAAGACCAGTATTGCCCTTCCGCGTGCGTTCGGTGGTACAGTGAAGACTATACCGAACCCATCAAGCAATGGCTTTCCGCGGTAGACACGAGCAGGTCATCGCTCACTGAACTTGTAGTATACTTTCCTTTCAGGATGCGTGACACGGAGGCTGTCACAGAATTCGTATCCTTCGTCGAAGAAGCAAACTCTCTCAAGAAGCTGATCTTACATCCGCTTGGTAATACCTGTGCCTGTCCGACCGAAATCATTACTAGCGTGGCCCGCAACAAAAGCCTTCGCGAAGCCGAGTTCCACGTCACGCTCAGCACGTACCGAGACGTCAAAGCTCTTCAAACCGTGCTGAAAGCCAACCGCACGTTGCACCGACTCAAGTTCCGTTGTAACAAGCTGCCACAGGAAGCTCCGCGCATGCTGGCACGCTCTTTGGAGGGAAACTTTGTGTTTCTGGCGCTCGAATTCGACAGCTACTATGCCCAAGAGCATATGTACCCACTTCTGAGTGCCCTGAATAGAAATCGGACACTCCTTAACAGCGCAGTAAGGCGCGTGTTGTACGGAACTGCAGACGACTGCTCAATGCGGGCCCTTCAGTTTCTTTCGGCGAGTGACTCGCTTCTAGACGCAGTGATTAGTGCTTCGGGCATGACTCGCAACCAGTGCAAGTGCCTAATACTTGAGGCAGTTAGCCACGCTGAGTGTTGTCCAAGAATGGTGTGACCTCACTGGACATTTAACGAGTCGAAGTCAACTTTTCTTGAACCCTGGCCCAGCACTGGCAATGCAGAAGAGCCTCGTGCACTCCGAGAAATGGGGCGCTCAACTTCTGTCTCAACTCAACTTCTGCTCAACTTCTGTCACTTGTCTACCACCAGGCGTGTGCTTCACATTTTGCTGGATAGGTGCGGGAGGCAACGGGAATTCATGTGCGACGCGGCAGTTGTACTGGTATTAATCTGTAAGTGTTTAGCAGAGTGTAAAATCGCAATAAAGTATAAATAGAAATGCTAATTATGGGCGTTTTTCCTTTCAATCACAGGTAAGTATACTACTGCGTCAATAATTACTGCCGTACTTCTTCTGTTCCTGCACTACGGCTGCACCGTAGTCATAGCCATGTCGCAAGGTAAGGCTACTGGGATTACGTAAATAAATTATTTTTCACTCGGTTATCCCTACGTGGATCAACGCGAAAGCATTGCGACCACCGCGCGATGGCTATGTTCTTTCTACACAGCTCTTTCAGAGCCAATATTATTTCTGATGACTTTGCCTATGATCGTCCTTACAGAGAGGCACATTCCTAGTGGCACATACCTTGTTACCCAAGTTGGTGTCAAATACGTTCGTCGACGAGCGACACCCAGCACTGGCTCATGTCCAGTGTCCAAGTTGGTATCAAAGATGTTCATTGAAGACCATCACAGACCAAGTGGAACATAGCCACTGCTCCAAGTCGGTGTAAAAGAGGTCGTGGGTTCGAGTGCCCTAATTAACTCTACTTTAATTATCTGTCCCCTAACAAGCTCCGCCTTCGTGGTTACGCCGGATTTTTTGCCGCATGGGCCATATAATGCTTTCGCACGAATAAGTGATTCCGCTTGCTGTCTCTGCATGCCGTTTCACGTGACTACTGTGGGAGTTATCTAAATGATGCGCAAGCATTTGCTACTAGTCACCTGCTGTTTCGTCGTCGTATGATGCCGTGTTTGATGTGATTGGGAGAAACACCGCGAAGGAATTGTGAAAAAGACAAGCGCAGTTGCAACACCGAAACGTTAACTATGATCAGCATGAGACGACGAAGAAGAGGCGAGTAGTATCAATGTTCCCTCATGTTATATATAACTCTGAGGTTGTGGACGTGGGATGAAATGACGAGACAGATATTGTAAATGAAGCATATATATACATTTTTTATCGACATTGTCTCTTGTTTGGTTCTTCTTGATGAGTTTCTTCTTTATCTTCAAATTGGACGATGATGCGTTTGGATGATGATGATGATGCTGTTTTGTGGAAGATGAGGGCTGGCCTATGTGTGCTGTAGTACGTGACGTAATGGAACAGTGTCATGTTTGGTAGACATCGTACGCAGGCGTGGTCGATGACGCTGACTCCTCTCAGTGCGTGCCGTTATCAACCGTAATCCGGCGGCTGCAGTACGCGTATGGAGCGGCTGCATGGGCCCTGTCTTCAAAGCGATCTGCGATGGGGACCGAGTGCGCCGAGTGCTGATAGCTTCGTGTGCGCTGTGTTCTCGCCGCTTAGTTCGCGTTGAAGGAAGAGGCAGCACGATGGTCAGTTCGCTCGCTGCTGCGGGCCCTATCTTGAAAACGATCGTCTTACGGAACGGACGGTTTCCTCGTTGCGTAGGCAGAGAAATGCTTACGTATTTAAAACGGAAAGGTGCCATTACGCAATGTATTACGGGCTAAGAAAAATGCGGCAGACTCAACCGAACCAGGCAAACCATCTGCTCCATTCATGTAGGAAATAAAAAGGAGACGCACTGACGTCATGTTTATGAAGCCAGAAGTGCCACTATCTTGGTGTGCAATCCCCCTTTACGCCTCCAATCAGCTCGCTGGAGCTAATGGGCGCGAGCTTTGAGCTTGCGTTTCGACAAGCCGCCGAAAGTTTGAGCATCTAACGCGTGTCAAACAACACCTACGAAACTACTGTTACAGTTTTAGTGAAGCAGGCACGCTCCTGTGTTTTTCCGTGACACGTTGAAAAACGCGACAAGGAATCGCACCGTAATTACGTGGTTCTAGCTCGCACTCACTCAGCAGAGCCAAATTACAACATTAAAGCTAACCAATCACACTCCAAACACAGCTTGTCTTGCGAACTGAACGTGCTTCGATGAAGACTCGAGCTGAAAAATGTTTTGTCACTTTTCGGTGGCCGAGCGCAGCAGCGAGAGCTTCCCGAGCGCGGTTACCGTGACAACGAGGACGTTGAAACCCCAGTCCCAGTGCCCCTTTGCGGAAAACACCACGCGACTTCGGCCCCACTCTCCAACTCAACCGGGCTAGCCGGGGCCTGTCCTACGCGTTCCTTCCTACATGACCCCAGCTAATACGATAGCAGCCAGAGCTCCTAGAACGTGCGCGATGAATTCGCACTCAATGCACTTGGTGCCCCATCTGAGCTTGAATTGCAACGTCAAATCTGGAGCAAGGGTGTCTGGTCTACGATGAATGCAACTTATGAAATGACGCGTCGATCTCATGGTCGATTACGTCGTTTCACGCGCGAGGTTGCGAGCGAGTACTCCGAGTTGCGCGGGCGCCTTAGAAAATCGAAAATGATATCTGCTGATTCTGCCGTAAATGGGTGCTGGCGCTTCACGAATAGCACTGATGGTGCGGAAGTTGGCTCGGCTTAAAAGAACGCCTTGGCCTCTATATGGTCAAAGCAGTTGGACAGAAAACCGCGGTCTCGCGTGGTTATCATTGTAAAAATAATTCTGCATTTCAAAACACATGAAAAGCATTAAGAACGCTTTGGGTAAACAGAATGTTACTTTCTTACAGATCAGGTTGCCCCAAAACAAGTGGCTTAAAAGGAAGCTTTAGCTCCGGCCCAACTCCGGCGCCGCCTATTCAAATACATGTAAAATGTAGACACGCTTTCCTGAGATAACCACTGGGCCGATTTTAATGAAACGTGTTGTGTTTGAGAGAGAAAGTTAGATCCTAGTGACTGTCGGAATCGGAATTTCGCTTCGGGGCCTGAATGTTTTAAACGGAATTTTCATGTATTGATAAGGTTTAAAAAAATAGAAGCGCGAAGGTTACAAATTCGTAGCTCTGCACCTAGAACAGATATCGCAGTTCAGTAAACTGCATGCATCCCATTAGAGCATCCGAAGCGGACAAATCTGTGATATATATATATATATATTACGTGAATTAGCTGCATTTTTTAGAAGAGTTCTGCAAAAGTCACTCACAAATCAGTGTTTCAATTGAGAGCCATGTATAATACATCACTTTTGTCCGCAATAGATATACTATTAGGTGCAAGTTGCAGAATTGTGGTGTAATTTTTCATTGCTGATTTACAGAGCTGTAAACTTCATAGTTTCGTTTTCTGAAAATGTGTGATTTTTATCAATTTTTGTTGAAAATTTGAAACTTAATGAAAAATTCACGAATGAAATTCAAGTTCGCAACCAGCAGTCACTAGACCCTAATCTTATTCTTTTGAATGCAACTACCCTCATGAAATTTCGTGCAGTGGTTGCCGAGAACGATTTCTCCTTTCCCTTGTATTTAGTAAAGGAGGCCCAGAGCTAAGGTTTCGCTGTAGTAACGTCAGAAAAAGCCAAAATTAAAGCACTCGCTTATTGACAACGCGTAGCACTGTGCATGCTTGCACACATCCTCAGTGTTAACGCCATGGGGTTAAGGGCCCCGTGTCGCAGAAAATCCGGCGTCGGCGTCCGTGTCGGAGAAAATCATCCCGACCGCGCAGGCCCTCCGCGTGGCGCAAGGTCTCGGCGAAGGAGAAAATCATTTCGAATCACCTCAACCGCACAGGCCCTCCGCGTGGCACAAGGTGTTAGTGAACAAAAATGGAATTTCTCACAGTGAAATCCGTCAGAAAAATGGTAAAGTACGACAACTTATAGACTTGGTGGCGTCGGATTGTAATTTGAATGTACAGAGTTCAACAACGAAGAGGTCTGGGAGGAAGCCCTTAAAAGCGGCGACCTCTCGGTTCAACTTCGGGCTGTCCAGAGGGCCTGCGAGAGGGCGGAGGGCCACGGTCTTCCGGTCCCTGCGTGGGAGCGGCCCGCGACTGCTACCGACTTCCCCTGAAAGGGGGCGTCCAAACGCAGTTCCTCAGGACCTGAATAAAAGTTCTTTGTCTGTCTGTCTGTATGAGAAAACATAATTCTAGGACGAGTAAACTCAAACACAAACCCCTTTTCCAGCATTTCTACCATACCAACATCGGTGCGCTCGGGTAGGGTACTTGCGAAAATCATATCCACATGGCGCTCGCATCCTCGGCAGGTCAAATTGGGACTTAGCCTGTCCAATGCGTTTTGGACACGCGCGCGCGTCGGGGCAATAGCAAACAAATAATAAAATAATAAAAAGGGTCCTAGGGTCTCACATTTTAATACAAGGCGAGATTATATTGCCCCTGGAAAAAGTCTTCCCTGCAATGCATTTCTGTTTACAAGTGAAGCCGACTTTAAGGGGATCGGTGTAAGCTTGGTATTTGTAAGCTGGCTTTTCCACGTTGCAGTGAAGCGTAATCATAAAGAAAAATGCAGTCCGAGCGGGGTCCGATAACGCTATCGCGTTCCACTCTTAAAGGCGAAGCTTGAGTGTCCTCCAATTTTTTCTTTTCCTCTGAAGATGTTTTCTTTATGTAATAAGAAAGAAAATTGCCAGAAAAATTTAAAACTTATGTGTGAAAGTTTTCTGTACTACCGTATTTTCTTGTTTTGCTTATTTCAGGTACTTTTGTTTTACGTGATTTTTCAGAATATATTAGCAGCTGCCATAGTACTGTTTTTCCTTAATAACAATCGGTAGGGACCCTTCAACAAATTTTTGGGGTCCCAGATGCATAACCTCTTCACCACCGAAAAAAAGTGAATTATTAGGTGTTTATTTCAAACTGTTTCTGAAGCTCACAAAAAAAATATTGGTGCCTCAAGAAATATTTTTGAAGCAAGAAAGACGTGTCGACAAATGTTTTCTGCTTCATTTAACACGACAACGTTAAGGGCCCCGTGTCGCAGAAAATCCGGCGTCGGCGTAGGCATCGGCGTCCGTGGCGCAGAAATTCATCCCGAGCCACCCCGACCATACAGGCCCTGCACTTGGCGCAATGCGTTTGTTAACAAAAATTAAATTTAAACAAGAATTAAAAGAAGTAAAATCCGTGAGAAAAATGGTAAAGTACGACTTAACTGCAACCTACAGACATGATAGCGTCGGATTGTAATTTGAATGTACGAGAAAACATAATTCTGTCAGGAGGAAACTCAAAGACAAAAGCCTTTTCCGGCATTTCTACAATAACACCAGCGGTGCGCTTGGGTAGGTTACTTGTGAAAGACCCGTCCAGATGGCGCTCGCCCCCACGGCAGCGTAAAACGGCAGCGGCGCGCAGAGGCGAAGCCTGACAAGCATTGGCAAGCTGCCGGGAAGCCTGACAAGCATTCAGGGAGCTTTGAATGCTAAAGCATCCTCCAAGCCCAAGCAGACACCGTTGGAGAAATTTCGTTAAAGAGAAACTGAACAGGTTTCGAAAAAAAATCGAGTTATAAGCACGATTTGATACTTTTGAACACCCTGAACACGAAAATCGACAAGAAATTTGACATGGCGCAGCCAAAAACGCGTTATTAGCAAAAAAACTCCGAGCTGCGACTGGGCGGCGCGCAGCGCATCCGGCTCGCATCGATGATTGGTGGAGCGCACCGTGACGTCAATCCACGGGTACACGAGAGCCCGCCGCAACGTGACAGCTTCTCACCAGGTACTGCGACTACCTTCCAGACGATTTCGCACGGTTCATTTGCTGTTATGGATAAGTTTGATCACTTCGGGGTGATTGGCGTGACACCATACGCGTCTGAACCAGTGGCCCGACAACGAGAAACACCTACGCCAAGCGCGAGCGCGATCGCCAGCGCGGAAGTTGGAATGGCCGGAGCCCGCCGGATCCGAGGACCTAATTGCGACATTTGCCATTGCGGCATTTGTGCCAGACAAATATACGCCCCACAGAAGGGATTTTTTTTTTGCAGTATAGCTGTGCTGTTTTGTGACCCACGGTGCTAGAAGCAGCGTTCGACATTGCCTTGGCAGTCAGAGTGCGATTGTATTATTTCATGCCGGGCGTCCTTATAACAGAATACGGAAAGAAATACTCGTTTTGTACACAGTAGAGAGACTCGTTTTGTACACAGTGCATTCTACTGTTGCTGGTTTGCAAGTAATAAAGTGCGACTGCCGAATTGCCCTGAACGTACACATCGCATGGAAATTATTGTATTTGCAATATAATTTAATTCAGTGTAGATATTACTTCCACAGATGCATTCTGCTGTGCTGTGACCGCAACAAACAATGCGTGCAATCATTGCTGTATTCTATCTTGCAGCTAATGCGTAGACGCACTGTCAGCACAGTGCATTTTGCAGTTACCAAGTTACGAAGATAACAATACAAGGTGCAGACGTGCCAGACAAATATACGCCGCACGGAAGTGAATGTTTCTTATTTTTGCAGTATATAGCTGTGCTGTTTTGTGACCCACGGTGCTAGAAGCAGCGTTCGACGCCGCGACGGCGTGCTTGGGCTGCTTGCAATGTCGTGCGGGAATTTGACGAAAAACAAAAAAGTGTGCCACTGCACGTTGTTATGCATATCTCTGCGGTTTACTGTAGTTCTATTTTATGCTTTTTGGCCCTCCATTACCGGTTGTGTTGAAACGATCAGAGGTAAAAGCCCACTCCTGTCGTTCCACGCTTTTGAACAATCCGCAAGTGGTGTAAGCACTCAGGCGCATGGGCACTTAGGTATCCGATTGAAGATTTATTTTAGGTGTCTTTTCTACGACAGTTGCGACAGCTGTTCATGCATGCACTGCAGTGCAATGGAAATAGAAGAAGAATGTTTGTGCTGCCAGGAAGTAAACGAAATTCCTGCAAGACAGAAAAAAAAAAAAACAAAGTGTATCACAGAAGGCTGCTCTCGGTGGCGGCGATTCATTCCGTTTATGAGCGAAGATCGATGGCACCACGCCTGGCCTTAGTCGAGCAGATTTCACCAGAATTCCCATTGCACGCATCAGCGATATACTCTGATGGTAATCACTGTCCCAAAAATGTTTTTAACAGAGAAGAGTGGTTCTTGAAGGTTTGAAATTAATTCGTTTCACCGCTGCGATCCACTGAGCAGCTTGTTTTTTCTGCCGTGGTAAATTGTGAAAGACGACGTCGTCTCGGCCGCCGTTGGTCGTACAGCCGTAAGCAGCGCAAAAGGACGGCATGGTGACACTGTATGCTTCTTGGACGGAGTTCTCCTTGCGGTAACATTCCTTTGAAGCGTTAGCCGGAAACGCAGGGTGGAGATCTTGATCATTTGCGATAAAGGCCACGGATACAACCCGACTGACGCGCAAAACCTGCACACGCTTTCCGCGCGGGTGCCTATGGGACCCTATATTGACGTCATTTCCGCTAGCTTTCCCCTTCCGCCGCCGCCGCGGCTGACTCCGCGAGCCGCGGTGGGCGGAGCATAGCTGCGATTTTAATTCTTAATTACGCCGCCGCTACTCGTATGATGGAAAAACAAAACTTCGTACCGGGGATTTCAAGTGTCTGCGCTTGAGAAAAACGTCACTTTTTAGAAATCTAAAACCTGTTCAGTTTCCCTTTAAGGCTTCGCAGAAACCCGTGGTATGCGTACACACACAAAACATATTGGCCCCGGCTATTGATAAAAAAAAACTTTTCTTTCTATTATTATGAAGAAAATTATTCCGTTGAGGGACTCCCATAATGACATGTAATATTAAAGAGCACCTGACTAGTTTTAATCACTGACTGTGCACTGCAGGAAACATTAATGTGACAAGGGGCGAGGTATTTCATGCGCTCTACGAAAGTGGCTCTTGTTGCAAAATCAGGTGTGTCCACTTCAAAAAGCAGAGAAAATTCCCACGAAATGACGGAGCTCCCCTTTGCGATTATTCCGAAGGTTGCCTGTTCCTCTAGTTCCATTCAACAACCTTTGTCAGCGCCCAACTATTGCAAAGTAGGGGGACGTGCAGGGTTTTAGGGTGGTAACAAGAAAACACTCAGTGAGAACGCTACATAAAATTTTAAGTGAAAAGGTTGAGGCAAATCAAAAGAAACCTCAAATGATGTGGGTAACAGAGCTCTGGTAATTAACACATATGCTTAAAACGGTTGGCACGATAGAATTGTTTCGAGAACTTAAATAGAGAATTTAGTTCTCGGCAGTGAGTTTTATGTCATTGGCTATTGTGTGCTTCCTGCAGTGCAGGAACATACCCAGCTCAACACAATTGCAGAGCTAATTTTGCAACGTGAAAAAGCACGTGCGTTTAAAAAGCAACTTGTTGCGGCTCTCGCTGCGTTGCATGCTCATTTTCAACACGGCTCTCGGATTTACAATCAGCCCTATCCAATGCCTCCCGGGGAATTCACCAGAAGCACAACTAATAAGCCAACGGAATTACGATGCAGCGATACAAAAGGTAATATTGACGAACACAGTACCATCGATGCATCATGCGTTAATGCCTGCAAAGTCTATATAGACCGTTTCACTGATAACAAACATAGGCCCTGCACGGCTTCTGGTTTTGCCCACTGACGTAGCTACTGAATGTAACTGGCAAAGAAGCAACCATGCGTTAAAACACAAGGCCTGAGGTTTACAACACTTTTTCCCTCTATATACATAACCATAGCTATAGAAGTGCAGTTTCCAGTGAGTTACACAAAAAAATGTAAGTGTTAGCCTTGAGGCATTATGCGTCATTCTTTTACTTGAAAACGTAAAAAGAGACTTTCTGTACACTGAAACAACTTGGAAACGTGCTTTTTGTACCCGCATAGCAGACTGATAAGTGACCGGAAGTTTCTTGGTGACGGCACGCTCGCTGCTGTTATCGCGAGCGTAAAACCGTCTATACGGATGCTCCTATCATACTAGACGGCGGGATGACATCATTCCTCAGTACTAGGCATCATTTCATCTGCGGTCATCAGCGTTATTTATCTACGGTAGTCAGCGCTCTAGTAATGGAACTTGAAGCCATTCACGGCGCTGTGCAAGATGTCACATCTAAGGTGCCTACAATCAAACAACTACATATCTTCACTGATACTTTAGCGGCTATTCAAGAACTCGAGAAGGTTGACAAGGCGATAGAAATCTGCGAGGCGATACATGCTATGGACACTATCAAACAGCTACTTGCGTCAAGGTACACTGGATTCAAGGCCATGCAGCGAACCATCACCACATTGCTGCTGACCACCAGGCACACTGCCCTCCTAATTCCCATCTTCGGTCTATTCCCCTCCCACCTCAGCCCCTTAACTCAATCCGAGCTCGTAAAAATGTTGTCCAGCATGACACTCGCGCTCTTATTCCACCGTCTGTCTGCTCCCTTCCCTTTCACCTTACTAGGGCGGATGAAGTTGTGCATAGGAGGCTTCGGGCCGGGGTGGCCCTTACACTGGCTGTGATCTCAATGTGGAACTGGTCACATTCACCACTGGGTGCTACGTGTCCATGCTGCTCCTTCCCAGTGAAGGGGGCAGATGCGTGCCACCTAATATGGACGTGTACTGGTTTACAATCGGAACGCTCGCGTCTCCCACAGCAAGCCGGCCTCCGCTACATTGTCACAACCAGCTGTAACCGCGGGATACATAACAGATTCCACAAAACACTCCTTCAATTCGTACACAGCACAGACCTCACAGCACACACATAATACGCATCAAGAATTATGCCTAGGGGCAAGTCTTTATCGCAATTAAAAAAAAGATAGGCATTTCAAACGCCCCTCTTAAATCTCATCACACGGTGGAGCGCTTGGATCAGTAAGTGACTCCGATGGCCGTAGTTGACCCAGAAACGTTGATCTATGTATACATAGATCAACGTTAAGAGACAGGAAGAGAGCGGTGTGGATCAGTGAACAAACAGGGATAGCCGATATTCTAGTTCACATTAAGCGGAAGAAATGGAGCTGGGCAGGCTATGTAATGCGTAGGATGGATAACCGGTGGACCATTAGAGTCACAGAGTGGATACCAAGAGAAGGGAAGCACAGTCGATGACGGCAGAAAACTAGGTGGGTGGGATGATGAAGTTAGGAAATTTCCAGGCGCTAGTTGGAATCACCTAGCGCAAGACAGGGGTAAGCGGACATCACAGGGAGAGGCCTTCGTCCTGCAGTGGACATGAATACGCTGCAGCTGCTGCTGCTGCTGATGATATACATCATCAATACCATTTCAACATTTCCCCTGTTTGTCTGAAATTTAAACAAAATGCCTCGTTCAGCTCGCCAAATGTATCGTAGGCGTGTCGTACAAGCCCCAGTGGTGTTTCTGGTGCACAAAAAATCACGTGGCTACATCAGCGTCGGTGGGAACGACCGCACTAAGATTCCCCATATTCGTCCATGCAGTGGCACTACAACCACGGTTCAGTTTTGCCACTTCTCTCAAGGCAATCTGTGCGTGCCCATAAAATGATCAGACGGTTATATTAACCGGGGCTACTGGTTATACGCGTATTTGTGTGGTTAGTATAGCGAATACAGTCAAGAGCTCCTAAATAAACATTTGTACCTGTTGGCTGAGTGTACTAGAGTTTTCGATGAGATGTGACTGGCTCAATTTTCCATCTCAGGGAAACAAAGTTTGACTGCATAATACAGAATTTAAATTTCATCGTTGCAAAAAGAATTTGTATTCTACAGCTATATTTGCGCGTTTAGCGTAGCGAATGAGTTCGCTTTACTTATTACATAAATTTTCTTATCGCTTTGGCTAGTGGCAGCGGCTCATAGCGCCTGTGTTTCGTTATCTTGTTTTTACTTTTTATGATTATGTTTTTGTACTTTTACACCTGGTTAGGCCCAGGCTGTTCTAAACTCCGACATTGATTTACTTCTTTTATTTCTGTGTATTTTCTCACAAGCCTATTCTTATGATTTAGTGGCACACCTAGTTAACCCTTCCTTTATTTATTATTTAAGTAATTTTTGTAACTTGTGCAGTTTATACTCTGTTCGTTTCCTTTTTCTTTATTCCCTGGGGATACATCGATGCATTCTCTGTCCCACCGGTTTTCATTTGTGCTCTTCACCCAACACAGATTGATAGAACTCAGTTTCCTTGCGCAGGTACTCTTGTCGCCAGTCCGCACTCCCCCACTTTGGGATTCCGGAGAGTTTATTTGAATAGTTGCTGCTTTCTTAGCAAACCAGGCACACTGGATTGGCCGCACCCACCTATACCCGCAAATTCTTTCCTCTTTTCGGTTATCCCGACTGCTTGAAATCACCAAACACCAGTATTCCCAGTGTTCCCTCTTTTTGTCATAAGTCCAAACTTGCCCTTTTCCCTCCTCGCATACATTAGCGACTATACACAACGCCCATTCTTATTCCGCACCTTCTCCTCCTTCCAGTGTGGGGAAGAGTGGGCTGCGCGAGCATGGAGAACAACATCACGAGCAAGCAACATGGGGACATCAACCTCCATGGGAATGGCGGCAGGAGGAATTTATTTTATACTTACATGTAGCAAAGCAGTAGTCACTGTTCAATTTTTGCGCTGCTCTGAAGGGCTCTTTGTGTCTGATCAACAAAGGAGCACACACCTCTACACCCCTTAGCGTTGCCTAAACATTGTTGGAAAATACATACATACATACATACACACAGATTTACATAATACATAATGCCTACATGCATGCATGCATGCATGCATGCATACATACATACATACATACATACATACATACATACATACATACATACATACATACATATATATATACATACATACATACATACACACACACACACACACACACACACACACACATACATACATACATACATACATACATACATACATACATACATACATACATACATACATAGTTATTTTGTACACGCCTAAAAGAAAAACGCTGACAAAGAAGCTGAAATTATTCCTGGGCTCTTAGCAGGTAGAGATGGTGGATTCTGTTAAAACCCTTGGAGTACATTTTTCAAAGCACCTTACATGGAATATGCATGTTGAAAACCTCCATTCAAAGATGTAATTTGCCATTGGTGTCCTTGAACGTACATTATGTATTCTTCCTTCAAAGGTGAATATTATGTACTACAATGCATTCGTGTCCTCTCTGTTGCAGTACTGCAGCATTGTGTGGTGTACTACTGGTGCAACAAATTTGCGCAAGCTGTATTTGCTGCAGAAAAGCGCCATACGACATATTGCTGTTGTGCATTATGCTTCTTCAACTTCTTTTTGCAAAGTTCGAAATTGTTCCAGTGTTCTGTTTATATAATTATAGGCAGATGTGTTATAAAGCTTTTGTTAAGTATGGTACCGATACCATAATTAATCTTGCTAAGTTATAAGTAAACGCAAGTGTTCGTCTAAACAGGCACTAAGAAATGTGGACTGTACCCACCCCTAGAACTCCTTATGATGAAAAATGTTTGTCCTACAAGCTACCTTCCCTGTTAAACTTGTTAAACCAAGAAGATTTTGATCCTTCGTGTAATCAAAATTGTCTAATTAAACACTTCGCCCAGTTCATATGTTTTCAGGAATAGTACATCCTTTCGAATTTTTTGTCCCTCTTCTTGTCGATCGCTGCTGTTCATGTTCATGCCATTTCAAGCCTATGAAAATTGGCTCTATTGTTTCGTGCTTTGTTACAAAATTTTGTGTTACGCGATGTTATGTAATATTCGTCGATTTATGTCAACTCTTCGTGCATGACTGACCGTCATCCTGCTGTTTTGCTAACGGTAACGGGCTCGCGACCTCGTCAAGCTGCTCAAGCTTTTAGTCCCGTACTCCTCCTGTCCAAAGGAAATAAAGTTGATTGATTGATAGATTGATTGATACATGCATGCATGCATGCATGCATACATACATACATACATACATACATACATACATACATACATACATACATACATACATACATACATACATACATACATACATGCATGCATGCATGCATGCATACATACATACATACATACATACATGCATGCATGCATGCATACATACATACATGCACACATGCATACATACATACATACATACATACATACATACATACATACATACATACATACATACATACATACATACATACATACATACATACATACATACATACTGCAGATAACAAGTCTGGGCCGGATGACGCCTCTCCGCATGCGTCTGTTCTCTCTCTCTCTCTCTTCCTGCTTCTCTCCCTTAGTTTACGTATATTTCCGAGCTGGAAATAAACGGTGTTCTTTTTGTTCCTGCGATACTGGTCTGAGGTTCATCTCGTAGCTGCCGGCCCGGGGCCGGTAGGACGTAATAGTGGCTATACGGCAGATGGCACAGAATTGCAATTTCTCTACTATGCTGGACAGAATGATTAGAGACCGTATTGTGTGCGGTGTCAGGTCCAAGAATGTGCAGAAGCAGCTGCTAGCAAAGAAAGATCTGAATCTGCAAGAAGCCGAGGCTCTTGCCCTTGCCGCGGAGAGCGCTGGGCCGGTATTTTGTAGCGATGCCTTTAAAGTAATAATGCCTTTTCGCGCTTATCGCGCTTTGTCAGTGGTCAGAGCGACGGTCCGCTCGCGTTATCAACGGGATCAGCCGGCCGTGAGAGGTGGATGATAAGACTAGTGTAAAATAAGTCATAAGGCATCGCTACAAAATCGCGGCCCTGAACGCGATTCGCAAGGAATTGCTACGGACACGGAACAGGCGAGACTGCTAAAGCTGACGTGTCAACATAAGTCGCGCACAAAGTCGCCGGGCGTGCAACAATGCAAATGTTGTGGGAAGCAGGGTCACGTGACGAAGGCGTGTCGACTTATCAAGAGTAGATGCTTTAAATGTGCACGGCCAGGGCATTTAGCCAGAATGTGTGTGGTAAACGAAAAAACAAGCAGAATGCTTGCAGTAACGGCACAAGCGGTAGAAACTGAAGATAGTGATAGCAGCGCATCGCAAATCTGGTCATTGACAACTAAGCGCACCCTCGTACCGCCCATCAGAAGATCATTCGCGTGGAATGGCATCGAAGTGATAATGCACGTCGATACTGGCTCTCCTGTTTGCGTCATTCCTAAAAGCATTTACGAGAGATATTGTCATCAATGGCCGCAGCTACTATGAATGCTTGTACTGATTCTCCTTCTTGCTGACATAGATGAAAGAACTTGAATCTTTCAGAAATTTCATTCGGCACCGGGTCGTAGTAGCTGTTTAAAGTCTGCACAACTTCTTCGTAGGTCAGGGCGTTAGGCTTCTGTGCAGAAGCAGAATGTGCAGAAGGAGCTGCTAGCAAAGAAAGATCTGAATCTGCAGGAAGCCGAGGCTCTTGCCCTTGCCGCGGAGAGCGCTGAACGCGATTCGCTGGGAATTGCTACGGACACGGAACAGGCGAGACTGCTAAAGCTGACGTGTCAACATAAGCCGCTTGCCTCAATCGTTGCAGCAGCCGGAAGCAGAAACAGAGGATGTGACGGAAATGGTGCTTGTCATCGACCAATGGGACCAGCCAGCGGTATCCTGCAAAGAACTTCAAGCACTCACAGTAGCCGACGGTGTTATGCAAGCGATATGCAGGTACGTGACTGAAGGATAGCCCTCCGTCGTTGAAGCGGACAGCAGAAAAATGGCGGAATATTGGAAAAGGCGACATGAGCTACATACATACATACAACCATACGAACATACATACATACATACATACATACATACATACATACATACATACATACATACATACATACATACATACATACATACATACATACATACATACATACATACATACATAAAAAAGATATTCTTCACGAACACGGCGTGCTGTGTCAAATAAAAGAGTATGCGTCCTCAATACTGAAGATACGTACATACATACATACATGACTGCGATTGCGGCTGGACTTTGTGCACACTTGCTGCCGCAATAAAATTGTGCCGCTTGAACACGCCATGAAAGCGTATTGCAGCTGTGTCTACTTGCTCATATCAGCGCGACTGCAGAGCCGTATATTTTGCAATGGCAGGGCTGTCGAGCGCCGGTGACCAGCACGCCATCTATTCGAGCGCCGCCTAAATGCTAGGGAGGTAAGCATCCGCACGGGAAAAATGCGTGTTGCCTTGAAGCCATGGTGTACACATTTGTTTTCCGGTTGAAACTCAACATCACCAGTCTGTAAGAAAAAATATATTCTTCAAGAACACGGCGTGCTGTGTCAAATAAAAGCGTATGCGTCCTCAATGCTGAAGATAACTAAAACAAGAAATTCCTGACTTCAAACGCCACACAAAATACTGCCCACCGCTTGATTTGTACTTACCTGAATGGACATGCCGTTCATGGGACACTTCGCTTTCAAGCCGGTCATGAGCCATTTGGAATATTGGAATGGCTCATGGGCGCGTTCGAGCACTTACGAGCCAGCTGTGGAAGACGGCGACGATACTCGAGCCATTGCTGATGATGATACTTGATGACAATGAGGATGAATTTTTTCTTGGCAATGAATGGCTCATACCCCCGTAAACGCGGCCTCCCCATTACGACGACAGAAGAGAAGTGAAATTCAACGCTGGAATGATGATCGGCCTCAGAGCCGACTGGGGAACGAGACGACGAATGCGTGAGCTGTGGCACGAGCGCGTTCGCCTGGTTGCGCGGCGCCAACGAGCCACTTCGCGAGTTGTTCGTGGACGAAAGACGCAGGTTGTTCGCTGACGACGGATTTGCCGCAGCCATATACAGCTTCGCTGTAAAAATGATCTCTCTCATCACTCGCTCTTTCTCTATATATACGAGTATATCCTGGGGATCGGCGTGCCAGAACCATGATGTGATTATTACGTGTGCGCTGCTGTGCCAAGTGAGTTACAGCGGCGGCTGTTTCAACATCCACATTCCTGAGGATTTGTGTATGTGTGCAGTCTAACTGGGGCAGTGTACCTTAGCCACCACCACTGTTATTAACTATGGCGGCTGATGTCCATTACTTATTTGTTTGTAGCTCTTTATACGAGCGACCCTCTTTCACCCTGCTGGCCTGATGCTTGATTGGGGGCCGCAACGTTGTGCAATGCCCGACTACACGGGGCCTGTCGTTCGCGCCTGTCATGGCGTCGCGCGTGAGGCCATGTGCACCTGTCCCACGCCTCTCTCGAGGTGATACACGTGGGCGCGGCGCAACTATCTGCCCATACCAGATGTTTTCTTACTCCTCCTTATTCTTTCATATTTAGTATGCAGCAGTTCAGTCCCAACGCGGCCTCACGATCCGGTTTAGAGATGGAGAGACGTCTTGCATTGGATCCTATGTTTCACGTCTTATGCCTGTCTGCTGTCTAAAGCGAACATCGCCCGCTGACTAGTTTTCTGGGTGATGTTTTTCAATGTAGCTTTCAGAATGCGTCGCGGACTCACGAATTAAGAGTATACCTGCAAGAGCTTAGCGCACAGAGTAAGTCGTTTATCTAACTATGCACCGGGCGCTTAGCGGTAAGCAATGTGCGAAGTAAATGCATGTGATGCCAGCGCCTCATTTCATATTTGAAGTAGTGTGCAGTCCGACCTTCCGCACCTGTACATCGCGGAGCCAAATTCTACACCTGAGCGTCTCTTTCCATGTCACGAATGTGTCACCACTAGTCAGTCAGACCAGTGTCTCGCCCAAATACGATGTGGTAAAAGGAATGTCACATATTTCGAGTTCTTTTCGGCATTTATATATGATAATTTGATGAAGAAGATACTGTATTTCCGGGTAACTTAAAGAGGAGTCCGTATCCGCACTTGTGTTAACTTAACGTTAAACATATTGTTCCTCGTTAGTCGCTCCCTGGCTTTGTATTACACCACCTAACATTGTATTAGTAGGAATCTATCGAAGCCTGCATGCAATCATTTGTTTCTACATTAGTACCACTCCCCCTATAATGCATCTAGCCCGGCTGGTAAAATGAATAAATAAATAGAAAGGTCGCTTTTTTGCCCGAAAAGCGAAGCATCGATTGCGATAGCAAATTAGTAGACAACTGTAAGAACTAAAGATTGTAGTTTTATCGGCCGTATAAACTTGTAAACATTCGCTTACTAACTAAATTAACAAGCATGGTGTCACGCGAGCACAAGTAAACATGAACGAATCTCGCTCGATGACCCCGGAATCGCACTGTCAAAACGCTGGACGGAGGAGCCGCGGCAGCAGCAGCAAGCGAATTGACCTTCGAGCCCTGTGTCGTTTTACTCGAACTAAACGTCGAAAGCACAGCACATACGAAGCTACCGGTCCTAGATTCACTTTGGCCACATCGGAGATCACTTTGAAGATGAGGCCCGCGCGGGCGCGCACTTTTTACACGTCGCACATATCGTTTACGCAAAGCCTTTTAAAGCTATCTCGCTATGCAATGCAGTGCGACATACAGGGTGCAGTAGATGGGGTCTATTCCCTGGAACCCAGAGGCTGTCATCATCATCATCATCAGCCTATATTTATGTCCACTGCAGGACGAACACCTCTCCCTGCGATATCCAATTACCCCTGTCTTGTGCTAGCGTATTCCAACTTGCGCCTGCAAATTTCCTAACTTCATCATCCCACCTGGTTTTCTGCCGTCCTCAACTGCACTTTCCGTCTCTTGGTATCCATTCTGTAACCCTAATAGTCCACCGGTTATCCATCCTACGCATTACATGGCCTGCCCAGCTCCATTTCCTTCAGCTTAATGTCAACTAGAACATCGGCTATCCCCGTTGTTCTCTGATCCACACCGCTCTCTTCCTGTCTCTTAACGTTACTCCTAAGATTTTTCGTTCCATCGCTCTTTGTGCGGTCCTTAACTTGTTCTCGAGCTTCTTTGTTAACCTCCAAGTTCCTGCCCCATATGTTAGCACCGGTAGAATGCAATGATTGTACACTTTTCTTTTCAACGACAGTGGTAAGCTCCCAGTCAGGATTTGGCAATGCCTGCCGTATGCACTCCACCCAATTTTATTCTTCTGTAAATTTCTTTCTCGTGATCAGGGTCCCCTGTGAGTAATGGACCTAGATAAACGTACTCCGGCCTTTACAGACTCTAGAGGCTGTCTGTCGATCCTGAATTCTTGTTCCCTTGCCAGGCTATTGAACATTATCTTTGTCTTCTGCATATTCATCTTCAACCCAATTCTTACACTTTCTCGATTAAGGTCCTCAATCATTTGTTGTAATTCGTCTCCATTGTTGCTGAATAGGACAATGTCATCTGCAAACCGAAAGTTGCTGAGATATTCGCCGTTGATCCTCACTCCTAAGCCTTCCCAGTCTAAGAGCTTGAATACTTCTTCTAAGCATGCAGTGAATAGCATTGGAGAGATTGTGTCTCCTTGCCTGACCCCTTTCTTGATAGGTAACTTTCTACTTTTCTTGTGGAGAACCAAGGTAGCTGTGGAATCCTTGTAGATATTTGCTAAGATATTCACGTATGCCTCCTGTACTCCTTGATTTCGCAATGCCTCTATGACTGCTGGTATCTCTACTGAATCAAATGCCTTTTCATAATCTATGAAAGCCACATAGAGAGGTTGATTGTACTGCGCAGATTTCTCGATTACCTGATTGATGACATGGATATGATCCATCGTAGAATATCCCTTCCTGAAGCCAGCCTGTTGTTTTGGTTGGCTGAAGTCAAGTGTTGCCCTGATTCTATTGGAAATTATCTTGGTGAATATCTTATATAATACTGAAAGCAAGCTAATGGGTCTGTAATTCTCAATTCTTTAACGTCTCCCTTCTTATGGATTAGTATAATGTTGGCGTTCTTCCAGCTCTCTGGTACACATGAAGTTGTGAGGCATTGCGTATAAAGGGCCGCAAGCTTTTCAAGCATGATATCTCCTCCATCTTTGATTAAATCTACTGTTATTCCATCTTCTCCAGCCGCTTTTCCCCTGGTCATGTCTTTCAAGGCCCTTCTAACTTCATCGCTAGTTATAGAAGGAGCCTCTGTATCCTGTTCATCACTATTTCGAATGAAAGTAGCTTGGCTGTTTTGGGCACTGTACAGGTCAGTATAGAATTCTTCAGCTGCTTGTACTATGTCATCGAAATTGCTGATGATATTACCATGCTTATCTTTCAGTGCATACATCTTGCCTTGTCCTATGCCAAGCTTTCTTCTTACTGATTTCATGCTGCGTCCATATTTTACGGCTTCCTCAATCTTTCCCAGGTTATAATTTCGAATATCCCTTACTTTCTTCTTGTTGATCAGTTTTGACAGTTCAGCGAATTCTATTGACCTCTTGAGTTGGACATTTTCATGTTTTGTCGTTTCTTTATTAGGTCATAAGACCTAATAACTGTCATAAGACGATGCAAGTAGAAAACACCTTCATATCTACACAACAGAAAGCCTACATGAGCATGAGCAAAGTCTTCTGTTGTTGCGTGTTGCCGCTGTTCGACAGCTTGAACATGATCGGCTATTAAATTCATATGTACCCTGTGCAGGCTGATCTACTCAGACGAAGTCGACGTCCACTTTTCGCATTCATGAAAGAAAACGATAATATGAGTTGAGGTTGCGGTGCTTGACGTCACTTGGGGCGCTATAACGTAAAATGATTCCTAACTGTTTTGATTCCAGTTTCTGCACTCAGCCTCCACGATTGGTCAAAACATTTTCGGGCCACTCCCAGCTTCGCCTGTCTGTCACGCTACGTCACGAAAGCCGCGATAGGTCCCCATCTGATATAACGTGTAAACACTGATTATGCATGATTAAACCCCACAAAATAAAAATAATCATTCCTGATTCGACGCAGTTTCACCTTTAGCCCTCGATCTGCTATTGGTCCAATGTTTTCTGGCTACGCCCACTTCGCCTGTCTGTCACGCGACGTCACAAAACCGCGAAAACTCACCACGTCAAAGTGACCTGTAAGCGAAAAAAATGCATTAATATGCCGAACAAAACTGAAAACTTTTCTGAATAGCCACAGACTGCCCCGTTCCGAAAGGAATAGAAGATGGCTGCCCGCCGATCGCTCATGCTCTCGCTACTCACACCTGCCGGTGAGCATGTATTTATTTGCGCATGATAAACCTTTTTGCTGGGCAGTAAAACGTTATCGAGCCCTTTCGGCATGCATACGACATCGCTCTGGCAACTCTTCCTTGCTGAGGATCCGTTTTAGCGGCATTCTTATCCTTCCGTTGCACGCCGCCGCGATTTTCGACCAGCCACCGCAAGCTAAGTAAGACGAAGCGGACCAATCGAAGAAGCCGGCACCACCCTCTTCATGCGGTTATCTATTTTCACTGTGCTGGCTCGTCCCCATCGAAACCCTCTCCACTAGAGCGTGCTCCTCGCTTCTTGACAGCCAGTTAGATAAAAAAAAAAAAAAACGTTGAGTGTAGGCAATTCTATTGGTTTTGAAAGCCAACAAAGGTGACCTCCTATAAACGAGGAGAGCGTTTGATTGGGTTGTTCAGACAACGCTGCGGGTCACCGCCCGATGCTTGCGTCGGTGGTTACGTAAATTTGACGTGAAGACTTTGGAATCAATACAGTTTGGAATCATTTTACGTTATAGCGCCCTTGGCTTCGTATTGATAAAGAAATCTAGTCAGAGTTTGCTAAATAATTTCTCGGGCTCATTTTATTAACAATCCCTCCTTCCTAGACGGGAAGGCTTCGTATATGTATGCTGTCTGCGCGTTCCACGTGCGTAGATTTCAAAAATTATTTGTTCGCGTTTAATAAATAATACCTTATTGTAACTTCTCACATGCAGAGCAGATACGTAGAGCTATGTATTGTTGTATACCAGATATTTTATGGCTGAACACCAAGGCAACTTTTTCGACCTTGAACACAAAGCTTTTAATAAATGAACTTCACAGTTTTTTTTTTTCAGGTGATCTGCTGAACCTTCAAAGCTTCAAATATTTTTCGGCTATCCTATGTGAACCGGGATACCATTCTATAACTTGTGCCGACTAGATATTACTGTGTTTCGAGAAAAAGGTCAAGCTTTGGAGTTTAATTCGCTTTTGCTGGTGAGAAAAACACTCGAAGTATTCAAATATTTGAGAAAAAAATACTATTCTTGCAGACACATAACTTCATTGTCTTGCATACACACCATCTGAATGTCTGGATAATACAACATGCTTTTGAAAGAAAAAAGTTGACTGGTGCGTTCTACCTCAACTGGGCAAGAGCAAAAAAAAATTCGCCACAATGCTAAAAAATTTGGCAAGAAAAATAAACATGGTGAATTAGTTTTTTAACTTCAACAAACATGCGTCCATTTTTTCAACTTTACATTGCGATGGTCGAGAAAATTGTAGTTCCGCCCTAAACGCGAAGCATCGATTACGACAGCAAATTAGTAGATGGTTATACGAAGTAAGGATAGTTGTTTTATCGGCCGTAAGAAGTTGTAAACATTCGCTTAGTAACTAAATTACCAAGCATTGAATAACTGAGGTACTTTCGACGTATGTCAAGTGGACCAGTTGCCTTGTTTAAATTAGAAGAAGGGGAACCGAGGGATCGGATATTTGTTAGTCACAACTAGATGAAGCCACTACAGAATGCCATCTCTGTCAGCTTGGTACAACCAGAGTCCTTCCATGTTTTTTTCTGGTCACGAAACTGCCGCCTCAGTTTCATATAGAGCCAGCGCCCGCCGCTAGAGGCGCAACCGTGCATGAGAGGGCATGCGAACACCGCTACCGCTCTGGTTGTGTGTGGGGCAGCCTCGGTATTCTAGCGTTTTCAACTTACACAACCGTCGCTTTACTTTCACGTAACTATTTTTAACATTCCACATGCTTAAATAACGCCTGAGCGCGTCTTCTGCCATGAAATGAGCGCCCTAGACGAAAAAAAAAAAAAAAAAAAGCCGCTCATAACATGAACCTTGCGGTGGTCTGAGTAAAAAAAAAAAGAAATTCTGGGATTTTAAGAGCCAGAACCGCGATACGATTATGAGGCACGCCTGTAATGGGGGACTCAGGATTAATTTTGACCACCTGGGATGCTTTAAAATGCGCCTAAATTTAAATAAACGAGTGTGTTGCATTTCGCCCCGCCGAAATGCGTCCGCTGTGCACGGCCGAGCGGTCTCGGTCCAGATTTCATCATCGCCGTTCACCTCAACACTTCGGTAGGCTCCGCCTTTAATATTTGCCTGAAATAAAACACCGCGCATTCGCAACAAAGCGCCAGTGGTCCCACTTATCACTAGATGCAAACATATGGGCTGTTGCACCCCTGCAAGTAAGCGCCTACTCTCGGTTGCGCATAGCGCCAGATGTTCGCCGAGCACAGCTGTTCACTTTCTGTTAAACTGTGGGCACTATCTTATCAGGAAATCAAAAGAATGAAATTGTTAATGCAAAGGGCTGCTTCCGTAGAATACTTAATGACAAAGAAAAGGAAATTGAGCTGCTCCGTCAGCTTCCGATTTCTCTGCACAGCGATGCCATTTCTCAATGAGATTTAGGTAGGACTAAATGCAGTACAAACTTCGCTACTAAATATCTTCGGTGCGCCTTTTAGCAGCGGATTAAGGCGAGCGTGAAGTGTTAGGTCCTGCCCAGTTGAAAATGTATTGTAATTAGGCAATTGCTTTAGCAAGCAGTCGTTTAGAAGCGTCAACTAGTAAGCCCAGCACTTATTCACGCCGCTCGTGGTTTCGACGCAGAAACGACGAGACTGGTTCTTTGGTTCTTAATGCGCAACTATTTACAAGATGTTAAAATATTGTAATCACCAGTCCTGATATTCTTATCATGGTCGAAAAAAAACAGCTGTATAATTCGATTAAGAAAAGAAATAAGACGTATTGGTGCAAAAACAACATACATGAGCACGATCATTTATTTATCATGTAAAATAAGCGAAATACAGACAGCACAAAGAGGCGCTTGTATCCGGAACGGCACCCCTGCACGCAACACTTGTTCGGAATCGTTCTCGCACCCAGCCACTTCAACTAAACAGTCCAGGGGTGCTATGCAGGATGCGCCGAGTTTCTCGTTCGCACGAGTTTTACCCGAGTTTGCTCGATGGTAGTCAGTGAACGGAGATAGCAAGGAACGTGCACTAACAGCAGGCAAAAAGAAATGTCGAGATAAAGCCGCGTATGACAACATGAGCGCACCCTGCGCAGCACAGTGCTTCCGCGCTTCAAGCACAGAGGACTGCGCAACAAAACGCGCCAGCGCCGCGTATTGTTATCAACGTATTATCGCAATTTAGCAGTACACCGTAACTGTCCCGCTGTCTATCTGCACACTTGCCGTGAGCCGCTTGCCACGCCTTTCTCGGGCGCGTCAAGGGCGTGCCTCCTCTATCGAGGATTATCTTTATATCCTCCGTCGAATGCGAACAGGGCACGTGCGGTGCATTCTTGCACCTACACTTTCCCTCTATCGAATACATTGAAATACAACAAATAAGATAACGAACATTTTATTTCTTAATGTATTGGTTTTTTGTTTTGAATGCCATAAATTTGTCGATGACAAATGGACATCGAGTGAATTATTCATGTTGAATTCCAATGGCGGAGCCGGAGCAGCCGACGGACTCCGCGAGCGAGCACTCGACTCTGGCGTAGAGCAACGCCTCCAAATCCGCGAGTGGAACACAACCTGCGCCGCCGGAGCAAGGCGGAAGCGGAAGTTCTATCCTTCGGGCTCCAAGTTACCCAGGATACCTTGCGTGTTGTCATTCCCTTCCGCTGTTTGCTCCCAGCACCGCCGCACCGATCACTTGACTTGTCTTGGTGAACGGCGCGTTTCAGCGCCGTTCACCCGCTGCAGCGCTGCTTAAAACTGCAAAATGGATATCTTGCCAATTAGGCGTGCAACAGCTTTTGTTTGCTATGGTGAGCACACAAGATATGGACAAACATGGTAGGTGTCTTCGCAACTTGAAGGACGTCCTCGATGAAGCTCACTACTTCGGGCCTCTTCGCGGGAATGCGGAACATCCTGTCGAATTCCCGCTCATAAGCGGCAGTTTCAGCGTCGCTGTCACTATCCGAGAAATCGCTCGTGTCGGAACTTGAGCTTTCCGACTCGGAGCTGTCGCTATCGAGTAGCAGAAGCAATGCCGCACGCTCCGCCAAACTAGCCGAGCCGTTCATGTCGTCCGCCATTACCATCGCGAGATGCGAGCGGCTGCGCCCCTCTTGCGGACAAACGTGGTGAAGGAAATGCGTCACGCAGAGTTCCGGTCCACTCCACCGATTTTGGCGGAGCATCTTTTCCTGCTCCACGGAGTCACTCCCGCTATGAATCCACTCCGACTCTCTCATTGGAACATTTTACTCTCGCCCTCACTGTGTCATTGGAAGAAACTTGCTACGAAACAAGCAGAAAAACTTGCTACGACTCCGCCATTGGAATTCAACATAAATTTTGCCTTTTTTGCCGCGAGTGGCGACAGTGAGGCGAAAGCTTACAAGCAGATACATTCTAAAGGGTCGCACGCACGGGGGAGTTCATACGGGGAGCAGTCACCAGGGGCGCTGCAGTGCTATTCTCCATAAAATCAATGCGAGAGAGAAATTTATTTATTTATAATGACGAATAAAGTCAGTCATGACAATGGCCTGTCCATTCCCTGTCTATTAGGGGGATGGCAACGCAGCGCTGCGGCATGGCTGTTCACTGCAGGTGTTTTCACTGAGGCGGCTACTAAGGCTGCCGCTTTACCAACTGAAACGACACTCCAGCCATAGAGACGGGGGCGACGGCTGTCGCTGCAAAATTGCTGTGCGGTATTGTAGGGTCCGTAGTGACGCAGCACGGTGAAAATGCTCCAGTTTATCTGCGTGCGCGAAGTCTCCGCGATGCATTGCGAAGAAGAGCGTGCTGCCCAGTGACACAATTCATTGCTTGTCACCGCTTGCCCAGTGAAGGTGCCTCCGTGCGCACGTACGCAGAATTTGATTGTGTTGTTCACTCCTATCTGCTTGCCGATTGCCTCTGCTGCTGAGCTAACAGCGATCGCAGATGGATATGGTAACGACAGCGCAGCAATCGCATTTTGGCGGGTGAGGGCTCTTCTGTGCAGTTAGGAAATTAGACTTCGAACGCAGGAAAGTGTTGCAATTGTTTAGTGTGCCGTGCTTGTGATAAAGAAATGCCATCGCACTGGGTGTACTTGCGCTGACCGCTGACCGTGTTTGCGACATTGCGGCTCCGATACATCACTGATGACAGAGCAGCCATCTCAAATGACAGCTGCGATGCGTTGTCGTTGGAAAACACTATGCATTGCTCAGGATCGTCGTCCACCGCGGCGCATCGACGCCTTGCAAGCAGCTACAGTGACCTGCCGATAATTATTTGCTGTGCGTTACGTCGCCACAATGCAGGCAATGAACCGCGTTGTGAGGCCATCACAGCCCAAGACGACATATGCATAAGCCAGCGAAAGTCGAGGCTTTTTTTTATAGTGGTGCTCAGTACATCACCGATGACAGTGCGTTGTGCATGTTTTATTTCGCCTGTCAAGACTGTTAATGCCTCTCAGTTCCGCACCACGTCGCTGTTGCCGAAAAAGTGAGTTGGGCGTGGCCCAACCATGGTGGGCGCGCACAAGAGTTACATGCCTCGCGTGGGGCGTGACCTATGCTTTTGATTGACAGGCGAACTCGTGGTAAACTCGTACATCGCGAAACCCCCCTCGAGTTGAACTCGTGAACATGGCGGCGGCAGCAGCAGCCTGTTTCATCGCATTCAGCGGCAGTAAGCGTCAATGTGACCGTCTGGATCCGTTCACCTATACATGACCGACACAGAGTTTCGCGTCATTTTTGCCTTTCCAAAACGTGAGTGCGCTGGCTGTGTGACCAGTTAAGCGAAGGCCGTCGCCTGCAGAGACAGCGTGGCGGACAAATTATGCTTTCCTAGCATAGAGTGGTGTGACTAGGCTGCGGAGGAAAAGTTCGTGCGATCGCTTCGGCTCTCTCCTGTTTCAAGCGCTGCTCGTCCACCGCGCCCCAGCCCCAGGCCAGGTCCGGCATCGTCATCGGAGTACTGGGGCACCTGCGAGCACCTGGGGTTCAACCCGGACTAACCAACCTGCGCAGGCGAAGTGGTCACATTATATTGGAAGGCTCAGAATGGAAGCCCGGCTGCCTTCCGGCGCAACAGCTGACGGAATCAGTTTGCGCAGTTACACGGTACCGCTGCAGTACACGGGCAGAGAGGCGAAGGAAGTTACTTCGCCAACACGGACCGCCTCAACCGTCCGAACGACCACCTCTCCAGGCGACAAATGATTTGGCTCACGTACTACGTGAGCCAAAGTGTAGACATATGGCTGTTGAAGGAGATGACCGGCGACTTGTTTCCTCTATCGGAACACGCCATCGCCGACTGAAGGAACTACCCCAGTAAGTTCGCGGGGGACGAGCTGCTGGCGCGACCTCCACTCGGTGGCCCCGGGTAGGTAGCGGCGCAAATTGACGAGTGCATTCTTAACGGCGAGTAAAAGTACAATCGAGGCCGCCTAATGTCGGGAGACAACTTTCCGCCGAGCCGCCAATATTACGGCGGTGTTAAAGATGGAGGCCCTCGGGTCTTCGGCATGTTCTGCGCGACCAGAGGGGTGCTGCGACGTCAAAGGTCGACCGACGAAAGGCGGCGACACTAGGCGCCATTATTGCAGCCAATGTTCAACCGGGGACCTTTATTCATAGTGACGAATTGGCCGCAATGAAAACTAAAAAAACCTCGTATTCCCCATAACTCCTATATCCAATAACATCATATGACATGTAGGAAAATGGGTTTTTGTATGGGATCCTATATGTTTCATATGGTATTATTGGATATGGGAGTTATGGGGCATATGGATTTTTCAATAGGGTTGTATGAATGCTTTCCGGCATTCCTGAGTGCTTACACGGTAAGCGCGCGGCAAACCACTTAGGCGCTAGCCGACGCTCACTTCGTCTCGCAGCTGCGGTGCCTCAATGCGCGCGCGCGTCGATGCACCCTATTCGCCGCCTTTCTTTACAGCGAGGAACGAGCGATCTGTTAAAAGCCCAGTGTGAAAACCAGGTGCACACCAATCTGTGCTCGGAAATGGGAGCGCAAGCACATAGCGAGCCGCACCAATCTAATCCAGAGGAACACCAATCGGTGCTCGGAAATGCTAGCGCAAGTACGTAGCGAGCCGCGCCAATCGAATCCAGAGCAAAAAAGAGGAGGACGAGCGTCCCCTCGTGGTATAACGCGAAAGTATTAAACTACAAATTAGTCTAATACAAATTCAGTGTACATCTTGTAAACTTTAAAATGCCTATAACCTACAATAATGCGACTTATATTATTGTACTAAATGCGTTTATTTTATAACTTGCTTGTGCCTATAATGCACTCGGTGGAACAACAAACAAATGAAAGACGCACGACCATGCACCGACCTTATGATCGCGTCAGCCCCAGTTTGTCGACCACCCATTAGGCAACGCCGAAGGGTTGATAGCCACCCAGAGTGAATCTAGATAAACCAATGAAACTGGAGGCGTGCCGACGGACAAATTTTGTCTTGTTACCATTTGTTCTTTCATCTTGGGGCGTCGCCAGAGCTCGTGAAGATCCCGAGTTTCGCCAAACTCGGCTCATCCTGCACAGCACCCCAGTTATGTTCTTAAGAAAACGTCACTTCATCCATTGAAGCTCACAATTAACAGGAACGCCAATGCATTTCTTCCGCAAAGTTCGGGAATTAATATCTCGAAACTGGTGTCATCCTGAGAATTAATTCTAAGTGGATCAGCCTCGCGAACTCCATGGCTACAATTTGTAAATTGCAATATGGGCCATCAGGTAATTATTTAAAAACCTAATTAGTGAATTTTTGTTAATTAGTCGATTATGCATTTCAATTTTTTGTGCAAGTGATGTCCGCCTCTTCGAGTAGACCAGCTCATTAACTAGAATTGGGCTATCTGCCATAGGCAACATTAAATAAATTTTGAAAGTGTTCGCTGAAACACCCTGTATATGCATGTGTCACACAACGCGTATACCGTGTGTGTGTCATTAAAGCAGCAGTAAGCATGATAATCAAGCTACTCCTACACAACTAGGAAAGCTAAGAATAGCCAGCTGAACCATCGCTCACTCTACGTAGATCCTGGCTTAGCCGGGTTAAGCCACTGCTAACTTTTTTTCTTTTTTTACCGCAATCCTGCGCAACTGTTTTTTATACAGCCAGGATTGAATGGGACAAGTTTATTCCTTAGAAACAAGCCCGCTGTCGTATACAGCTGCTAATGCGTTGTTTTATATCATTCCGATTTTTGTTATTGTTCTTTTTGGTTTTTTTTAATTTGCAACCCTTGGCGGGGAGCGTCACGTGCATGCTCGCACGAGCGAACGCCGTTGGCGCAGCGAAGCATTGACGGAACGCGCGGAGCAATCCATTTTCGTGACCGAACTTCTTGCGTAGCTTCCACAGCGGTGCACCCATAGAGTTTCTCACTGTATTACCTACAGGAAAAACTGGCGCTGCTGCGCTGTGGTATCCATGGGAATGCCGGTATATTGTGACTTCGAATTGGCATCGTTCTCGGAGAGCCAAGAAAGCCTTGAAGACGCGCTTGGCTACCACCGTTCCGTCTGTCACACTGATTCATTTCCTGCTGAAACAGCACGTAAAAAACTACATAAGCTTTATTATTACAAAAAACATGTTTTGTTTCATTTTGAGGACTTACTATTGGATGCGCAATTATACGAAACGTAAAAGTACCATAGCGTGACGGCGGAGTTTCGTGATCAGAAAAATGGAAGGACTCTGGTACAACTAACAGCGCAAGAGACAAGACAGGCAGTTTCCCATGTGTCTGTATGCTTCTGTATGTACTGTCTCTTTGCACTGTTGATCGGTGTAATTTCATCGAAGCCAACAGTTCACGAAGCCAAGTGAAGCACAATGGGAATTATTTGTTGTTTTAATTGAAGCGTAGTAATAACACGGTGAAAGGAAAATGAAAATGGACGAGCAAGAAACTTGCTGCCGGAGGGAGTCGAACCGACGACCTCAGTATCACACGTGCGTTGCTCCAGCAAGTGAGTTACAGCCGCTGCTATTCCCAGATCCTCATTCATGAGTATTCGTGTATGTGTGCAGTCTGACATGGGGAGTGTTAGCCAGCGCCACTCTTATTCTTATTCCCCCGCAGGGGCGTCTGCGCAAGCAGGTGTTTGGTGAGTTGCGCCACCACGTACCCGAGCACACGAGGGTTGGACCCTCCCGCGTGTAGCCGTGCGCGGCTTAGCCGTGTCCGGGGAAAAGAGGATCCTGGGGGTTGAGCCAATGCCGGGTGTTTGGACCTTTATGGCCCCCCGGCGGAGGCAACACACCTCTTTGGCCTCTGCTTCACGTAGACGGCACCCCCGGACTGACCCACCCGGGGGAAATCGGCAGTCGCCTTTTCCTGTTCTTCTCTTCAATCTTCGTCTTTCTCCCCCACTTTCAATCTTTCCTGTCTCCTTTTCTCTTCCATTTACTTCCAACATTCCTGGCGGCGAGGGTTAACCTTGTGTGGGTAGCCAACCTTGGATATTCCATATCTGGTTATAGTGGCGGCGTACAGCTGGCGTTTGCAGGACCTATGTTTTGCAGGCTCTGCAGCGTCCCCTCGTTGGGCTCCATGGTGGGTGGCTGGCGTCGCTGCCGAAACATTCACCTATACTCATGGAAAATTCTTTCCCCCAACTCCCTGATCGCCGTCTGAAACGAGAGCGCACCGAAGAAGTTTTCAAGTTTTTTGGACGAAATACTGAGAATTTTCCTCGATTTCATGTGATTCATTCTGAGAAAAAAGAAAAGGCAGCGAAAATGATCTCACCTTTTCTGGTTGCAAAAACACTGACTGAAGTTTTTGGCCCAGGTTACAAAGTTTCCAGGCTGGCAAGCGGTGATCTCCTTCTGGAACTCCGCGAAAAGAAACAACACGAAAAACTGTCACATCTATTGTCATTCGGGGATCTCCCAGTGACAGTCACACCACACCGCACTATGAACACAATTCGTGGAGTCGTTTCCGATGCTGATCTTATGGAACTCTCTGAAGCTGAACTACTAGAGGGCTGGAGTGACCAAAATGTGATCAATGTCAAGAGAATTAAGATGAGGCGCGATGGAAAAGAGATCGAAACAAAGCACCTAATTCTAACTTTCGGAACAAGCACGCTGCCAGAGACCATTGAGACTGGGTACCTAAAGATGCGGGTCAGACCGTACATCCCCAATCCTCTCCGATGCTTTAATTGCCAAAGATTTGGCCACAGTTCACAGAACTGTCGAGGCCGCAAGACTTGCGCTAAATGTAGTGCCCAAGAACACCCATCTGAAAATTGTGAGAATACTCCACACTGCGTGAACTGTGATGGGGAGCACCCCGCATACTCGCGATCATGCCCATCCTGGAGAAAAGAAAAAGAAATCGTGACAATCAAAGTAAAGGAAAACATATCGTTCAAAGAGGCACGCAGGCGGGTAGTGTACCTGCCAAAGAACACCTTTGCCGACGTGGCGCGTCAGGGGGCAGCGCCACAACGGCCTCCGGCGACTGTTTGGCCCACACAACGTGAGCCGGCGGTGACGCCATCCGCCCCCTTGGCGGCTGCAGCTAGCGCTGCTCCGCCATCTCAGAACAAGGGGCCATCGACCTCCGGGCTGGTGGCCTCCAGGGCCTCGTCCCTCGATACGAGGCCCTCACGTCAAACTAACCGCTCGCAAGAGCGCGTGTCCAGCGCCTCGCAAGAGGACATGGACACAACACCAAGCGTGAGGGCCCAGCCAGCGCCTAAGGAGCGGCGCGATTCCATCGACCGCTCCAAAAAAGAAAAATCTCGTGTCACGGCGCCTGGAAAGGGCCCGTGAGCTAACTTTGTATTCTTGAACACACAGCACAAAAACACATTCAAAATGGACACACAAATTTTACAGTGGAATGTGAGAGGACTTCTCCATAACCTCGACGATATTAGGGAACTCCTACATAACTATAATCCAAAGGTGCTGTGTGTTCAAGAAACACACCTGAAACACACGCAAACAAACTTCCTCCGAAAATATTCTATTTATCGTAAAGACCGCGATGACACGGCCATGTCATCCGGTGGTGTGGCTATCGCAGTGGACAGAGTTGTTGCCTGCCGAGAACTAAAACTCCGTACGCCCCTAGAGGCAGTTGCTGTTCGCGCGGTGTTGTTTAATAAACTAATTACTATTAGCTCTATATACATCCCGCCGAATTATAAACTCCAGAAAACCGAATTTCAAAACTACATTGATGAACTTCCGGAGCCATACATAGTTGTCGGGGATTTAAACGCGCATAACACTTTGTGGGGAGACAGCCGTTGTGACGGAAGAGGGCGTTTAATAGAAAATTTTCTTTTTTCCTCGGATGCATGTTTACTCAATAAGAAGGAGCCGACGTATTATAGCGTTGCGCACAAAACCTACTCTTCAATAGACTTGAGCATAGTATCCAGTACACTAATACCTTACCTTGATTGGAACATTATTAAGAACCCTTACGGAAGTGACCACTTCCCAATAGTCATAAATGTAACAAAACAGACTGAATGCTCTCCACATGTTCCCCGATGGAAAATTGAATCAGCAAACTGGGTTCTCTTCAGAGAAATAACATATTTAGCTCAGGGTGACATTGCAGGTTTTAACATAGACGATGCTGTGGCCTACTTTACAGGCTTCATAATAGAGGCTGCCACAAAATCCATCCAACAAACTAACGGGCTAGCCAAAAAGCGTCGCATCCCATGGTGGAACGACGATTGTAGAAAGGCGCGGAAACAACAAAACAAGGCTTGGAGATTGCTTCGAGACTCTCCAACTGCCGAAAACCTCATAAATTTCAAACAGACCAAATCCCAAGGCAGAAGAACACGTCGACGTGCTAAGAGAGATAGTTGGGAGCACTATCTTTGCAGTATAAATTCCTATACAGACGAGAGAAAAGTGTGGAACAGAGTAAACACATTAAAAGGACGTCACACAAAATCACTCCCCTTGGTAAACAGAGAAGGTGATAGCCTGAAAGATCAGGCTGACTTCCTGGGTGAACATTTTGAACGCATCTCCAGTGCATCACACTACACAGAACACTTCTTGAAGTTCAAAGAACGCGCAGAGCGACAGCCCCTCGAACGTAAATGTACGCAAAATGATACATACAATCGACCATTTTCTCTCGCTGAACTTAAGGCATCTCTAAACTGTTGCAATAACTCCGCACCAGGTGGCGATCGTATCATGTACGAAATGCTTAAGCACCTGCACCCTGAAACCCTTAAAACACTATTAAGTCTTTTTCAATGCCATGTACGCAGCGGGTTACATTCCATCGTCCTGGAAGGAAAGTGTGATCATCCCTATACATAAACAAGGCAAGGACCCATCCTTACCCAGTAGTTATAGACCAATAGCATTGACAAGCTGTATTTGCAAGTTATTTGAAAAAAAATGTCACAGTTTCGCCCTAAGGGCGAAGCAATGAATGCGATAGCAACACAGCAATGTCATACGAAGTAAGGTGAGCGGCTTTGGTAGCAATATGAATTGTAGTAAACATGAGCTGATTAAGTAAGCAGGTGTGCTGCGGCGTAAGTAGACCGACATGAAGAGAGACTCGATGACCACGAGAAGGCGCGTGTGAAACGGTGGTGTTGATGAGAAGCGCTTCCCGTGGGCAGCGCGCGTGCGAAGGGACACACCTCTAGCGCTGCACTGCCGATCCGGGCAGCATTACATGTGTAGCGTGCGTTGGAAAATGTGACCCGACTATTACTAACTGAATGAACAAGCGTGGTGTGAGCGCGCACAAAGAAACATGAAGAGATCACACCGAATGACTGCAGACAACGACTGTCAAAACGCTGGCAGCAAGCATACGCCGCTGCGGGCGAAGGTACGTGCGGTCTATCGCTTCAACAGAAACTGAGCCGCGAATGCACGCGGCGCATAGAGGTCAGAGCCGTGTGGAGATAAGAGACGGTGCGGCGAGCGACGAGCGCGGTTGGTGGCAGAAGAAAAGTGCGCCCCCCCCCCCCCCCCCCCCGCTTCCTCCGGCGCTGGCTTCCCGCTTCCTTGCTTGCGCGTGGGAGAGATAAGAGACCGTGCGGTCGAGCGACGAGCGCGGTTGTTGGCACAGTAGAAGTGCCCCCCCCCCCCCCCCCCCGCTCCCTCCGGCGCTGGCTTCCCGCTTCGTTGCTTGCGCGTGGGGGATTGAGTGCGTTCGCTCTCCGTGATAGCGCGCGTCCCAGCACGCTTGCGCTCGGGCATACGGCGCGCGGTGAAGATTTTATCTATACGGAACCTCACGGCGACGGCGACGACGACGGCGACGCCGACGGCAGAAATCCGGTTGAAGTGTCCATATAATTGCTATCGCAATAAAAATGATAAACCGGCGCTTGATCTCTGTGCTTGAAAGTGGCAAAATCCTAGACCCCTTCCAATGTGGTTTCAGGGAAGGTATGTCCACAACAGACCACCTTGTTCGCATTGAGTCTTATATCAGGGATGCATTTATACATAAACAGTTCTGTCTTTCAGTGTTTATTGACCTAGAGAAAGCTTACGATACAACATGGCGCTACGGCATTCTCCGAGATCTCTCTGCGATGGGTGTCCGTGGCAACATGTTAAACACAATCGAAAGTTACCTATCGAATCGCACATTCCGCGTAAGAGTGGGTAACGCTATTTCTAAGTCATTCACCCAAGAGACCGGTGTGCCACAAGGGGGCGTGCTTAGTTGCACACTATTTATCGTAAAAATGAGTTCCCTGCACACAGTCATCCCACGCACTATGTTTTATTCTGTTTATGTCGATGATGTGCAGATAGCCTTCAAGTCATGCAATATTGCCATCTGCGAACGACAAGTGCAGCTTGTAATAAACAAATTGTCCAAATGGGCAGATGAAAATGGTTTTAAGGTAAATCCCCAGAAGAGCACTTGCGTACTCTTTACTAACAAGAGAGGCGTAACGCCAGTCCCAAGTATTGCAATCAAAGGAGATGCGCTCTCTGTGAGCCGCGAGCATAAGTTTCTAGGCATTGTTTTAGATTCGAAGCTTACATTTATTCCTCATATTAAGTATCTGAGGGCAAAATGCCTGAAGACAATGAACCTTTTAAAGCTTCTGACGCGTACGACTTGGGGTAGTGATCGAAAGTGTTTGCTTAACTTGTATGAAAGTCTTATCCTCTCACGCCTTGATTACGGATCTATAATTTACAATTCAGCAACGCCCAGTGCATTAAAAATACTAGACCCCGTCCACCACCTGGGTATCCGTCTCGCGACCGGTGCTTTCAGGACAAGTCCAATCCAGAGCTTGTACGTAGAGTCGAATCAGTGGTCGCTGCATCTCCAGCGGTCATACAATAGTTTCACGTATTTTCTGAAAGTACAAGCAAACATTAAACATCCTTCTTACTCAACTATAAATGACATGACCGCTGCCACACTCTTCCATAATGGACCTGCAGCAAGAAAGCCGTTCTCTTTGCGTGTGAGGAATCTTAGTGAGGAAATGGGTGTTCCACTGCTTGAACAATGTCCTATGCCTCCAGCGAAACTGTTGCCGCCGTGGCACTGGCAACTCATAGAGTGTGACACATCGTTCCTGGAGGTCACTAAACACGCGCCAGAGGCACACATTAAAATGCATTTCTTAGAACTCCAGTCTAAATACTCGTGTACACAGCTTTACACAGATGCTTCCAAGTCACATGCCGGGGTATCTTATGCAGCCGTCGGCCCATCCTTTTCGGAATCCGGTGTACTCCACCCGGAAACGAGTATCTTTACAGCTGAGGCCTATGCACTATTGTCGGCTGTGAGTCATATAAGGGCATCAAAACTTCAAAAAGCAATTATATTTACAGACTCCCTAAGCGTGGTGAAAGCTCTGATGTCACTCTGCAAAAACAAAAATCCTGTACTTACTGAGCTCTATTCCAGTTTATGCAGAGCGTATATATCTAACCAGCATGTGACTATATGCTGGGTGCCTGGCCATAGAGGCATTGAGGGTAATGTGCTTGCAGACCAGTTGGCCACATCAATTACATCGCAAGCTATTAATCCTGCGGCTACTATTCCTCCCGCAGATCTGAAGCCTTTTCTGCGAAGAAAACTGCGAGACCACTGGCAGCGCTTGTGGGACGCTGAAACAAATAATAAGCTTCACTTAATTAAGCCACAGTTAGGTTTCTGGTCACCCGCAACGAAAACACGACGAACTGATGTCCTGTTCTGTCGTCTAAGAATAGGACACACATATGGTACTCACAATTTTCTGTTGAACGGAAATGATCCTCCAAGCTGTGGTAGATGTAGTGAGAGGCTGACCGTCCTCCATGTCCTCGTGGAGTGCCGGGAAGCCGAAACAGAAAGAAAGAAATATTTTCCACAAGCGTACCGATATCATGTCCCGCTTCACCCCATTATGTTTCTTGGCGAAGAACCGATTTTTAATGCCAAAGCAGTCGTTGATTTTCTGAACGATGTGGTCCTGCATGTTATTAGCCCAACTAGTTCGTAGCGCATCCTCTCTCCAGAGGATGCCGCTGTGATAGTTTTTTTTATAGCACATGCCTCCAGACCCTTGTGGTTCAAGGTCTCTGTTTAGGCAGTAGTGCTTCTTGCCAATTACTGCATCTTAAATATTTTAAATATCGTGTGATTACCTCTCAATGCATTCTTCATTTCATAGTACACCTCATGTCATTGCCATGATTTTAGTACACGTATATTTTACGCATTTTACAGCGATTATTTTTAGGCCCTTTTACAGCCACGCTTCATCTACTTCTCAGAATTCATCGCCCCACTGCTCATTCACAAACACTGGCATGGCGCTCTTTGGCCAGAACTGGCCCTTGCGCCATAAAACACCACACATCATCATCATCTTATTCTTATTCTCGCTCCCCGGTGCGGTCTCGGCAGCAGCAGGCCAGTCAAGTGTAGTCCTCCTCGAAAGCATTTATGCTACGATGCAATAGATGCTTTACCAGATGGACGAATTAAACAATAAAGTCAAGGAGAACACACTAAGCAGTGAAGACCTTGAAAAAAGAATACGCAAGGTTGAGTTTAGCTCGCGCAAGCGGGTTGACGACGAGAACAGCAACACACGCATCAAGAAGTACAGGCGCATAAACAATACGGGTGACGTCAGCGACACCGACAACTGCGGCGGCGGCGGCATGAACGACAGCAATAGCAAACACCACACGCAGCGCCCACGAACACCTCGAGATCTGGCAGTGGAATTGTCGCTCTTTCAACAAGAAGGCAAGTTCGCTCCAGCTATTCATCCAAAATCACCCCCCCCCCCCCCCCCCCCAACGTCATCTGCTTTCAAGAGGCCGGGAACCAGCCTATCAAGCTACGGGGTAACTACGTAATTAAACACGTGGGATCACCAAAGGTCGCGGTTTTAGTTCACAGAACGGTGACGGCCGTGGGACGCCATTATCAACATCATGACATTAATCACGTGCTAGTGCAAGTCCTCCCGCAGAAGAGGGGTAGACGTAGCACTTTCATCCTGAATTTGTACAGTCCGCCGAGGGCTCAAAAGGACGACTTCCGCAATATCATTTACGACAGCGCGAGAGCCGCTGGCTGCAACCAGCTGGTAGTGGTGGGAGATGTGAACGCTAGACACACGGCTTGGGGTTACCAACAAGACACGCAGAAGGGGAGGTCGTTCATCGATGCGGTTGACAAAACGGGCCTCGAATTGATAACCAACCTCCTCCAACCAACCCGAGTAGGCAACAGTGTTAGTCGAGACACGTTTCCGGACCTGTCATTTGCGAAAAACGTAAGGGAATACTCATGGGCGCACCTGGGCGAAACACTGGGCAGCGATCACTACATCCTCAGCATCCCGGTGTCCACCCCGAAACTCAAGAGAACAATTGGAGAAATTAGGCTCACGGACTGGGAGGCGTACAGGCAGTACCCACCACCCGAAAGCCGTATAACGGACATAGCGGAATGGATGCAGCACCTCCGAGACGCCCACATACAAACCACCAAAACCGCACGGATGCGCATGGTCGAGACGCCCGAAGTCGACCGCCAGCTCTTACACCTGTGGGAAGCCCGTGAGGGCCTCCTCAAACGGTGGAAGCGACAGCGGTTAAACCGGAAACCCCGTCTACGAAGCGCGCATATAACAGAAGAAACCAGAGATTACACGACCGAGCTGACGCAGCAAAATTGACGCAGCAAATTGTCGAGCCCGACAAGGCCAAATTGACAACCAGTCGGACGCTTCAAGAAATCGCTCACAAATTCCCTGGGAATGACCAGGATCTGATTGACACCCTAAAAACCAGATACCTGGGTAGCGACCCCATACGACCCTGCCTCCTAAAATACGAAGGGAAACCAAGACCAGAACTGGACGCTCCGATCACGGAGGAAGAGGTGTATGCCGCGGCACGAGCCTCACAGCGCAACACTGCTCCCGGGGCTGACAAAATCAGTAATGCCATGATTAGAAACCTGAGCCCGAAGCACACCCTGGACTTGACCGAATAACTAAACGAGGAACTCTGGAGCAAGGGCCACGTACCGAACGAGTGGAAACACGCGGAAGTCGTGACCATTCCCAAACCAGGCAAGAAGCCCGCGATCGACGCCCTGCGTCCCATCTCCCTGACTTCGTGCCTCGGCAAGCTGTACTAGAGTGTCATCGGAGCCCGCCTCCAACACTACATAGAGGACGGTGACCTCTGCCCGCACACCATGCTTGGCTTCAGGCCGGGACTTCCTGCGCAAGATGTTTTCCTAATCCTGAGGGAAGAAGTTCTCAGGGGCATCCCGAAAGGAGGAGAACACCTCCTGCTCGCACTGGGGGCCTTCGATAACATCTCTCACGAGGCAATTCTCAAGGGACTGAACGGCATCAGCTGCGGAGAGCGCATCTTTAATTACGTCAAATCGTTCCTGACAGGCCGGACGGCAACCATCGGAATAGGCCAGACTTGATCGGATAAGATCGACGTGCCGAACAAAGGAACGCCGCAAGGGGCGATAGTCTCCCCGATTATCTTCAACATCGCGATGCTAGCGCTGAGCTGCGGAAGATCCCGGACCTAGGTTACGCCCTATACGCAGACGACATCACGCTCTGGGCCACCAAGGGCTCCCTCGCGCGAAAAGAGGCGACCCTTCAGGAGGCCGCGACGGCCGTGGAGAGATTTGCGGCAGCGAGCGGGATGCGTTGCGCGCCCGAAAAATCCGAGGTGATCCAGGTGTACGGAGGAGGAATCTACAAGTCACCCGGCACTATCGAATTCTATCTAGAGGACCACAAGGTCACTGAAATCAAAAAGACTAAGATTCTGGGTTTTTGGATCCAGAGCAACTTGAAAGCCTCCCACACCATCCAAACCATAAAGTCTACCACCAACCAGATCTCGCGGATTATCAAACGAATAACAAGAAGCCGCAAGGGCATGCGAGAAGAGGACACGCTCCGCCACGTCCAGGCTCTGGTGATCAGCAGAATAACGTATAGCATGCCGTATCACTACGACTCGCTAACAAAACACGACCAAGAACAAGTCGATGCCTTCAGAGACGCGTACAAAACGGCCCTGGGTCTCCTTGTTACCACCTCAAACGAAAAGTTAGCGGCTCACGGGATGCACAACACCTTCGCTGTGCTGTCAGACGTGGTTATGGCTTCGCAAAAAGCCAGACTACAGAACACGGCGGCGGGCAGAGCCATCCTCCACCGGACCGGAACGGCAACGGAGCTTCGTGCCCTCGATGGGCAACGATCACTCTCGCCTGAGGTCAGAAGCAAGATCAAGGCGAACCCCATACCAAAGCACATGTACCGACGCAAGGCGCAGGTCGACAGACAGTGCCGACAATTCAAGGGTGACCCATACGTAACGTACGTGGACGTGGCGGCTTACCCTGAAGGGCGCCTCTTCGCGGTAGCCGCCGTGAACGGGAGAGACTACTCCTTGACCCTCGCGGCCTCCGTCAGGGCAGAGACCCGAGCTGCCGCTGAGACCATAGCTGCGGCGATAGTAATAAAGCAACATGACAGGGTGGGCAGGGAAGTTCATGTCGTTACCGACTCGCAACAGGCCTGCCGTAACTTTACCAACGGACGAACACCGGTGCTGGCGGCTCAGATTCTAGGCCCGAGGCTGCAAGAATCCCATCAAATCACGTGGACGCCAGGCCACGCGGGACTGGAGAGGAACGAAAGGACGAACGCCTTAGCTCGAGCGCTAATCAACCGAGCGGGGCAAAACCAACCGTCTCATCAATCGGCACCCTTTACCTTTGTGCCCCTGCCATCAAATTAGTGTGACCGACTCGAGATCCAGCGACTCAACCGGAGGATTTATCCTCCCCTCACAAAAAGCTCAGCACTGAAGACGCAATAGCCCTCAGACTTATCCAAACAAACACATTCCCAAACCTACACAGATACAGCAAAACATACACACAAATATATCGCGACATCTTCCCCTGGTGCGGCGACACACGCCCTACACTCTTTCACATCTCGTGGGGGTGCGGGGGCAAACCTGAACATTTAAAGACACCTAACACGTCATTTGAGCGGTGGGAGGTACAGGTGACCGGCGATACCCTGGCGGGACAAGCTCTCGTCCAGCGAGTACGTCGAGCAGCCATGGCCAGGGGAGTCTTGGAATGAGGACACCACCCACTCGTCCTCAAGATCAACGACCTCGATGGTCTAAATAAATGTTTTCTCTCTCTCTTTATTGTTATTAACCGAGGCGGCTAATGTCCGTTGTTTGCTTATTTTTAAATGCAGAGCACTTCTTTAACTCACATGTAGCGTGCGCCGTCCGTCCGCAACAGCTCGAGCACAGGTGCGCCCTCTCCCCCACTCCTCCTCTCCCGCATCACGCTTGCAGCACATGTGCAGCGCGCGAAGCGTCGTAGTTGAGTCGCGCTCCGGCGCTGCAAGAACCGTAGCAACAGCAGGTGCTGGCGTGATAGCGCGCCCTCTCTCCACCCCCTCTCCCTCTAACGCGCGCGCTAGGAATATAACGCGGGTTGGCGCGGGCTCCACTCGTCAACTCCTGCGCTCTCTTCTCTTGCGTTCGTCGGCGGTCGCAGTTGATAAGCGATGGAAGTAAGACCTTCAACTAGTACCTCGACGCAATACATCAGCGTCGAAACACCAGTTCAAGACATCGTACCATCGTCTTCGTCCACGGCGGCAGAAGACAAGGCGGCGAGGCGGCGCGCTGCCGACGCCGAACTTCGTGAACGAGAAACCGCGGCCAGGCGTCAACGTCGACAAGCGGATCCCGAGCAGCGTGCACGAGAAGCCGCGGGCCGGCGTCAGCGTCGGGCCGCGGACCCTTCGAGTCGAGAACGACACGCGGCTGCGACACGTCAGCGTCGGGCCGTGGACCCCGGCGTACGGGTGGTGGTGGTGAAAAACTTTTATTTGTACGACAAAACGTACGAGGAGGTATGCTCGGGACGACCCTGAAGAGGCCGCCCCTTACAAACACTAGGTGGAGTCCCTAGTACGGGACCCCAGTGGCAGTAGCCGCCGCCTGGGCGCGCTTAACCAGGGCCTTTTGGGCCCGTAGGTCTGAGCAGCCAAGCAGGGCAGCCTCCCAGTCCTCCCGGGTAGGGTTGGGTAAGGGGGAAAAGGCAGGGTTGGATGGGCAAGCCCACACCATGTGGTAGAGGTCCGAAGACTTCTCCGCACAGTGCGGGCAAGCTCCTGTAAAGGCCGGATCGAAATGTTTAAGAGCCGCCGGGCACAACATAGTGGTCGTGAAGAGACGAAGCAGGAGACGCTCCTCCTCCTTTTTGAGGCCTCTACACGGGCTGGGGTAGAGTTCGTGGCCAGATTGATAATAATCTGTAATTTCTGTATACGAGTAGATTGGGTTTGGGGTGGAGTCCTGATCGGCGGGGTCAGAGAAATAAGGAGCCCGGTGAGAAAGCGCGCACGGGAACGAGAGGCGGCGGCGAGCAAGCGTCGTCGTCTGGAGGCCGCCGCCGCCGCCGCGGAGCCCGTTAATAAGAATCGCAGTGATGCCAATAAAATAATAACAACTTTACGTTACCTACTTACAATTCCCTCTTCTCTCCCAACCCAGACCACCACCACCACACCAACACCAACACCACGGAACCCCACTATACTCTGCATTTACACGTGTCCCTCGCGCGGGGGCATGCGACGGCGTTTTTAGCCCTTTATACGAGCGACCCTCGTTCCACCTGCTCGCCTAAAGCATGACTGGGGCCTCGACAATGTGCAATGCCCGACTACACGTTCGCGCCTGTCATGGCATCACGCGAGGCCATACGCGCTTGCGCCACGTGTCTCTCGAGGTGATACGAGCGGGCGCGGCGTGGCTATCTATCTGCGCATTCCAGATGTTTCCTTCAACCTCCTTATTCTTTCATATTTAGTATGCAGCAGTTCAGTCCCAACGCGGCCTCATGATCGGCTACAAAAATGGCGAGCAGTCTTTCATTGGAGCCATTGTTTCACGTCTTATGGCTGTCTGTTGTCTAAAGCGAACATCGTCCTTGGACTAGTTTTCTGCAGGATGTTTTTCAATGTAGCTTTCACAATTCTTCGCCTTCTCGTGAATTAAGCGTATATCTGGAAGAGTTTGATGCACAGAGTAAGTCTTTTATCTAACTATGCAGTGGCCTCTTAGCAGTAAGCGATGAGCGAATGAAATAATCAATGTTTCTTTCGTGTGATGCCAGCGCCTCATTTTATACTTGACGCAGTGTGCAGTTCGACCTTCTGGGCCTGTACAACGCGGCGTGGTACAAACCCGTGACCGTCAAGTTCTCCACCTGAGAGTCTCGTTCCATGTCAAGAATGTGTCACCATTACTCAGTCAGACCAGTGTCTTGCAGAAGTGCGATGTAGTAAAGGGAATCTCACATATTTCGAGGTCTTTTCGGTATTTATATATGATAATTTGATGAAGAAGAGTTATGTGTTACAAATATGGTATAGAATTCTTGAAATGGAACATTAGGAAAGTAATCTTTTCTTTTTCTATAGATAATCAAGGACAGCTTCGTATATATTTCCATATGGCTGTAGTCGAGTACCAACCATCTGATTGAGACTACAAAAGTGCTACACAAACTCTGTCCAGAATCACGAATGAAGCGGATTCACCAAAAGTTGTTCTGTGGAGCGGAATGTCGCCGGCAGTATGAAAAACAAGTTATCAATCTTTACAGCTTGCTTCCCTCTCCTGTCGTCGCAAATGTACTTATCTCTGTGCGTTTCGCAACAACAATAACAAAATAATGTGTGGCTCTGCTCCCGCAAACACCAGACACCAGAGCTGGGGAAAGTCTAGTAAAGTAGTGGCAAACCACAATTAGCGTAACTTTTGCTGGGCTTCCTCACCTACGCGAACTTTCGGCTTCCCTCAATCTAAACTCGGGATGTTCTTTTCTGCGACGCTTAGTTTTAGCTTCCCTAGCTCTTGCTTCAGTCTTTCGGAAGCGACGAGTGTCCAGTTCTCTGGTCGAAACCTGCCGAGCCGCCGCCAGAGTACTGTGCATATATTCTAGGCACTGTAGCCAGAGCGGCATCGGCTGCAATCACGGACACCGGGCGCGTTCGGCGCGAACGCAGGGAAACGCGGTCGGCGTCGGCAACAGCTCCACGCGTCTCACTCCTACGCATTCGCTATGCTGTGCGATGTTATTTTTATACTCTGCTTTCACTCTCTCTCAGCTCTCTCCCCCTGCTGCGGACGACGGAATGATCATTATAGAGAAGTTGTAACAGCGTCGCTGTAAGAGAAGAGCTACAATCTCATTTTACAAAGCGATCTTACTCTTCCACCGACGTGCATTTCCCCTCGTTTAGATCGTGCACAAAAGATGGAAACGGTATCATGCCTATAAAGCGAACCTGCTCCCAATTCTTCATACCCCGGACCTCTCAGGACTGGAACTACGTTTCCGAATCAGTGACGTCAACTGCTGGTCGCTTCGAGTTTCGCATTGCTTCAGATACTGTATTTCCGGGTACCTAATAAAGGAGTCCGTATTCACACTTGCGTTAACTTG
>NC_051163.1:104830741-104853996 GCF_013339745.2 Dermacentor silvarum | reverse complement strand
AGCTGAGAAACAATGTCACCTTTCCGCGACGTCCTATCTTCTTCAGGTTATGCGATAGGCGGTGAATGTATGGAATTACGGCGAAATTCTTCTTTTTACCTGACTCTGCGCTAGCTGTGTCGAGGAACCATGCTCTCCTGACTGCGTTGCTCTGAGCAAGGTTTCGGAAATTGAAACAATCACATGGTTTAGAAACCCAGACTCATTCAAACGCCCTAACTGCTGTTGAAAACTGCAAGACATCAAATGAGGGCACGATTTCTTCAGAGCATCGCTCGAACACATTTTCGCTGTGCCCCTTCTAATAAGCTTAGAATAAGCAGAACTGTACGATAAGAGAGCCTTGTTAGCTCTAAGTTGATAACACAAGCAGATGTGATCGCCAAACAGCACAACTTTTAGATCGAGAAAGCGGATATTCCTATCCATTGGCATTTCGAAGGTCACATCAAGGGGGCTAAGACATTCACAGATTATGCTTTTAACACTCTCACACTCTTTTTGAAAACACTGAGTGGTGCAGTCAAGAAACAAAAGGAAATCGACATAAAGGAACGCTCTGTAGACAGAGGTTCCCCTGAGTCTCTGTGCCAACACTATGTCTAGTTTTGCAAGATATAGGTTACTCAGAACAGGTGCCAAACACGACCCGATACATATGACTTGCTTCTGTAAAAACGGAACGTTGTTATCGCAGAGGATAAACGTTGAAGTCAGGTGTTGCTTTAGTAATGCTAAAAACCTTTGAGCAGAGGTTGCCACTTCATTGCAAAACCACACTGCACCAAATTCACCTATGCTTTCTTCAACGCAGGTTAACAGGTCAGACTGAGGAATAAAGAAATAAAGGTCTTTTATGCCAGCGGACAATGCATTAAGCCTGTTGTCAGAGTGCACTTTTACGAATTCTAAAACTTGATCTGAACTCTTCACAAGGAATGGGAGTCGTTAATGTCGATAAGAGTTAGTGAATTTAGCAGGTAAGCAGCTATTTCCTTCTGCCATGTCGCTTTCGCAGACACAATTACCCTAAAAGGAACGTTATTTTTGTGCGTCCTCGCGCTAAAAAATACGTTGGTGTTATCAACTTAGAGCTAACAAGGCTCTCTTATCGTACAGTTCTGCTTATTCTAAGCTTATTAAAAGGGCCATAGCGAAGATGTGTTTGAGCGATGCTCCGAAGAAATAGTGCCCTCATTTGATGTCTACCAGTTTTAAACAGCAGTTAGTGCGTTTTAGTGAGGCTGGGTTTGCAAACCATTTGATTGTGTATCTTTTCCGAAGCCTTGCTCAGAGCAACGCATTCAGGAGAGCATGGTTCCTCGACACAGCTAGCCCAGAGTCAGGTAAAAAGAAAAATTTCGTCGTAATTCCATACATTCACCGCCTATCGCATAACTTGAAGAAGACAGGACGTCGGGGAAAGGTCGACATTGTGTTCTCAGCTCCAAATAAGCTTATCAGCCTGTGTGCGAAAGCATGACCATATGGTAGAATAAAGGACGCGTGCGAAAAGCATCCCAGGAAAGGGTACGTTAACTGCAGGAACTGTGTTATTTACAGAATAGCTTTGCAATGTGAAAGGAGTGATATCGGACAAACCGGCAGATTCATCAATGATAGGCTTAGAGAACATGCCAATAAAGTTAACAAGCCTGCAGTGGATGCCTTCTTCGTAAGTCATTGTCACAAGTGCGGATGCGGCGAGCCCCACTTCGATGATACAGTCATTATCGGGAGAAGCAAATGCGAACTAACTCGTCTAATGATTGACAGTGCTCGCACTGAAAAGTTCGGCGATACCTGTGTTAGCAAATCGTCTCTTTCACTATCCAAGAAGAAGTTGGAGTTCCTGCGCGTGCGTTAAACATAATCGCTTTCGCTGCCTAGTCCCCAAGTGTCATTATATCATTTTTCCACCTGCTTTGTTGTCTTGCCTTAGTCTGCAAGTAATTAGAATATTTGACTATCATGTATCGTGTCAGTAGACACGTGCTTGTGAAATGAGTGAAAAAAGTGAGGGTATAAAAATGGCGTCCGTCCCGGAAATAAATCTTTGTTGGAAGTTAGCGCCTGTACGTGTGTGTCTCCGTTCTTCTTCTACGTCCGTGTTTTTTTTTTTTTTTTGCGCTGCAAGAAGAAAATCTGCAGACATTGTGTTGCTTACTAACAAGCAAAGTGATATGCAGCGTCTGGCTGATATCTGTGCCGAAGATATCAACCGGCAACCACTGCACGAAATTTCATGAGGGTTGTTGCATTTAAAAGAACAAGTTAGAGTCTAGTGACTGCTGGTTGCGTACTTTTCATTTAGGTCGCGAATTTTTCATTAAATTTCAAATTTTCAACAAAAATTGACAAAAAGCACACATTTTCAGACAACGAAACTATGAAGTTTACAGCTCTATAAATCGGCAATGAAAAATTACACCACAATTCTGCATATTGCACCTAATAGTACATCTATTGCGGACAAAATTGATGTATTATACATGGCTCTCAATTGAACCACTGATTTGTGAGTGGAACGTTTGCAAAACTCTTCTAAAGAATGCAGCTAATTCACGTAATATATATAAATTGATATAAAAGACTTGTCCACTTCGGATGCTCTAATGGATGCAGTTTACAGAACTGCGATATCTGTTCTAGGTGCAGAGCTACGAATTTGTAACCTTCGTGCTTCTATTTTATTTAACTCACCAATACATGAAAATTCCGTTTAAAATATTCAGGCCCCGAATCTAAATTCGTCTTCCGACAGTCACTAGTATTTAATTTTATCTCTCATATGCAACAAATTTTATTAAAATCGGCCCAGTGGTTATCTAAGGAAAGCGTGTCTGCATTTTACATGCATTTGAATAGGCGGCGCCGGAGTTGGGCCCGAGCTAAAGCTTCCTTTTAAGCCACTTGTTTTGGGGCAACCTGATCTGTAAGAAAGTAACATTCTGTGTACCCAAAGCGTTGTTAACGCTTTTCATGTGTTCTGCAATGCAGAATTATTTTTACAATGATAACCACGCGAGACCGTGGTTTTCTGTCCAACTGCTTTGACCATATAGAGGCCAAGGCGTTCTTTTAAGCCGAGCTACGTTTTCAAAGCGGAACTTCCGCACCATCAGTGCTATTCGTGCAGCGCCAGCACCCCTTTACGGCAGAATCAGCAGATATCATTTTCGATTTTATAAGGTGCCCACGCAACTCGGAGTACACACTCGCAACCTCGCGCGTGCAACGGTGTAATCGACCATGCGATCAACGCGCCATTTGATAAGCTGCATTCATCGTAGGCCAGACAGCCTTGCTCTAGATTTGACGATAAAATTCAATCTTAGCTGGGGCACCAAGTGCATTGAGTTTGAATTCCTCGCGCACGTGCTAGGAGCTCTGGCTGCTATCGTATTAGATGGGGTCATGTAGGAAGGAAAGCGCAGGACAGGGCCCGGCTCGCCCGGTTGAGTTGGAGAGTGGGGCCGAAGTCGCGTGGTGTTTTTCGCAAAGGAGCACTGGGACTGGTGTGCGAAGCTTCCTCGTTGTCACGGCAACCGCACTCGGGAAGCTCTCGCTGCTGCTCTCGGCCTCCGAAAAGCGACAAAGCATTTTTCAGCTCGAGTCTTCATCGAAGCACGTTCAGTTCGCAAGACAAACTGTGTTTGGAGTGCGATTGGTTAGCTTTAATGTTGTAATTTGGGTCTGCGAGTGAGTGCGAGCTAGAACCACGTAATTACGGTGCGATTCCTTGTCGTGTTTTTCAACGTGCCACGGAAAAACACAGGAGCGTGCCTGCTTCACTAAAACTGTAACAGTAGTTTCGTAGGTGTTGTTTGACACGCATTAGATGCTCAAACTTTCGGGGGCTTGTCGAAACGCAAGCTCAAAGCTCGCGCCCATTAGCTCCAGCGAGCTGATTGGAGGCGTAAAGGGGGATTGCACACCAAGATAGTGGCACTTCTGGCTTCATAAACATGACGTCAGTGTGTCTCCTGTTTTATTTCCCCCAAGAATGGAGCAGATGGTTTACCTGGTTCGTTTGAGTCTGCCGCATTTTTCTTAGCCCGTAATACATTGCGTAATGGCACCTTTCCGTTTTAAATACGTAAGCATTTCTATACCTACGCAACGAGGAAACCGTCCGTTCCGTAAGACGATCGTTTTCAAGATAGGGCCCGCAGCAGCGAGCAAACTGACCATCGTGCTGCCTCTTCCTTCAACGCGAACTAAGCGGCGAGAACACAGCGCACACGAAGCTATCAGCACTCGGCGCACTCGGTCCCCATCGCAGATCGCTTTCAAGACAGTGCCCGTGCAGCCGCTCCATACGCGTACTGCAGCCGCCGGATTATACGGTTGATAACGGTTCGCACTGAGAGGAGTCAGCGTCATCGACCACGCCTGCGTACGATGTCTACCAAACATGACACTGTTCCATTACGTCACGTACTACAGCACACATAGACCAGCCCTGATCTTCCACGAAGCATCATCACCATCATCATCCAAACACATCATCGTCCAATTTGAAGATAAAGAAGAAACTCACCAAGAAGAACCAAACATTCATTTACAATATCTGTCTCGTCATTTCATCCCACGTCCACAAGCTCCGAAGGTTATAACATGAGGGAGCATTGATACTACTCGCCTTTTCTTCGTCGTCTCATGCTGATCACAGTTAACATTTCGGTGTTGCAACTGCGCTTGTCCGTTTCACGATTCCTTCACGGTGCTTCTCCCAGTGATATCAAACACAGCAGCATGCGACGACGAAACAGCAGGTGATTAGTAGCAAATGCTTGCCCATCATTTAGATAACTCCCACAGGAGTCACGTGAAGTGGCATGCAGAAAGGGCCAGCGCAATCACTTATCCATGCGAAAGCATTATATGGCCCATGAGGCCGAAAATCCGGCGTAACCACGAAGGCGAAGCTAATTCATCCTCATCATCAGCCTATATTTATGTCCACTGCAGGAGGAAGGCCTCTCCCTGCGATCTCCAATTACCCCTGTCTTGCGCTAGCGTATTCCAATTTGCGCCTGCGAATTTCCTTACTTCCTCAACCCACCTGGTTTTCTGTCATCCTCGACTGCGCTTCCCTTCTCTTGGTATCCATTCTGTAACCCTAATGGTCCATCGGTTATCCATCCTACGCATTACATGGTCTGCCCAGCTCCATTTCTTCCGCTTAATGTCAACTAGAATATGGTCTATTCCCGTTTGGTCTCTGATCCACACCGCTCTCTTCCTGTCTCTTAACGTTACTCCTAAGATTTTTCGTTCCATCGCTCTTTGTGCGGTCCTTAACTTGTTGTCGAGCTTCTTTGTTAATCTCCAAGTTTCACCTCCATATGTTAGCACCGGTAGAATGCAATGATTATACCCTTTTCTTTTTAACGACAGTGGTAAGCTCCCAGTCAGGATTTGGCAATGCCTGCCGTATGCACTCCAACCCAATTTTATTCTTCTGTATATTTCTTTCTCATGATCAGGGTTCCCTGTGAGTAATTGACCTAGATAAACGTACTCCGTTACAGACTCTAGAGGCTGACTGGCGATCCTGAATTCTTGTTCCCTGGCCAGGCTATTGAACACTATCTTTGTCTTCTGCATATTCATCTTCAACCCAATTCTTACACTTTCTGGATTAAGGTCCTGAATCATTTGTTGTAATTCGTCTCCATTGTTGCTGAATAGGACAATGTCATCTGCAAACCGAACGTTGCTGAGATATTCGCCGTTGATCCTCACTCCTAAGCCTTCCCAGTCTAAGAGCTTGAATACTTCTTCTAAGCATGCAGTGAATAGCATTGGAGAGATTGTCTCCTTGCCTGACCCCTTTCTTGATAGGCAACTTTCTACTTTTCTTGTGGAGAACCAAGGTAGCTGTGGAATCCTTGTAGATATTTGCTAAAATAGTCACGTATGCCTCCTGTACTCCTTGATTACGCAATGCCTCTATGACTGCTGGTATGTCTACTGAATCAAATGCTTTTTCATAATCCATGAAAGCCATATAGAGAGGTTGATTGTACTCCGCAGATTTCTCGATTACCTGATTGATGACATGAATATGGTCCATCGTAGAATATCCCTTCCTGAAGCCAGCCTATTCTCTTGGTTGGCTGAAGTCAAGTGTTGCTCTGATTCTATTGGAAATTACCTTGGTGAATATTTTATATAATACTGAAAGCAAGCTAATGGGTGTATAATTCTTCAATTCTTTAACGTCTCGCTTGTTATGGATTAGTATAATGTTGGCGTTCTTCCAGCTCTTTGGTACACTTGAAGTTGTGAGGCAATGCGTATAAAGGGCCGCAAGCTTTTCAAGCTTGATATCTCCTCCATCTTTGATTAAATCTACTGTTATTCCATCTTCCCCCAGCCGCTTTTCCCCTGGTCATGTCTTTCAAGGCCCTTCTAACTTTATCACTAGTTATAGAAGGAGCTTCTGTATCCGGTTCATCACTATTTCGAATGAAAGTAGCTTGGGTGTTTTGGGCACTGTACAGGTCAGTATAGAATTCTCCCGCTGCTTTTACTATGTCATCAAAATTGCTGATGATATTACCATGCGTATCTTGCAGTACATACATCTTGCCTTGTCCTATGCCAACCTTTCTTCTTACTGATTTAATACTGCGTCAATTATTAATTACTTCCTCAATCTTTTCCACGCTATAATTTCGAATATCCCTTACTTTCTTATTGTTGATCAGTTTTGACAGTTCAGCGAATTCTATCTGATCTCTTGAGTTGAACACTTTCATGTTTTGTCGTTTCTTTATTAGGTCCTTTGTTTCTTGGGAGAGCTTACCTACTGGTTGCCTTGGTGCCTTACCTCCCACTTCAATTGCTGCCTCTGAGATTAACATAGTTACGGTTTCATTCATTACCTCTATGTTATCTTCATCTTCCTGTTCTAAAGCTGCATATTTGTTTGCGAGCACCAGCCTGAATTGGCCTGCTTTCACCCTTACTGCGTCTAGGTTGGCTTGTTTCCTCTTGACTAATTTCACTCTTTCTCTCTTCAAATTGATAGAAATCCTAGACCTCACTAACCTATGGTCACTGCACTTTACCTTACCTAACACTTCTACATTCTGCACTATGCTTGGATCGGCAGAGAGTATGAAATCTATTGCATTCCTTGTTTCTCCATTAGGGTTTTTCCAGGTCCACTTCCTGTTGCTGCGCTTCCTAAAGAATGTATTCATTATTCGGAGCCTATTCCTTTCCGCGAATTCTACCAACATCTCTCCTCTTGTATTCCTAGAATCGGTGCCGTAGTTGCCAATTGCGTGCTCACCAACCTGCTTTTTGCCCACTTTTGCATTGAATTCGCCCATGACTACGGTATACTGAGTTTGCACCTTTCTCATGGCTAATTCCACATCTTCATAAAACTGTACTATTTCTTCATCATCGTGACTGGAAGTTGGGGCGTAGGCTTGTACTATCTTCATTTTGTACCTCCTATTCAGCTTTATTACGACGACTGCTACCCTCTCACTAATGTTGTAGACTTCATCAATGTTGCCCGCTATGTTATGAACTAGAAATCCTACCCCGATTCTCTGTTATCTGGAAGACCTCTGTAGCAGAAGACGTGGCCGTTAGTCAGCACTGTGTGAGCCTCACCTGTTCTAACCTCACTAAGGCCAATAATATCTCAGGCAATGCCTGATAATTCCTAAAATAGTCCTGCTAAGCTTGCCTCACTCGAGAGGGTGCGCGTGTTGAACGTTGCCAGGTTCAGTTTCCATTGGCGGCCTTTCCGGACCCACAGATACTTAGCACCCTCTGCCACGTCGCAGGTCTGACCGCCGCCTTGGTCAGGTGCTCCGCAGCCACTGGGGACTGAGCGCCATGGGTTAATTGTCGGAGTCATGAGGGAGGTAGTGGCCGAATACTGCACCAGGGAGGCCAATTCCTGTTCTGGTGAGGGAGTGACTTTGATGAAGCCTAGTGGGCCTGCCTAGTTTGGTTGCACCTGAACTAGTATAGCCCCACTGGCTCTCGGCAATATTTTTTTGCCGGTGTCAGGCACCACTGCGTGCCTGAAAATGTAGTGGACTGGAGCAGGATTCGAACTTGCGACCTTCAGATTTGAAGTCGGGTGTTCTACCTCTGCTCCACGCCACCACAGATTATTAGGGGACGCCACCAAAAGCTAATTAGAGGAGAGATAATTAAAGTATAGGTAACTAAGGCAATCGAACCCACGCCCTCTTTGACACAGACTTGGAGCAGTGGCTATGTTCCACTTGGTCTGCGATGGTCTTCAACGAACATCTTTGATACCAACTTGGGCACAGGGCATGTGCTAGTGGCGAGTGTCATTCTTCAACGAACGTGTCCGACTCCAACTTAGGTAACTGGGTATGTGCCAATAGGAGCGTGCCGCTCTGCAAGGACGATCATAGGCATCAGAGGCATCATAGGCATCATAGGCATCATCTGAAAGAGCTGTGCGGAAAGAACATAGCCATCGCGCGGTGGTCGCAATGCTTTCGCGTTGATCCACGTAGGGATAACCGAGTGAAAGATAATTTATGTACGCAATCCCAGTACCCTTACCTTGCGACATATCTATGACTACGGTGCAGCCGTAGTGGTGCAGGAACAGGAAGTACGGCATTAATTATTGACGCAAAAGTATACTTACCTGTGAATTGAAAGGGGAAAACGCCCATAATTAGCATTTCATTTATAATTTATTGCAATTTTACACTCTGCTCAACACTTGCAGATTAGTACCAGTACAACTGCCGCGTTGCACATGACTTCCCGTTGCCTCCCGCACCTATCCAGCAAAATGCGAAGCACACGCCGCCTTGTGGTAGACAAGTGACAGAAGTTGAGCAGTAGAGTTGAGGCAGATGTTGAGCGCTACATTTCTCGGAGTCCACGAGGCTCTTTTGCATTGCCAGTGCTTGGGCAGGGTTCAAGAAAAGTTGACTTCGACTCGTTAAATGTCCAATGAGTTCACACCATGCTTGGACAACACTCAGCGTGGCTAACTGTCTCAAGTATTAGGCACTTGCACTGGTTGCGAGTCATGCCCGAAACACTAACCACGGCGACTAGAAGCGAGTCACTTGCCGAAAGTAGCTGAAGGGCCCGCATTGAGCAGTCGTCTGCAGTTCCGTGCAACACGCGCCTCACTGCGCTGTTAAGGAGTGTCCGATTCCTGTTCAGGGCACTCAGAAGTGGGTACATATGCTGCTGGGTATTGTAGCTGTCGAATCCGAGCGCCAGAAACACAAAGTTTCCCTCCAAAGAGCGTGCCAGCATGCGCGGAGCTTCCTGTGGCAGCATGTTACAACGGAACTTGAGTCGATGCAAGATGCGGTTGGCTTTCAGCACGGCTTGAAGAGTTTTGATGTTTCGGTACAGGCTGAGCGTAACGTGGAACTCGGCTTCACAAAGGCTTTTGTTCCGGGTCACGCTAGTAATGATTTCGGTCGGACAGGCACAGGTATTACCAAGCGGATGTAAGATCAGCTTCTTGAGAGAGTTTGCTTCTTCGACGAAGGATACGAATTCTGTGACAGCCTCCGTGTCACGCATCATTAAAGGAAAGTATAATACAAGTTCAGTGAGCGATGACCTGCTCGTGTCTACCGCGGAAAGCCATTGCATGATGGGTTCGGTATAGTCTTCACTGTACCACCGAACGCACACGGAAGGCCAATACTGGTCTTGTCGTTGTACACACGAAGTCCATTCCTCGAGTTTGCATGGGTTCCACGTCACTTGTAATGGGACGAAAAGGTCTCCCGTGAGGGGTAACGGCGGTTCCCAGTCTTCATTGATTTGAACGTTGCCCAGACGCACACACACAACTGTGCGATTTCGAGTAAGGCATTGCACAAACTGGGACGTGGCTTGACAGGAGGATTTGCCCTCTGTTAGGTCAAGATATTTCAGAGAGAAGTTCTGCTCCACGACCTTAGCTCGCGCTACAGCTGCGAGGTCGCCTATCCGGTTCTTGTGAAGAGAGTTCTTGAAGCGCGTCGTTCGCTCGAAGAACGTCGGCGAGAACGAGCGCACATTTGTTAGTAAATCCCACGTTCGTGAGCTTAAGACAGCTGAGAGAGCTGTTAGCGTGAAGCACCCGTAGGCCGTCTGGGAGACTTAAGCGGGAACGGTAGTACGAATCTTCAAACGATGACTCCTTTAACGTGTCGTTGCTTGTCAGGGATTGTATTATGATACCGGCAGTGTCGATGTCAAGTTCTCTCACGGTTAAGTTGCGCAACGTTGTATTGCCCCTCAACGCTGCTTTCAGGGGAGCAGAATTTGCCTGCGTCAGCGGTTCGGCAGTCGACAATTCCAGTGAGCTCAAGCTCTGAGAGGCACCCGGAGTGCCAAACACTTTCCGCGCGACCCTGTTGGGCATGTTGGGCGCAGGTTGCTATGGCTGTCCGTCAGCCAGGCTATCGCCGGCAGCGTGGTCGAGTACCAACAGCATGACATTTACGCACTCTAGTCGAGAAGACATCTGGCAGAGGACACGGGTCAGGGCTGCACAGCCAGTCGTTTTGGGCATGCAGCTTCCGGCTGAATGAGCTTGAATTTCGATGAGACCCTTGTTGGCCAGAAGCGCTTTGCTCAGCGTAGTAGGGAAGTAGCGTAAGAAAACAGCGTGGTAGTCTAGGACTACTCGCCTGATGCAGGCGTGATGCCTGAGAATCCAATAGATCCAGCAGGAAGGCTCCAGAAATGAGGAGGCTGTGGATTCCTCGTCTATGCGGGCATCACGTACGCAGTCCAACGTAAACTCACCGGGAACGTGTTCAACGATGACCTGCATATGCACTGCCCAGAGGACTTCGTTCAGTGCAGGCAGTTTCCCCGTCATCCAGCATTTTGTACTTCCGACGACGCTGCTGCAGGATTTCTGCAGGTCCACGCCTCGGGCCTTAAGCCTGTTCAGCAGCTTCTGGAACCTTGTCGAAAGCCGGGCGGTATCCAAGGACGGAATTGCACGTTCCAAGTCACGGAGGCGGCTCGACGCGGTTTCCATCTGGTCAGCTGGTCTGCAATGAAAACAGTGGTAGTTTTATGAAGCAAAGCTCGCCTCGTTTTTTGGAAAGACGCACTCACGGAACCGCTCTCTCAATTAGCCAGGGAATGATCGTGATTCGTCGAAGTTGGAATGCGACAAGAACGGGACAGTCAGTGGGCTGGGCAGCTTCAAGAATATTGATCAGAAAGGGCATAGGGGGCATTCTTCGAGGGCGATCACAGTGTGCACTTGAATATATCATTCTCAACCACTCGTTTCGCGACGGCCTCACCGTTAACGTAGCTAATGGCATGGGTGATTGATTGCGTGCATTGTTCAGGTGTCATAATATTTCAACAAGAAAAAAATATGGATTGTTTTACTTATAAATACCCATATAGTTTTCAGGATGGGCTACATTGACCACTAATATGCAAGTAGCGTGGCCTTTCAAATTGAGCTCTGAAATCTCGTTGCAGAAAAACCTGGAAGGATGAAGTGTTTTTCTCGGGCAGACCTGGTGAGGAACCAGAAAAGCTGCCATGAGTCGAGCTGATTGTGACGGTTGCGATTCCATTGCGATTTCCTCCCGAAACGGAGGAAATGACATTTGTCAGTTGGAGCAAATACACTCCAATGCCATTTGCTCCATTGCCATTTTCTCCAACGATAACTATGACGCATCGCCGGTATAAAGGCAGGAATGCTTCATTGTATGCGTTAGGGGCTAGACTCAATCAAAACACCATAAAAGAGTACTGATAAGACATTTACGACTTCTGTCGGTGGTGCTTTGTGCCGCTACATGAGTCGTGATGTCACGGCACATGACCTCCTGTGAACCGAAAGCGAGATTCGCGAGTAGGAAGGCTATATTAGGCAAATAATATAGGGCGCCGTCGAATTTCCAGTGTTTTCTGCGGCGTTTCAAGTTCGATACATTTATTTAAAGCAAATAAAGTGAAACTGGTTATGTCAGTACACCTTTCCAACGGCACCAAAAAGAAGAACTGAATTAGTTTTTTCTCTTCGCAACAAGATCTTTAAAAACACAATTTTTCTTTAATTTCGTATAACGCGTTAATATTTAGGACAGAAAAAAGCTAACCGATGGAACTCGTTACGACGGTTTGTCGAAACTTATTTCACAGAATTCCAAGCCTTTCTCTCTTTGCATTTTTTTTTACGTTTGAGTCATCGCGCTTAGTAAGTGCGATTTAAGCTTAATTGCCTTCAGTGCTTTTAGAATATAGCCCGAGGCAATGCCTTCGAAATTTGTGACATCATCTAGAGCTGGTGGAAGAAATTTAAGACAGAAAACTCCGCGGAGCGATGACGTCACCTCGCGTTGCCTATATAGACCTTTTCATCGGGCGAGGAGGAAAGGGCGCACGACGAGCCTTTCCTCCTCTCTGGCTTGGGCGAGCCGGCGCGGCGCGGCTTGAAAGTGGAACGATTCGGATGTGTTTTAGCTAGTTCTGAGTGCAGTTTACGGGATGTCAGTTCTTACGAGGTCGTCGAACAACCACTGTGTAGCCTTTAGGTGGAGCAGTAGCTACAGTATCTGGAAATTTCTCTTGGATGTGCAAAAATGCGACGCGCATCATCAGCCGCGGTGTGTGTATGTGTTGTGAACTATGTTGGATGTATCTGTTTTCACTTGACGAAGAGTTGTTGTAAAACATTTGCATCAGCCACCGGCATCGATCTCACGCATTTTAAGTCTAGTAGACTTAAAATCACTATGTCTGCGTTAGCCTCCTGCAAGAGGCCGAAGGCTTTGCTCAACGCAGCGAGCACTGCGGTTGGCAAACCAACATGATACACACAATTGCTTCGTGCTTAGATCAGTATTGCCTTTTTTGCCATGTAAGGTACAATATAAAACGGGGATCGCATAAAGAGAATCCAATAGCTATTTGTAAGGACACAATTGCGTTAACGTGGGTGAATGCGTCGTAAATGACTGAACTTGGGAGACTGGGGGAAAAAAAAAAGAGTTCATATGTCCTCATTTTGCAGCAAAATAAAACAGAACACGGGATAACGACGCAATAAGACTCCGCATGGTCGTGCCGCATGCTTGGACCACTTGGACCATACGCTATATAGAACAAACAGATCTATAGCACAGCATTTAGTACTGCCTCGGACGCTCGCGCAGTCTGCAGCTGGTCGTTCGACTACTTGAAAAGTGTGATTCACACTGTACGGTATGCGGTTATTAATAACCAAACTATTTCATTTGTGGGCGGAAACCTTGCCCAGCAAACAAGGCAGTTGCCCAGAGTATCTACACATAACAACTTGAACGCTTGCCAAAGTAAACAGCACGAGTTGTTCTCCAGCAGAGCGGTATCCACGCTGTTAGGATAGTCAGATGTTTCGTAACTACTCGTTGCAGATAAACCAGAGCTTAGAATTACAGTGCTGAGAATGCTGCAGTAAGGTAACATTCGGGAAACGAATTTTCAGAAATACCTAACTGATATCCGAGGCTAATTGTAAGCTCAAACAAACGCGCCCACCTCGCGCTGGGTGCTCCGTCCGCCCTACCAGCAGTTTACTACAGCCGCTTAATTACTTCAGACTTAAATTCCTTCACTACGCTGCACAGGACCATTCCCCACGTAGAAGACACCATTTCATGCTAAATAGACCGCGCGAGTGCGAAAAAATCCACCAGAAACTGCCGCCGAGCGTATACCACAGCATACAACACGGGCGTTCGCCCAAGCCAGCAAGCCAACTGCCCATAGATGGCGCCACTGCCTACGCAATGGCGGCGCCCATGAAAAAACAGTCTATAGTAACCGCCGGCGCAGGTGTGCGCTCGCTTCGCCCGACCCAGACACGGCTCCGCCGAGCTCACGCCAGCTGCGCGCTACTGCGAATGCGCCGTGACGTCATGCTGGCGCGTCTGCGCTCGCCGCCCGTACACTGTGCCATATGACTGTGCATAGCTTTCGCCCCACTTCCCCTACGACTTCGCCACCAGCTGCGCACTACTGTGCATGCACCGCGAGTCAGACATGACGTCAAGGCCAACTGTGCATGCGCTTCTTCGTTCCGAAGGCCGGTGCGCGGCGGCGGCGCGCCAGACGTAGACATGGGGAGACCAAGGAAGGTTCGCTCTGCCGAGTAAGAAGCCGCTTATCAAGAATCGCGGCGCGCTGCTAAGCGAGAATGCCAGCGTCAATGCCCATTGGACCCGGCACGGTTAGTCGAAGAAGCCGCTGCCAAACGACGACGGTGAGCCGGAGACCCCGAGTACGTCCAGCGAGAGAATGCTAGGGTACGGGAGAGAAAGCGTCGGCTCTGAGAAGATCCCGACGTGAGAGAAGCCGAGAACCTATAAGTCCGTGGGAGGCGCGAACGGCCGGGTCCAAGCGTGAGTTTCCCTCTCTCGAGTTTCGACATCCATGCCGTGTCTGCGACTGTCTGTGGTTCAACACGAACCTCTCTGAGCTGAGCTGAGCTGGGTGCGTAGCTGCGACAAGCGCGTGCTCGGACTGCAAGAGCTTCGCAAGGCGTTCCCCGATGTCACGGACCACGATGAAATGATTGGGCCGACGCCCATGGCCAGTTAAAGAGACGAAGGCCATCTGGGTCGGGCTGGGCTCGGTTTTTGCACGTGGCCAATCCGTTTTCCGATCACCGGAAGGTGGACTGCCGGTGGTCGGCAGTCGGCATCGGGCCGCCGTCATGCCGGCCGGTTACTTCACTGTGGCCGCGTTTGGCCGCCGCACGGACCGACGACTTCCGCACGACGGCCACAGCGTGGCTTGTCCACGGCCAGAGTTCTTTTGCCGGTATTTATTTCTAGGCTTTTTTATTGCAATAGCAATTATATAGACAGTACAAGCGGATTTCTGCCGTCATCGCCGAGAGGTTCCGTATAAAGTCCAAGGGCGATAAAATCGCCGCCGCGCGCTTTCACGGGGAGCAAACGCACGGCGGAGAGCAAACGCGACGTCTTCCGTTGCGCGAAAGGCCGTGGGGGGATGGGAGGGGGGCGACAATGTGCTGCGGCATCAAATGCGTACCTCGCGATTGGACGCAAGGGGAACTGAAATCTCGCAGGCGAAAGGAGGAAAGCGGGAAGGCAACGCGGGAAGGAGGGGCTGCGGCTTCTGCGCAAAGGTAACAGACAGGCGCTGAGTCGCGGTAAGTACAAGTACGCAGTAGGCGGATAGAAAAATCTCGGTTGTCGCAAGGGATTGTGGGGTGCGGCGTATTCTGCTACAACTTCCTGTTCGAGACCACGACGCCGTCTATGCCGCCGTCACTTCATGCCCATGCTTCACGCGTTTCGTCTTTTATATACTGCGGAACTTTGGTGAAAAACCACGATACAAGCACCGCTGCGCAGTTCCAAAACGTAGGTGTGAGCTATCGCTGCTTCGTACTTATGTTGGCGCCTTTAGACTCGTGTATTTTTAGGTGGCAGGCATTTCATGCCCTAACGCGTTTGTGTCGCGTCAAATAGTCATAACGTTTATCAAGCGCAAACATTGGCCGAGCGGAAATAAACGTTCGTTAACTTAGAAGTAGTTTTTGATAAGTGGTAAGTCAACCTAATAAGTGGCTGTTTGTAACGCTTCCCATAACAAACGGTGCATTCGATCACTTCGTCCGCTGTTTTGTCTGCAGCGGTGCCCAGCGCGCGTCATGTCGGCTGCGGTGCCTTAGCAGTCTCCCGTTTTACAGCGTAAACTGCTATGGGCTCATTCCAATAGCCGTTTCGGGTCGCGATGATGCGATGATGTGTATAACTGGAGAGAGAAAGCACTGATTTAAGTATCTGAAAAGTGCATGAATTATTTTGACGTTACCACTCCTCCCTCTTTCGTGCAGCCTCAGTTGCCTTTTCGTTGTACTGGAATGAAGACGGCACATAATCAATGTGCTGAGGATCCTTGCTGGGTGCACCTGTGTGTATTTAACTGATAGTTGAAAAGGGGGTATTTGTACTAGAGCGTTAGTAGAAGTTATTCGCCAAAACACTTGCCTGTGACGAAATGATCTGCACATATTCTGGTTCCTACGTTCGGTACCCACGGCTCGCCGTACACGATCGCTCGTTTGACGGCAACTGCCCATTTACGTTTGTGCACTTCATTTCACGGAAAACTAAACATTTTTTTTTCCTTTCACGGAAGAGTTCACCCACCCTAATGCCGAGCAGCTAACCATAATCACGTTGCTGACAAGGCTGAACGAAGCAACAGAAGCGCTAACCCTCGAACCGGAAGTCGCTAGCCGACGACGTCGTCATTTTGCTATCCACCTGTTGCTCTGCGAGCAACTGCGTACTTGTACTTTGCGCGGCGGCGGGCGGTCGCGCACACCGTATCTTGAAAGCGACCTGCAACACGGCTCCTACTTTTGTAAGTGCTGTGTCTTCGCCGCTCAGTTTCCGTTCAAGCGATAGCCCAGCTAGCACAAAAGCGATAGAAAACTGCTTCCATACCGATTCGCCAAGACTAAATGAACGTCTGAAAGACGCACTAAAAAATCCGTGCAGTCCGTTTAGAAGGTGATAAACGGTCGTATATCGTTGCTAATGTCCGGCGGATATGACTATTGCAAGAAGTTCTAGAATCCTGCTTAAAGTAGTTTCGAAAAATCCTGTCTTGAAATGGGATTTTGTAAGACCATTACAAGCATTTAAAAAATACAGATTGAATCCTGCTACAATCAGGATTTTGACATCCGTTTTTTTCACCCTCCCCTCTAGCGCCCCCCTCGTCTCCCTTTCCTTCCCTCTCCCCATGCCCCTGCGGCGTTTCGCCTGCCGGCGGCATACAGGTTTGCGCTTGTGCAATACACGAAACACATACAGCAATAACATTTTTTATTGCAAAAAGTAAACACGACTAGACAAGCGAGCAATCAACATTAAATATGAGTGCCTCCGAGTAACGTCCATTACAGGTATCGACCTTGATAAACCTGGTTTCGAACAGGCTGCTGGGCTGTAGCTCCTTAATTCAGCAGGTCTTCTTACTGCAAAAACATTAGGCATGTGTAAAACGTATGTTAATTGAAGCACACTTTTCTTAGTGAACGTATAGTTTTTCAATGCATTGGCAATAAGCATTGCAATATATTTTGGCAATGGGCAGCACTACAATATATTGGTCCAAGCACACAGTTTTCGAGCATTCCACCTTTATTAACATGGTTCTAACATTAACCGATCACAAGTTAAATTCCCTTCTGTTGCCTTGAAGACATACTTTACATCTAACTGAAGGTGTTTGCATGTACAATCGCCAACCAGTGTAAGTGTCGGCTATTTTGCTAGCTTTCAGGAGGCTGTTGTCTGGACTAGTTGGCGACTGGTAGATGACAGCAGCCTCCTAAACATGTGCGAAGTAGATGCCAATTAGCATTCAAAGAAAGGAATAGATAATGCATTTCTGATAATGTTGTACGAGAAAAGAGGTAAGTGCGGCTCTGCAAAGGCACAGCTTCAGTGTGACAGCATTGTTACACCACCCCAATTTTATTTGCCACAGATCACATAGCCAATTCAGAAATGGCGCAGGCTTGAGCATATACCTAAACACGAGTCTATCAAACACATCGCATACTTCAAATTGAGCAAACATATTGCGATTCCTTAAAAAATAAAAGACAGCAGACGAGTGCAACCTTGAGTTACAGCGACTATTTGCAGCACGGTTGCTTCAAGCATATACAGTAAGAACTTCAGTTGCTTGTAATTAAACCATTAAAATGTTGCACTCCTATGACTTGCCTGTTTGAAAACCTCCACACAATAACATTGCCAAGCACTTGTAAAGAATTTTTTTACAAAAACAGTGAGTCATCCACACACAAGGTGGGAACATAAGCCGTAATTTTCCACCTAGTTTCACTAACTTTGGCCTTGGCGACATTTATAGTTACGCAATGGGTTAAAGGTTAAGCTCGTGCAGTTTATAAATCAATTATGATCTAGAGTGCTTGCATATGCAATTCATTGCTTACACCGAAATGAGCCCACACACTAAAACCCACACATGGCGCGCGGCGACGATTTCATCGCCGTTGCACTTTATACGGATTATCACGGCGACGACGACGGCGGCAAAAATGCGCTTGGAGTGCCCATATAATTTCTATCGCAACAAAATAGAAAGAACCGCGGCGTAAACTTCTCTCTCTTAAATGGCAAGGTCGCCGTTACGTCGTCGCGCCGTAACACGCGTGTTCGAGTCGATGTCTCAACGCTGCGGCTGCGACGCAGAGGGAAGCAACGACGGAGGCCCAGTCCGGCCAACGAAACTGCTCACAATCGGCCAACGCTCGCTTCAACGGCAGGAAAAGAAAGGGAGAGGGTTAAGCTGGCGCCGGGCCGGCGGCGGGCGCGCACGGAGACAGTCGAAGGTGGGGGAGCTACGAGGGAGTTGAGAGGGAGAGTGAGGGGAGCCACCGAAGCGACGGGGTCACCTCTGCTCAGCCAAATCCGCTTCCCTGACGCCCTCCTCCCTCACCTTCGACGTGTCCGCGCGCGCCCGGCGCCGCCGTGCTGGCGCCGCCCGCTCCCTACAGCATAGTTTTCTGCGAGCGTTGCTCGACGTGGGCAGTCTCGTGGCCCCTACTCGCCATCTGCTTATGCGCCGTGATATATAACGACTCCATTCGTACGTCGTGCTGTGGTGCACGAATGGTGCTGTGGTGCTGTGAGACGAAAGTCTTTCCTTTAATTCGAACAAACTTTCGGGCTCCTTCGAGTTCGAATTATCGAGATACGACTGTATATGTGTCACGCTGAAAATTTAATTCGTACGACTTTAATATGAAATAACAGTTACCTGGGTTCTTGGAATTCAGGAGTTTCGTGGTGGCTCTTTGGGCGGCGGCGTTTTCGTCTGCCCCTTTCGGCACCTGTAGAGAGTACATGATCGGTGTCTTCACCCTCACGCGCCTTCTCTCTTGCACGTAGGTATGTGCCTGCATAGTAAGTTACAAAAAAAAAACTCTTTATTGTTATGCTGCTAAACTCGGAGTATCTATGTTTATAATGTAACAGCAGTGCGTATTACAACAGTATATTGGAATTTTTCTTTTTTTAACAGAATTTTGTTACTGCACAGACTTGCAAAAAGAAAACGCCAGTGCGACCTCAAAATTTATTTGTTGCATGACTGAAGCCAAAAAATGTTAGGTATCCTAAAAAAAAAGATGCTCTAAATAGCTACACTGTCGGATTATGCTACAAAAAACAAGGCAACAGTGCACTACATACAGGGTGTTTCATTTAACTTTAGCCAAACTTTAAAAATATGCAAGTGCCACGTACCAGGACAGAACCAAGGTAATGTTGGAGATACTCAGATTATTTTTTTGCATTCCGCCTAGTTAGATAATTAGTTCTAATTAATTAATTAACTTCTCAATTACTATAGTTAGATGAAAAGTGTCAATGAGAAGATTGTAAAGCAACATGAGAAACCCCTGATACCGCTTTCTGTTTCTCAATATGAGCTACATAAAGTGTTTTTCCAAGTGTAAAAGATGCCTGCCAATACAAGCAAACTGCCTCGAGCGGCCAGTCGTTCGGCAGTTTTGCGTGCATTCGCGGGCATCTTTCACGCTCGGAAAAACACACGAGTGATCTCGCACAAGAGCGTTGACGGAAGAATGCTGTGGCTACGCGAAGATCGTAGCACGTCTCATCATTCTGCGCCAAACGGGAATGTCATCGTCATCCTAACGATCAATGGTCAACGAAACGTCACAGAGGTAATTTTAGACAGCTTTGGCAAACCTGAATACGCACACAATAAAAGAAACGTACGCAGACGTAAACATGCCTCTTAAACAATATTAGAGATTCCAGTTAAAATCAAGGCGCTTTCATTGAAAAACTTCATTACCACCTAAAACTTCCACCTAAAACTCCCGCCTGAAAACCGTAAATAATTAAACACGACAGGTGTCAAAGTGGCAGTGACTACTTACGTGAGCAAAGAAGATGTGGAAGGCAGTCTGGCGCTCCGCAGTTCATGAACGAATACGCGTCAGGAACTTAACGGCTGGTCCTGACAAAAATAACGGTGAATGTAACGGCGCGTTCAAAAGTTACGCAATCTGGAGGGAAGCTGCGCGGAGAGCGCAGCCCGCTTGGCTGCTCAGACTGCGTCGGCGCAAGCGATGACGCCGATGAGCCGTCGCGCCACTCCTCGCTTTGTCAGGTAGCCGCTATGATACGTCGCGGCGCTGCATCCTCTTGCGACACACTCTGCTGCAATGCAGAAAAATACTCAGTGTGGCTTCGTACTCGGTACCTGAAGCACAGAAATGCCAGCTAATTTAACTAAGAAAATACAAAATGCGGCTGCTACCATAATGCTAGCGCCACCTTACAATGATAATTTGAAATAACAAAAGTCGAACTTTTTAATGCCTCATTCTTGGCACTTTGCGGTAGGTAGGTAGGTTCCTAACTCGCTTTATAATACAAAAAAGTGATGTGCAACCTATAATGGAATCGAACCTCTGCCGTGGGGCACAGCAGCCGGTTCTCTAGCAACTAGACTACGGTGTCTTTTTCTTCCTTTCGGCCAAAGTAAACCAGGTTAACCAAACAGACAAAACGAAAACTGCGACAAACAATATCAAAACATTTTACAGTTTGAACCGTCAGTCCAACTTGGCTGACATTGTCATTTAAAATTCTCTGAGCGTTGTCAAGGGATCTACCCTCGACAGCCACTCAGGAGCACAACAATCATGCGTTCTAAATTTTCCTTCAAAGAAAAATGGCAATATTCGCCAGGAGGGACAGATCGCGTTGAAGTGTATCGAGGACTGTTCAACAATGTCCTCGCGTCGATGACAAAATCAACGTCGAAAGTGGTGCTTAGTTTCCGGAGAAGTTCAGAAACTGCGACAAGCGGAATTCAGTGACTTGTAACCGATGATGCAAGCCATCCTTGAAATTCCACACATTTACGTGGACAAAGACTTACCTGATTTTCTGCAGATGATGATGCATAGTCCGAAGAATCTCCATTTTCGATGCCCGAGCTTATAGGAGGGTCGTTTCGTGGAACAAAATACTCTCTAGAAATGTCTTGCGTGTGTGCTTCTACATTTTCTCCTTTCCAGGCAAGGTCACTTTCATGAAAACTGTCCTTGGATTGAGCATCCTCATGTGGCGAGGATATTTCACTAGAAGCATGGTTACTACTTTCATTAACCTACCTTGATACTTATTGGACGGTACTCGTGGCAACAGGACTGGCAGATACCGGTTTGTCATTAACTCTACGCCTCTTCTGACGGTATGAAAGGTCAGCGTAACTTTTCTTCTTTATTGTGGACTTCATTATGAGCATAAAGAGCAAGCGGCTGCCCCTTCAGTGCTCACTCACCACAATGCAAACACCCGCGCCTGGGTTGATTGCACTCTCTTCTAACAGGGCGAAGCAAAAACAAAAACCAACGTCCATTTTTCCCGCCAAAAAGCAGAAGAAAACAACAAAAAAAAATCAATAATTGTAGGCTGCTAGAACAAGCGATTTTAAACGTCTTCTAAAATCCGCCTTATAGCAAGATTTTTCCATCCCAATTGAATCCTTCTCGATGTTGACTTCTTCCATCTAGATTTTTGACGGTCAAAGCGAAATATCCATGAATAAGAATGATTATATCTCTTTTGTGCTAGCTGGGAGACAGCACGAACCTTCGCTCGCTGCTGCTGGCGCGCTTGCTCGCGCCAGCGTTTTGACAACGGTTGCGTGCGGTCATCGAGTGTGATCTATTCATGTTTGCTTGTGCGCGCGGACACGATGCTTGTTAATTCAGTTAGAAAGAGAATGTGTCCAAATTTATACAGCCGATAAAGCTATCCTTACTCTGTATATCTCTCTACTAATTTGCTATCGCAATTGATGCTTCGCCTTTCGGGCGAAACTGCGACTTATTTTCTCCTTTTTTTATGCACATGCATTGAGCGCTTTTTCTTATGTCGACCTTTTTAAGGCACCTGCCGCAAGTACCGAATATTCCGCTTCTTCAACAGAATTACCTTAACTGGTCGACATCACATACTAGATAGGTGATACATTTAATTGCATTAAATGCTGCAGCATTTAATTTTGAAAAAAAATCCGCTCATTAAATTTTTAATGCATCGCTTTAAGGCCCACGTAATGGCGGAATGAACGGCCGTCAACGTGCAGGACCTAATCAAACGTAACTAATTTCGTAACTAGCACCAATTTCGAGATATACGAAGTCAAAGTCAGCAAAATGAGTTGGTGGCTTGAATACTTAACTCGAGCATTGCATATATTCGTAGTGCATTAAGAAAATAGCTATGACACCAAGGAATTTTTGCCCCATGCATACTTAGACGTATATCTTGAAACTGGTACTAGTTACAAAATTGATTCCAACTGAATAGGCCCTGAATGTTAACAGGCTCATTTCCACCATTGCCACATGTGCACTAAAGTTATTAATTTAAAAAAGATAATTGGCACGATGTTGTCAATTAGCAACTTAAGCACTACTACTCATTTAGAAAGTAATGTCCACCTGTTAAATGTAAGCCAGATGAAGCGGAATGCTGGTATCTGCAACAGGAATTAAACGAAAAGATAGTTTGACATAAGAAAGGACACCTTGCATAATTCGACGTTTAATTCATGCACCCATTTGTGTCCTCAAGTGCTTTATAGAAGGCGAGCTCTTTGTAGACAAATGATCACTACAGTTGATTTTTGTTGACTATTATTGAACTATTTAGATACAAACACAACAGAAACTGGAATACATTGTTTTGACATGCTGTAATAGTAGGTTAGTGGTTGTTTCAAACATAAAATGTGAATTAATGACAGTGCCGTATGGGTACTTGAAAATGTTCTTACTTGAATTACATAAGCTCATTTACCAGAGAACTCTGCAGCCAGGTCACTTGACTGATTTTGCTATGGTCCCGCTCTGGTATCTGAAATACAGACACGAACTACGTAAGTTTCAGAAATGGGACATGTGGTGACACTGCATACGAGTGCGACGCGTATGCGTGTCGCACTCGACGATATACAGTCGACGAGCTGTGCTCTAGGTGACGCAAGGAAAGAACCCGTTTATTGTGCTGGCCGATAATATACACTCTGGGGGACGACACGTGGTAAAAGTAGCTTGGCGCACGCAGTTGTCGCCCAGCTATCTGTCGTGACGTCACACGCCGAACCCAGGCAGGCGATAACAG
>NC_051163.1:104782399-104830641 GCF_013339745.2 Dermacentor silvarum | reverse complement strand
TCGCGGAGTGATTTATCGTATCACTGAGCCAAAATCAGCTCAGTATACTCTTTAGGGGGGACGTGTTAGGCCGCTCATCTATCGAACATACAGAATTGGCGGTGAAGGGCGGCATGATTGTTTGTATATACTTTTGCAGTGCCGCGAGTCGCCCACGTGTTTTATGAATAGGGAGGCGTCCACTCCCCAGCGCGTCCAGGCAGCAACCGTTTCTGTTTCTGAGGGGTCGGACGGCCCGCGTGGTGACGGGTGACGAGCCGCGGCGCGCGCCGGGGGGGCGCGGTGCGGATGCCGAGAACGGATTCGGAGAACGCGGTCTTGCGCACACTGGGTTGGCATTCCGCCGATGGTCATAATAGGTCAACGCGGACAAACCTCGAGTGAAACGGCTGTACGCGGTGTTGTGGCGCCGGCCTCCGAGTCCCCTGCGGGCTAGAGACGGCGCCGAGGTTTATGGCCTAGCATTGTTGACCATGTGCTGTGCGTACGGAGCGGGGGTCCACACCCTACGCGTCCGGGCGGCAACCACGTGTATCTTGTTTTGAGCGCTGAAAAAAGCCCGCGTGGTGTCGAGTGTCAGCTTGCAGTACGCGCCATAGAGGTGCAGTGCGCATGCGAGGATCGTGTTCGAAGAACGTCGTCTGAAAAACACCGGGTCCGAATGCCGCCAACGGTCATTATTTTCCCACCCGGAAAAACCTTGCGGAGGGGACTGCGGTACGCAGTGTTGTGACACCAGCCCCCGAGCCCCCTGCTGGCTAGAAACGCCACCGAGGTTTGAGATGGCCGAGCAATAAATCGTGCGTGCCTTGCGTGTTCGCTGAGGCCGTCACTGACCACGTGGAAATGGCAGAGGGAAACGGAGTTGTGGAAAGAAGGAAAACGGGGTTGTTTTACAATACATTTACTTTTAATTGTAAGCCCATCCCTTTGGGTTGTGGCTTAACAAACTTTCAGCTCTCATTGGCAACGGCTTCCGTGGGATGGTCCAACAGTCCTACCGCCCTTTTTCTTTGTCTATTTCACCTATAACAATCGAGACGAGGTGCTTGTTCCTCAGTCTAGACTGTAATCACTAAACCTGATAGATCAGTAAGACTCCGTACGATGCAACGCTAGTCTGGGCCGTAACCACTTAGTGGTAGAACAGTGAGACTCGGTTGGTCGTATGTAGTGACAGTTGTCCTAGGCTCTAACTTAAGAAAAAGTCGAAGAGTAAGGCGCTGTTTACTTGTGTGTTTTGCATCAGTGTTATTTTTCTAACTCTGCATTTGACTGTGTAAATATTTTCGTTGCAATATATCCTCAAGTTTTGTTACCTCCAACCTGCCTCCTGCTTCATCAACGCCGATAAACACCTTGAAGAGACTTTCATCGACTTCAAGGACAAAGAACAAACTTAACTACAGTTGTATGGTTGTGGGTGCCAATATTGCTCTTAAATTTTCCAAAAATGCGGGCATGACCAACTTAGTCGTCTGCAGTTTCACTTTTCTGTCACCACCAAAGAACACTGCCAATGGTGCAGTTTTTTGGTAGGCTTAACATCTTTTAAAAGCACCTTAAAAGAACATTGCCAAGAATTTCTCATCAAATTGACAAAACACAATGAACAAACCAGCTTAGCTAGCCTCCCCATTTTGCAAACATATTAGCAGCTCACTTTGAAGAAAATGGGACCATATTGTCATCATGCTTACTGAGGTCATGCAAAGCGTGGAATGCCAGATTGGGAGCAGTACTGGGGCACTCCTGACAATCTTCTCATGGTAGACATTGTCTTATAACACATGCTAGGCATGTATATATGCTACATGTTTTTAATGTGAGAAAAAATGTCACAGTTTCGCCCTAAGGGCGAAGCAATGAATGCGATAGCAACACAGCAATGTCATACGAAGTAAGGTGAGCGGTTTTGGTAGCAATATGAATTGTAGTAAACATGAGCTGATTAAGTAAGCAGGTGTGCTGCGGCGTAAGTAGACCGACATGAAGAGAGACTCGATGACCACGAGAAGGCGCGTGTGAAACCGTGGTGTTGATGAGAAGCGCTTCCCGTGGGCAGCGCGTGCGAAGGGACACACCTGTAGTGCTGCACTGCCGATCCGGGCAGCATTGCATGTGTAGCGTGCGTTGGAAAATGTGGCCCGACTATTACTAACTGAATGAACAAGCGTGGTGTGAGCGCGCACAAACAAACATGAATAGATCACACTGAATGACTGCGGACAACGACTGTCAAAACGCTGGCAGCAAGCAGCGGGCGAAGGTACGTGCGGTCTATCGCTTCAACGGAAACTGAGCGGCCAGTGCATAAAGGTCAGAGCCGTGTGGAGATACGAGACGGTGCGGCGAGCGACGAGCGCGGTTGCTGGCAGAGGAAAAGTGCGCCCCCCCCCCCCCCCCCCGCTCCCTCTGGCGCTGGCTTCCCGCTTCCTTGCTTGCGCGTGGGAGAGATAAGAGACCGTGCGGTCGAGCGACGAGCGCGGTTGTTGGCACAGTAGAAGTGCCCCCCAGGGGCGGATCCAGGTTTTTTCTGAGGGGGGGGTCAGCTTCTGCCAATAATGATGATGATAGTAGCCTTTCTTATTTAAAGAAATTTACCGTTTTTGCTCACGATAAACCCGAGTTTTATACGGCTAGACCAACACCTGTAGCCTGCCGTGGTGGCTCAGTCAGCTCAGCTAGGCGTTGAGCATGAGATCGCGGGATCGAATCCCGGCCGCGGCGGCTGCATTTCGACGGAGGCGAAATGCAAAAACGCCCGTGTGCTTGCGTTGTAGAGCAGGTTAAGAACCCCAGGTGGTCAAAATTAATCTGGAGCCTTCCACTACGGCGTGCCTCGTAATCAGATGTCGTTTTGGCACGTAAAACCCCGGGAAGAAGAAGAAGACCTGTAGCGAAGCCAGGTATCGGTTTCTCCGAGCTTATAGAAAAAGGACGTTACCCAATACAGCCAAGTGCTTGGCGGCTGTGCCTGATAATACAGGGTGTTCAAAACTAAGCTTTATGGTTTTCTTAAAATTAGGCACTGGGAGGCACGCGAAGACCACCTGTACAAATAAGTTATGTGGCTAGGGGGGGGGGGCACAAAGTGAGATGATAATTATCGCTGTGAGCAGCCCAATTAACTAAAATTGAACAATTAGTTTTTGTTGACTGCAGTAAGTGGGTATGTTTGTATTGAAAACTTAGAGGTAGTCGTGTTTCTACACAGTATCAGTCGGAAGAATTATTCTAGCGTGTCCGTGTTCCGAGATATCCGACTACAAATTTCAATTGTCGTACTGCGCAGAGTTATCGAGTCGACGTGAGAGCAGTTTATGCTTTGTGTTGCTGTGGAAGGGAGGCATTTTGAACATTTTTAGGGCATTGACATCTTGATGGGTGAAGTGTTGTCATGAGATTTGTGCATGACAACACCAAATTTAAAGCGGCAGTATGAAATATTCGTTAGCATAGCTAAAAACGTTTCTGCGGTTGATGGTGCAGTTGTTGCTCTTGATTTCAATAAAACTTACAATACTTGGAAATCAGCAGTCACTTTATTTGCGTAGCCCAGGCAAGGACCAAGCCCGGTCGTCTAGTCACCATTACGCACGCGTACTGCCCTCCGGCTTCTCCACTCGCGCCATTATCTCGGCATGGCAGCTGCCGCGTTCTTTACTGGCTGCGCGGTCTTGTGTTGCGACAGCGGTTACGGGTTCTTCGATTTTTTATTGCGAGAGCAATTAGATGGACACTTCCACTGGATTTCTGTCATCGGCATCGCCGTCGGCGTCGCCATGAGGTTCCGTATAAAGTCCAAGAGCGACAAAATCGTTGCCGCGCGCCGTATGCGCGAGTCAAAGCGCGCGGGGGGCACGCGCTATCACGGAGAGCGAACGAACGGCGGAAAGCAAACGCGACCATCGCGCGAAAGGCCGTGGGGGTATGGGAGGGAGGGAGGGAGGCGGGGCGACGCTGTGCTGCTTCACCAAATGGTTATCTTGCAATCGGGCGTAAAGGGCCAACTGGCCACTCAATCTTCCGCGCGAAAGCAACAAAGCGGGAAGGCAGCGCGGGAGGTAGGGGGGGGGGGGCAGTTTCTCCTCTGCCAACAACTTCTCCTCTGCACAACTCCTCTGCACTTTACCTGGCGGTGGCGGTCACCCGCACCGTCTCTTATCTCCGCCCGGCTCTGACCTTTGTATGCACTGTGCATTCACCACTCAGTTTCCGTTGAAGGCATAGACCGCGCGAACCTTCGCCCACTGCGGGCGGCGCTTGCTGCCAGCGTTTTGACAGTCGTTGTCTGCGGTCATTCAGTGTGATCTATTCGTGTTTGCTTGTGCGTGCTGAAACCACCCTTGTTAATTCAATTAGTAAGCGAATGTGTACAAGTTTATGCAGCCGATAAAACTACTATCCCTACTCCGAATAACTCTCTACTAATTTGCTTTCGCAATTGATGCTTCGCCTTTCGGGCGAAACTGCGACATTTTTTTCATTTCGCCAGCCGCGAGGGGAAGGGGGACAGTTATTATCTTTGCCAATGCCTCCGCCCCGTTGTCAGACTAAACGCCGCACGCAACAGCCGCGTCACATCAGGAAGAGCTTTGCGCCAATCCTCACCCTTGCATGCGTAATCATGCGAACGACAATTAAAATTTGGAGTTGGATATCTCGGAGCACAGACATGCTAGAATTCTTCCAAGTGAAACTGTGTAGAAACACGACTGTCTCTAGCTTTAGAATACAAACTTACACACTTACTGCAGTCAATAAAAAGTTAATTATTCAATTTTGTTTAATTGGGCTGCTGATTGCGATAATTATCTCACTTTGTGTCCCCCTGGCCACATAACTTATTTGCGCAGGTGGTCCGCATGTGCCTCTCACTGCCTAATTTTAAGAAAACCATAAAGCTTAATTTTGAACACCCGGTATATCTAGCCTGTATTGTTTCTTAAAATAAAATTTGGGATAATCTTTTGCAGGTTCATTATAAATGCGTAAGCAAGGGTCCGTCTTTGGAGTTCTGTTGGGACACCTTGATTTCCTTAAGAAGATTCTTTGTGTTCGGCTGAGACACCTTCGTTTGCTTTGGAGGACTCCCGTATTCTCCAAACAGCCCTCTACTCGAAACTCTTACCCCACTCCACCTTGTTGAGCACAGCGCCGCCTCTCGACTGATAAAGACGCGACAATTCTCAAGAATTCCCGTGTATGATCATGAAGCTCAGTGACCATTTCTGTGGAGGGATGGCGGTGCCATTTTCTCTCTTGAGTCGTGTTGGTGTGTTGACTAGAGGAACGTTCTTGAATACGGGCGTAACGCTTCGCTCCAACGCGGCAAGCACTACGCTGGGTGTTTAGGATACGCGAATCACCGCGTATGAAGACTCATGACGCCACCTAAAAGAAGAACGATGTGGCGTAGTAGCCGAGAGCGCGAGCCAGCGTCTTCATATTTTGTTTACCACGCTACGTCATCCTTTTACACAAGGCGCGCATCTGCTCCCGTTTCTCTAACCACGCGACGCCATCCTAGGCCCGCGCGCGGGCGTTGGCCGCTGACGTCACGCTCCCCCACTTCGCAGCCCCGGCTCGAGGCTTCGCCCCGCTCCGCGAGAACGCCCACTCAGATAAACGGATCCGGCGGGTTTGAGCACCCTATGCTTAATGTACGACAATAAAACTGCGAGGTTACAATGGAAAACTTGTAGCGTACGAACAGTACTGTGCTCGTACTGGATATTGTCAACGTGTAACTGTGATCACAATGAGTGCCACAGTTAAAAAAAGTTACTTATCCGTAGTTCTTAGTTTAGCGGTTAGTTGTTATTATTTATATATGAAAACTTCAGCGAGAGATCTCTTTCATTAAGCAGGTTGGTCGCGGAACCGATGACAGCCAATGAGGCAACCGTTGACACCCCCAGGGGAAACTAAGTTAATCAGGCGCGAAGGCGCTCGAGTGGACCTCGGCGTGCTTGGCAAAAGGGACGTCCCCTCGTTCATTCGACACCACCGACGGGACGAGTAAGGCACGGCCGGCGCCAGGAGGTCCAAGGTGTTCATGAGAAAAAATAACTACGGCAACTTCGCGACACCACACTCCTACGGAATACAGCTAAGCTTGTGAGCGAGCTAGCTTTACTTCTACATGGCTGATGCCACTGGTACTCGCGAAAAATACTTTTGAAGAATGCTGGTGGCCATTTTGTTTTGCGACAGGGCCATCCCCCTGTCAGCGAGGGGGCGATGCAGAAATCCGAGGGGGGGGGGGTCAGGACATCCGGACATCCCCCCTGGATCCGCGCCTGGTGCCCCCCCCCCCCCCCCCGCTCCCTCCGGCGCTGGCTTCCCGCTTCGTTGCTTGCGCGTGGGAGATTGAGTGCGTTCGCTCTCTGTGATAGCGCGCGTCCCCGCACGCTTCCGCTCGGGCATACGGCGCACGGTGAAGATTTTATCTATACGGAACCTCACGGCGACGGCGACGACGACGGCGACGGCTACGGCGACGGCAGAAATCCGGTTGAAGTGTCCATATAATTGCTATCGCAATAAAACTGCAAAGCTGGCCGGCAGCATATCGCAGCACCTTCGCCATCGGTGTCTGTCAAGCAAGGACTGGTTACGTAAATATTATTGCGTCGACGCTACCGAATAGGGCGGGCACAGAGGCGCCGCTCCAGGGCGCCGGTTGGCCGGTTCGCGAACTGGCCGTTGCCAAGACGCCGACGTGAATTGGATATTTCGAGCGTCTGCACAGCACGGATTTCACGGCGTTCTGCCACCACAGCTGCACCACTCGTTTCAAGCACAGAGCACAAACTGAGGCCTCATGGCGTTCTGCCACCACAGCTGCGCCATTCGTTTCAAGCACAGTACTTGAACCACACATTCAGCGCTGAACCGTGGGCGGTCGACGCAGTCACATTTTTATGACTTGTAGAGATGAGCACATCCCTCGACGTCCGTTATGCAAAGGCGGACGCGGTTCGCTGAATTGCGCTGCCGAGGCGCTACGCCACTTCGACATTTCAATCTTCACCACCTCCGCATTGTCAAGGAACACGGATCACACAACGCAGGTTCTGTTCTGAGCAGAGCTCACCGAGGCCAAAGCCGCACCGCCACACAAGCACTACTCACGGCTTTCCGCTAAGTAACACAGAACCTACAACCAATACACAAGCAACGCAAGCACAATCACACATGCAATGTTGAACAACGCGCGGTCGGCGCGGGCCAGAGAACGATCACGCCGAGAACGAACACGCCATCCCATGCCGTCCTCGCTGGGCGCCACCATCGCGCCTTCTCAAAAGTCCCTAAATGATCGTGTCCCTAGGTGCATAGGATCGAGTCACGTGAGGGATTTCATGTTTGTACGACATTTAGACGCACGCCTCCCCAGCATGTTTCTTCAGCACGACTAGAGTGTTCTAGAATATGGTCGAGTGGAACGAGCGGCTGGGGCGGCGCATGTTCTGCAGTGAGGCGCCCGACGTGGAAAAATACTGGGGCGGCGCTGCGGTCGAAGTGGAGTGGGCCGCATCAAGGTCGCGCCGTTGGAAACTGCTGGCGATACTGCTCGGCAGGGTCATTCGTACAACTTCGCGCGCTGGTATTTGCGTTCAGACCAATGAAATGGGGTTCATAATTGCATATGACATGTAGTTATGCCTTAAGAATAAATTACTTTTCTTTCTTTCTTTTATTTTTTTATTTTTTATTATTTTCTAATGCCGCTCGATGATTGCGCGTGCATTGCGGCCGCAGTGTCGGCTTTCATTCTACCATGTTATTGTACGGTTCCCTTTGGAGAAAAAATACTTTTCTCGTTCTTCAAGCAGCATGTATCTCTCGTGTGTATTGTTACGCATATAGTTTCCTATCAGTAGGTCTTCCGAAACGCAGACGAAGCAACATATGTAACCTTCCTGCTTGCCGCTTCAAACAAGTAAAGCACATCTGCCCCATACGGCGCCTTGTACTTAGATTTACGGGAAGCATTGATATATATTTAAAAAAGAGTAAACTGCAGTACAACATTCCATTCAAGTTTCCGCCTTTCTCGCGTAACAGAACGCGGAGTAATTGGTAAGGGGTTATTTATTGCAGTCGTATCGGCGCTCGAGGTCGACCTCGAGCGCCAAAAACGGTTTTATAGTTAGCCATTCTATATGCTAATCTTTGGCCGTAAGCCGTACGTGGAATTTTTTTTTTGTTTCCAGTCGATACTTCAGAAAAGAAAAAAGAAAGAAAGAAAGCCTGCGCGGTAGCCTAATTAGTGCCTATATCGTGAATACGGCTTTGCGCTGCTAAACTGAAACTCGCGGGTTCAATCCAGGTGGGAACGAAACGAAAAAAGACTCGTGTACTTCTATTTAGGTGCGCTTTAAAGAACCCCAGGTGGCAAAAACTAAACCGGGCGCCTCATAATCATATCGTGGTTTTGTCACGTAAAACCGAAGAATTTGCTTATATTAAGGGTCAATAAGCCTATAGTCACTTTTCCCTGCAGCAGCGCAGCGGTGCTCGATGTCGCAGGCGCTGAGCACCTCATGTGCGGCTTGCACATTTCCAACGTCGAGGACAGTGCCCACGATACAGTGTGCAGAGACAATCGCTTTCCGTCGTGCTGAACCAGTTAGACGACCAGCCTTTATCGGAAGAAAGAATTCTGTAAGGTCGACGCGACTCAACATCGCATCAGAAGGCCGTGCAAGCGCTCCTGAAGTCCACTGGCCTGTGTGAACGTCTGTGATCGGAACGCCTCTTCCGTTACATATGCCTGTGTTTTGTGTGTATGTGTGTTTTTTCGCTCTCTCTCTCTCTCTCTTTGCACTCTCTTCACCCCCTTTATCCCCCACCCCAGTGTAGGGTAGCAAACCGGAAACTCACTTCTGGTTAACCTCGCTGCCTTTCCTCTCTCGCTTGCTCTCTCTCTCTCCAACGTCGAGGAGCTAATCGACGTACGCTTTTCGGTGTACCGCTTGCTCATTAACGTCACCGATTCTGAGCAAGCTACTGAGCAGCCCGGGGCGAACGTCTTCGCTGTCAGACAGCGGAACATTTCCGCTGTCTTTTTCACAAATTTAGAGCCCGACTTGCAGTTCGGAGCGAAGCAGTAAGTTTCCTTGGTGGTCTTCTTTGGTAGAACAATGCCGCCGCTGATCTCGTCGGTCGTTTTTCTGACCTGGAACATTCCACATCGCTTAGGAACTTGCAAACAGCATGAGAGACTCGGAGCTCTTCACCTTTGAAACTGACACAAACCGACGACATACAACTATTCCAGTACGGGCTTTATTATTATTTTTTTTTTGATCGCCGCTTGCCACCTGTAGCAGACGACGCGTGCTGCGGAACCGTTCTACTGACCGCAGCGCCAATTTTGCGTCATGACGCGGAGAAGCGGTGAACTACGCTCCAGACGCGCCGGTCGGCATACGTACCAATCTAGTCACCGTAGTCCCTGATTTTGCTGTTTACATGCCCCGGGCTTTTTTTTTCCCTTTTTTTTCAAGCCAAGCTAAGTGGTAGGATATGCCAATAATTGAAATAATTGCCATTATTGCAGTGCTGGCTCCTATTCATGGCATACTTCGTCGATGGCATTTTGTATCTCACAGGGACCACAGAACTCGGGGTACTAGCTCGCCACTCGCGCGCGTACAATATCCCTCGTGTGCGTCGCGATGCATTGAATTGCTCTACCCATTCTGCCGCTCCACCCGTTACCACGAAGACAGCGTCGCTCGTAATAATACGCGTAATAAGCGTATAATATACGAACTGAAACTTTAAGCAATAAATAGGCTGACTCACGTACAGTCAGCCAAGCTGCGCCACTTTCTGGTTTTTGAGATTTCCTTTGCCAAATAAAAGGGATGAACAATTAACTAGCCAAAATGTGCTGTGAGACGTTAATAAAAATAAAGTGACCATGATTTACAGTGATAAAAAAAGCCGGCAGATCCCACACCCTGTGGGAATTGATGTTATGTGAAGCAGTGTGCGGGGAGCCTACCATATTAATGAAACGACGATGAGAACACCAAGATGTAGGCGGCTGTTTCATGACCTACATGACAGGCATGTCATGACATGCATGTCATAAGTCCGCAGGAGTCCTTTAACTAGGCCTAAGAGAACTTTAGGCAAAAGCCTTAATCACGCTCATGACTATGACTTCGACGATGAACCTTTAGCTATTTCCTTCTAACCGCATCCGAACCCATTCCATTAGTTTTTGAGTGTTAATCTTTTTTTTCGCCGAGTCATTGTCATTTTTGCTGACTCATACTCATGACTATGACCAGAGCCCTTCTATGCTTTTCTGGTCACGAAACTCCGCCGTCACGCTATGGGAGAGGTTCATACGCTGCCCAAAGCTGCCGCGACGCGGCGCCACTGTGCCACAGAGGGCATCGTTCGCGTACGAAACGCTTGTGCGGTGCGAGGCGAGCTGAGTGATCGGGTGCGTTCTGTGCATGTGCTGCGCTATTTTACGAGTGCTGGACTGTTTAGTTGAAGTGGCGCGGGGGGGGGGGGGGGGGGACAACGATGGCCGAACACTTGTGTGCCGGGGTGCCATTCCGGCTACAAGGGCACGACCGAAAAGGTGTCGTTGTTCTGTTTACCTATTGACAAGGAGCAGCGCGAGAAATGGAAGCGGGCCGTACCGCGACAGGACAGTGGCGGTTTTAACTTTGAATCGAAGTATACGCGTGTGTGCGCGAAACACTTGGACGCCTCGGACATCATCACTGCGTACAATTTAAAGATCAACGGCGACGTCGTGTCCATGGAGCGTGAGAAGCCGACGCTGAAGACTAACGCCGCTCCAAGGATTTTAGGAGGCCTTCCAGCGTACCTCACGAAACCTCGGTCCCGCTCATCGAGAGTTTGACCTTCACGCAAACGACCACGTGAGTCGTCGGGTACGGTTGAAGAGCGCCGATCATCGCCGACGCCGTGTTCAGACTGGACCGATGCTGCATCAGCGAATGACGCATTTCTCTGCATCGCTTTGCAAAGAAGTAGATGTAGATCTAGAGCCTAGATGGTAGTGGCGCATACCCTCTCTGGGCGATTGGCCCAGAGAAATTAGAAGCGCACAGAGCAGCTCAATTGCAATAACAATTTAATTCCTTTGATCTGCTGATAACATATTGCCCACAGTTTAACAGAAAGTGAACAGCTGTGCTCGGCGAACAATCTGGCGCTATGCGCAGCGCTTACGGGTGAGCGGGGGTGCGACAGCCCATATGTTTGCATCTGGTGATTTGTTGTGAATGCGGGGTGTTTAATTTCAAGCAAATATTAAAAAGCGGAGCCTACCGAAGTGTTGAGGCGAACGGCGATGATGAAGAAATCTGGACCGAGACCGCCCGGCCGGGCACAGGGGACGCATTTCGCCGGGGGCGAAATGCAAAACAACCGTTTATTTAAATTTAGGTGCATGTTAAAGGATCCTGGGTGGTCAAAATGAATCCTGAGTCCCCCACTACGGCGTGCCTTATAATCGTATCGCGGTTCTAGCTCTTAAAATCCCAGAATTGTTTTTTTTTTTTTTTTTTGACTGAGACCGCCCATGTTATGAGCGGCTTTTTTTTTTTTTTTTTTCGTCCCGGGCGCTCATTTCATGGCAGACGACACACTCAGGCAGTTATTTAAGCATGTGGAATGTTAAAAATAGTTACGTGAAAGTAAAGCGACGGTTGTGGAAGTTGAGAAAGCTAGAATACCGAGGCTGCCCTACACATAACCACAGCGGTAGCGGCGTTCGCATGCCCTCTCATGCATGGTTGCGCCTCTAGCGGCAGGCGCTGGCTCTATATGAAACTGAGCACGGCCGCCTGGATCGGCGCGCGCGGCGGGGTTGCTACGGCCGTCCCATTCGACGCGCGCCGTGAGGCGGCGCTGTGCTCCCACCCCTCTGCTGACGGCGTCGCGGCCGTGGAGATGCTTGGAGAGATGCGCATTTGACATCGTGCACCTGGTGAAGATAGGTTGATTGTTGGCCCAAAGTGGACTGACAGTTGCAAGAAACTGCACGAGAATCAAGGCACGTGGTGATAGATTCTTAAGCCGGCTTTACACAGCGAGGGTGTTTCTTTGTAGCATATATTTTTTAGACAGTTTTAGTTTAGCGTATTTACGCTCCGCTTAGCTGCTGAGCGGAGCGGAAGCACGAATGCGCATGCGTCCTCCGCTTAGCCGCAAGCGGGCTAGCGGAGCGAGAAACACGGTCCGCTTACAAGCTGCCTAAGCGGAGCGCGGAGCGTTGCTGCCGTCTTCCGCTAGCGTGTGTGGTCGATGCGCCCGCCCTCTCTCGCGCGTGCATCGAAGCACCTTGCATCGATGCACTAGTCATGTGAGCGCGAATAACTTGTGTATTACACCTCCCAACTGTTTTTTTAAGGAAATAAAGTGAACAGCACAGCTACCAAAAACGTCGCCAGCGCATTGGCGTCAGAAAGGATTGGATTGGATTCGAAATGCAAACTTGCTGGCCATCACGTGGCGTTCACCAAGTCGACGCTTCATTTTCCACTCGATAAAATGGACCGGTAACGCATTACAAGCAGCCGTCTAGATACTTCATGAACAAATAAGTTATATCTACTCGTGTTACTTTGTAAAAGTGACAAAACGGTTTTTTTATTTTGTTTCACTACGCGGAATTTGGCCAGAGGGCGCTGCAACTACGAAAGGTCTGCTCCGCTACGCTACACGCATAACTAAAACGTAAAAGTGAGTTGCCGCTGTGCCGAAGCGCTTCCACTGACCATGCTCGTCATTCTTTTCTTGCGCTCGCTGTTCCCTTCAAGAAGAAACGTATTTCATCATCGTGGTCACTGTATGGCTACGTTCTCGGGTCGAGCGCTGTGTTCACAGAAGTCTTCATATACAGAAATCACGGTGGTAATAATAATTTTGCAGTACATTTTCTCCAGCCTGATGTACCGGCCGAATTAATTATTCGGGGCCCTTGCATGTGCGTCGCATTTACACTGTGAAGTTCCCACGATACATCAGTGGTGCTGAAACGGGTTTTCCTTCAAGCCTCGAACTACTATATGTTACTTGGAAGTGTTGCTGCTGAAGGCCCTGTGTAACTAGCATATATGCTTTCATATACATTTCACATTGTTGTACCACATTGAATTGAGGCTAGTGATTTGTTTTTATAATCTCGCCTGAAATTCTGCGTGTAATTTACTGTATTTTTCAAAAACATGCCGTACTGCTGCGTGCCGTGCTGCAAGTCGAGCACCAAGAAAAAGCTTGGTCTAAGTTTTCACGCATTTCCAGTGGAGGAAACTGGAGCAGTGGAGCTTTAATTTGTCCTCACTTAGAGAGCTGCCCTCTTTTTGCTTGCCAGCTAGGCAAATGAAAAGCATGCATCAGCGATTTCTTCATGAATTGCAAGCAAATTTATAAAGCCCCTACTCTCAAATATTGGCGCAGTCAGTTCGGACACAGCGGCTTACCGCAAAAAAAAAAAAAAAAAAAAAAAAAAAAAAAAAAAAAAAAAACTAAACTAATGAGTAAGTCACTGAGCCGAAAAGTTCTCCGCGTTTGAAGGAGTACTGCGAGTGCACAAGCGCTGTGTGTTTGCTATCGTGAATAAATTGTAGGCATTGTGAATGTGTTATGCTGGTGATTTCGCCATGAATACAAACATGGCATTCAATTATTTACTGATGGCTCAGAAAGTTGCTGAAAAATGTCTGTCCGTGGCTGTCGACTCAGGTAAGCAGCTTGATACTTCGTGCAGGAAGACGCGCGATGAGTTCGCTTATTTAACACGCTTATTTAACACAATAAACACCGCATTCGCATGTACAGATGCAAGACTGCCGCGACTTCAGCTCTCCATATAAAAGCACCGACTCATATCTCTCGCTTTCCAAGGCGTATTTTGACAGTCAATTGGTCAATCTGGGGAAAATGCAAGTCATAAACAAAAGTTTGCAGGCTACGGATTCACGCAAAAAAAAAAAAAAAAAATCTTGGTTGCCTCGTCAGTCAGCTGGCATTCCTTCTAGCAGATAGAGCTCGAATGCCTTCTCTCGCGTGCAAGCTTTCCATTGGCATGCTGCGCTTGAGCGCGCGGAAATAATTTTCCCGCAAAACTTTGGCTTACGAGTGTACGCGTTTCGGGCAGCATCATCCTGACAGAGGCTGGAGTGCAAAGAAGAAAAAAAAAAAATAGCGTCAATGGACATCGGTCCTTTTGTGTGCCTTTTTGTTTGGTACAACTTCTCGCGGTTTCTTATGAAGCGATATTTTCATTATAGCGCGAATTATAGCGCAAATCGTCTCGCGCGCAGCCGTAGCAAGGGAGTTGAGGGGTGGGAGGCGCGCGCCGCGGTGCGGCGAAAGCAGCGGCCACGCCCCTTTCCGCAATTACACCCTCTCCGTCCGAATGGGACGGCCGGAGCAACCCTGCCGCGCGCGTCGATCCAGGCGGCCGTGAAGTGAGGCGGCAGTTTCGTGACCAGAAAAAAAAAAAAAAAACATGGAAGGACTCTGCTATGACTTAATTCTACCATCATCCTTTAGTGTTTCCTTACTTAGTTCTCATGGATGTCCTAACCCATTTCAGTGATTTTTGAGGGTTAATCTTCTTTCGCTGGGTCATTGTTATATTAGGCGGCTGTTTCTTGACCTACATGACACGCATGTCAGGACCTTCATGTCATGACATATCATTTATGTTCATCCTACACTCTTGCCATACTATGCTAATTTTGGTAGATACCAAGTTTCTTTGTCTTCTTTCTGTGGTTTTACGTGCCAAAACCAGTTCTGATTATGAGGCACGCCGTAATGGAGGGCTCCGGATTAATTTTGACCACCTGGGGTTCTTTAACGTGCACTACAACGCAAACACACGCGCGTTTTTGCATTTCGCCTCTATCGAAATGCGGCCGCCGCGACCGGGATTCAATCCCGCGATCTCGTGTTCAGCAGCGCAACACCTTAGCTGACTGAGCCACCGCGGCGGGTTGCATACCAAGTTAACAAAACGACCATGAGAGAACCAAGACGAAGGCGGCTAGATAGATAGATCGATCGATATATAGATACTGTCAAAGTGGAAAATGTTCGCCAAGAAATGCTTCGCATTTAAACAACAGTGTTTGATCTACTCTTGCACATGTCGAGGACAAAATTTGGCAAGGACCCCACGTGTGGAGCTGCACAACTTGAAGTCCAAGTTTTCAGGGAGCAGCACCTGTCGGTTCCTTACACTTTTCTTGAAAGAACTTTGTTTTCGTTGGGTCTGGGCTGTCTAAAACATGTGTGACCTGGTTGTGGGGGCAGCGCTAAACTGAGACGCAGACAAGTAACGAGCCGAGTATTGTGCGACCACCGCACCGCACCCAACTCCACAGTTTGTTTCAGTATAATACTATCATCATCATCATTATCACCATCATCATCATCATCATCACCCTATATTTATGTCCACTGCAGGACGAAGGCCTCTCCCTGCGATCGCCAATTACCCCTGTTTTCCGCTAGCTGATTCCAACTTGCGCCTGCAAATTTCCTAACTTCACCCCCCCCCCCCCCCCCACCTAGCTTTCTGCCGTCCTCGACGGCGCTTCCCTTCTCTTCGTATCCATTCTCTAACTCTAATGGTCCACTGGTAATCCATCTACGCATTACATGGCCTTCCCAGCTCCATTTTCCCTTTTAATGTTCACTACAATATCGGTATCCCCATTTGCTCCCTGATCCCTACCGCTCTCTTCCTGTCTCTTAAAGTTAGGCCTAACATTTTTCGTTCCATCGCTCTTTGTGCAGTCCTTAACTTGTTCTCGAGCTTCTTTTTAGCCTCCGAAGTTTCTGCTACATATGTTAGCCGCGGTAGAATGCAATGATTGTGCACTTTTCTTTCCAAAGACAGTGGTAAGCCCCCAGTCAGGATTTGGCAATGCCTGCCGTATGCACTCCAAACCAATTTTATTCTTCTATAAATTTCCTTCTCATGAACAGGATCCCCTGTGAGTAATTGACCTCGATAAACCTACTCCTTTACAGACTCTAGAGGCTGAATGGCGATCCTGAATTCTTGTGCCCTTGCCAAGCTATTGAACATTATCTTTGTCTTTTGCATATTAATCTTCAACCCCACTCTTACACTTTCTCGGTTAAGGTCATCAATCATTTGCTGTAATTCGTCTCCATTGTTGCTGAATAGGACAATGTCATCTGCAAACCGAAGGTTGCTGAGATATTCGCCGTTGATCCTCACTCCTAAGCCTTCCCAGTCTAAGAGCTTGGATATACTTCTTCTAAGCATGCAGTGAAAAGCATTGGAGAGATTGTGTTGCTTTGCCTGACCCCTTTCTTGATAGGTCACTTTCTACTTTTCTTGTGGAGAACCAAGGTAGCTGTGGAATCCTTGTAGATATTTGCCAAGATATTCACGTATGCCTCCTGCATACTCCTTGATTACGCAATGCCTCTATGACTGCTGGTATCTCTACTGAATCAAATGCCTATTCATAATCTATGAAAGCCATATAGACAGGTTGATTGTACGCCGCAGATTTCTCGATTGCAAAAGTACTGAAAGTTGGGCGAGTTGGAGTTACAAGATGATTTCTCGATTACCTGATTGATGACATGGATATGATTCATCGTAGAGGAGGAATAGATATAAATGAAGAGAGGGGAGGAGAGGTCGGCCTGGAGAGCGTCTCTCTAGCCTTCTACTCCTCATTGTGGTAAAGGGAAGTGGGAGATACAGGGAGAGGTAGGTGGCAGGTGTAGAATATCCCTTCCTGAAGCCAGCCTGTTCTCTTGGTTGGCTGAAGTCAAGTGTTGCCCTGATTCTATTGGAAATTATCTTGGCAAATAATAAAACTGGACAACGATGCTACGTCCGCTGCATTGTGAACAAGGAACCTGTACGGGCTCCGAAACGTCAAAACACTTTTTTGACTTGGTCAGTGACCGTAATTTTCATTAACCCAAATATTTTATACAATACGGAAAGCAAGCTAATAGGTATATAATTCTTGAATTCTTTAACGTCTCCCTTCTTATGGATTAGTATAATGTTGGCGTTCTTCCAGCTCTCTGGTACACTTGAAGTCGTAAAGCATTGCGTATAAAGGGCCGCAAGCTTTTCAAGCACGATAGCTCCTGCATCTTTGAGTAAATCGACTGCTATTCCATCTTCTCCAACAGCTTTTCCCCTGGTCCTATCTTGCAAGGCCCTTCTAACTTCATCGCAAGTTATAGAAGAGACCTCTGCATCATGTTCATCACTACTTCGAAAGAAAGTTGCTTGGCTGTTCTGGGCACTATACAGGTCAGTATAGAATTCTTCCGCTGCTTTTACTATGTCATCGAAATTGCTGATGATATTACCGGGCTTATCTTTCAGAGCATACATCTTGCCTTGTCCTATGCCATGTTTTCTTCTCACTGATTTAATGCTGCGTCCATATTTTACGGCTTGGTCAATCTTTTCCACGTTATAATTTCGAATATTCCTTACTTTCTTCTTGTTGATCAGTTTCGACGGTTCAGCGAATTCTGACTTCTCGAGTTTGACACTTTCATGTTTTGCCGTTTCTTTATTAGGTCCTTTGTTACTTAGGAGAGATTACTTACCCGTTGCCCTGGTGCCTTACCTCCCACTTTAATTGCTGCTTCTGAGATCAACCTAGTTACGGTTTCATTCATTACCTCTATGTTGTCATTATCTTCCTGTTCTAAAGCTACATACTTGTTTGCGAGCACAAGCCTGAATTAGTCTGCTTTTACCCTTAGTGCGTCTAGGTTGGCGTGTACATTATTAACTTTATTCTTTCTCTCTACAAACTGAGAGAAATCCTAGACTTCTACATTCTGCACTATGCTGGGATCGGCAGAGAGTATGAAATGTATTTCATTGCTTGTTTTTTCAATAGGGCTTTTCCAGGTCCACTTCCGGTTGCTGCGCTTCCTGAAGAAGGTATTCATTATTCGGAACCCATTCCTTTCCGCGAATTCTGCCAACATCTCTCCTCTAGTGCTCCTAGAATCGATGCCGTAGTTGCCAATTGCTTGTTTGCCAGCCTGTGTTTCACCCACTTTTGCATTGAAGTCGCCCATGACTACAGTACACTGAGTTAGCACCTTTCTCATTGCTAATTCAACATCTTCATAAAACTGTTCTATTTCTTCATCATCGTGACTGGAGGTTGGGGCGCAGGCTTATATACTAACTTCATTCTATACCTCCTATTCAGCTTTATTACGACGACCGCTACCCTCTCATTAATGGTGTAGAATTCGTCAATGTAGCCCGCTATGTCCTTGTGGATTAGAAATCCTACCCCGAATTCTCTCTTATCTGGGAGACCTCTGTAGCAGAGGACGTGGCCATTAGTCAGCACTGTATAAGCTTTACCAGTTCTTCTAACCTCACTAAGGCCAATAATATCCCCGGCAATGCCTGATAATTCCTCAAATAGCCCTGCTTAGCAGGACTATTTGAGGAATACTAGCGCGGAAAGTGTCAATTAAGGCCCGCACCTGGCATGTACCGCCGACAACGCGTGCAAATAACAAGAGTAGACGTGTTAAAGGAAAGCTTCCGTGTGCTCGGCGCAGTATGTATACCATCAGACTACGGCGTCGATAGCACCGTCTATACCTGATCAAACCGCAACACGCAACCTTAATTACTGTAAAGAAGCGCCTGTCGCGGCGGTTATCTTCCTTTTTTCATTTTTTCATTATCACCCGTATCGCTGAACTTTTCCTGTATCGGTTTCCGCGCTGAAAGCTCGAAACGCCCATCACGTCCAATGGCGGGGCATTTGAATATATACAGCTCTAATGGCAGGTCCCCGAAAACAAATTTTGCGCATTTGAGAACAAAATGACGTCACTTCTGTTTTTAACGGATATGGCGTCACATTATTTTTCTTCCGCCGGAAGTGTTCCCTCCTCACACAGATGGCGCTAAGCCCCATGAACCGCCGATGAACCGCCATTTTCTGAACGTATGGGCTTCTATGGAAGCTTCGCTACCAGTTGTATTTACCTTATGGGTGCTCTCACGGTATTTATCGATAATGATCAAGTAAAATAGAGTGGTATTTTCTTTTCTCGCCATGTGTATATAAAATGGATTAGGAGTTTTATTTTCGTTGAATGAATCTAACTGCGTCTCGCTTTACTTAAAAAACGCTTTTTTCTTTCCCAGTGTTTATTCCCTCCAAACATAATCGCTCTTCAATCGCTGCTCTCATAACCACCCTTGCTGATGTCGGTTACAATTGATTCTGAACCGCTTTTCGCCCGAAGCTTCGCGACCTATGTGGATCGACCTTGGATGACGCCTGCATCTGGCGCGTCATTGGCCAGTCGCTAGGTAAGGCAAGAAAGATAAGTCGCAAATTTTAAGTTCATATATATGCAAAACGTTTTAGTTTTCGCGGCAAAAAATTAAAAAAATAAATCAATGTCTGTTAACTTAATTTCACTTTCTTTTTTTCCATGCTCGCGGCAGCTAAAGTTCAGCATCAATACTATAGCGTGACATATGGTGACGTGTTTCCTGTAGCCAGTTTTTGCGGAGTGTCCCCTCTTCTTGAATTTCTTTCTCTATAGAGCGAGGCCGGAAACTCCCTATATTTCCCATGGGACGCTCGGTCCTATGCTGATACTAAAACCCCTATATATAAAAAGTAGCGCCAACCGCTTCCCTCCTCCTCCGTTCCACTGTCGTGCTCGGCGCGGCCAGCGCGAACGAGGCGCGATATCGACAGTGGCACCGCCTACGTCGGGCCTGCCGTGGCAGAAGACAGCTAACGTGCTACCAGAGGAAATCCGCGGAAAACTTCGATTACGCCCTGCGAAGAAGTTTTTGAGGCGCGATTTTGCTTCGTCAGTCAGTAGCTGGCTTTAATAATGCCGTTTTGTAAGTAGCAACGCGACGGTGGGAGACGGCGCAAATACCAAGTGTGCAGCAAGCGTTCGCGCTCGCCGGATGGCAAACAAAAAAAGCCTTTTGCCCTCGTCTTGTCGGTTGCGGCAACTTAAGGCGCAGCAGCATGCCATCACAACGAAGTTCTTGTCCCGAAGACGTTTGATCCGTTTGTGCGTACAGCACTTTCATCGCACAGGCCCGAGAATGGCGGTCGGAGCGCGCTGGAAAGAAAAAAAAAATACACAAAAGCGCAACACATGCTAGAGCACTGCACGGGCCTGATTTTTCGGCCCAGCCCGGGCCCGTAATACAAAGCACGAGCCCGGCCCGGGCCCGGGCGTACATGACCGAGACCAGCCCGGGCCCGGCCCGGGCCCGGGCGTTCATTACTAAGCTTAGCTAAGGCTCGCGTGTGCATGACCAGGCCCGGCCTGTAGGAAAAAAATCTTTTTTTTTTACTTACAGATTGCACCGTATCTGTCAGCCTCACCTTCTAGAGGTTTAAAAAGCTGCAGTATATAAGCAATAAAAGGCCGAAATCTTTGTTTCTCCCACGGGAACATCAGTAATCCGGCCCATTGGCTGTGCTACTATTTTTCTGCTGGTGCGCATGCACTTACCTTGATTTGTACGATATGGTTCTATGATGTCATTTAGCATCCAAATCTGCAGGGCGTTTCATTTTAGCTGAACCAAATTTTTAAAGATTGCCTGTGGCAGATAGCGAATTATAATCCTTGATCTAAACTGCTCGATGAGGCGGCCATTACTTACACGAGAAATAAAAACGCCTAATTGAAGAATTAACATTATAATGCTAATTAACGTTTTAATTATTTATTTTATGGCACATCTTTCAATCTACGAATTATAGCCACCGAGTTCGCAAGGCGTATCCACTTGGAACGAATTCTCAGGACTAAGCCAGTTTCGAGATAATAATTTTCAATGTGTCCGACGAAATCAATCAAATCAAATCAATTTATTGTCCAGTTCACATGCTGGACGGTCATTTTGGACTAAAAGCTACATATGTAGCTCGACATATGTACATATGTAGCTGGGCAGGCCACGTAATGCGTAGGATGGATAACCAGTAGACCAATAGGGTTAGAGAATGGATACCTAGAGAAGGAAAGCGCAGTCGAGGTCAGCAGAAAACCAGATGAGATGATGAAGTTAGGAAATTTGCAGGTGCAAGTTGGAATCAGCTAGCGCAAGACAGGGGTAAGTGGAGATCACAGGGAGAGGCCTTCGTCCTGCAGTGGACATGAATAGGATGATGATGATGATGGTGTAGCTTGACGTGACCCAAAAGACCAGGCAAGGCAATAGTACAGCAAACAGTGTGCACACATGCACCATAATTCACATATATTTCCAGCTGTCGCTGGAATTCCTCATAGACGAAATAGCTATGAACGGAAAGACAACGAATATTTGCGTCACGGCGAGTTAACAGAATTGGAAAAAGTTTTAACAGAATGCATTTTAAACAACACTACAATAACAATAATAGCTATACAAAACAACGCTACACCACCTATACAACATAGCATGAGCCTGAATTTTACAAGATCAACGTTTGCTAAGAAAACGAAGCAGGATTTACATTATATACTCAGAACCATACACAAAGGCAGAATAATAATCACATCAGATACACTACAAACGACCAAAGTTTCAGCTGAGTTCTTTCTTACAGAAATTACTGCCATTTTTGTATCTGTTCAAAGTGAATGGTAGGTAATGTATTAACGACTGATGCTTATAGACTCATAGAGTGTTCTGAAGTATGGATTTCTTGTGTTCGCATTAATGCGACGACGCTCTAAGGATGCTAATTGTTTTATGTAGTTCAAAGCTAATTCTGACATGGATGGCCTAATGGATGGTCAAAACGCCTAATTGAATATTTAACATAATTACGCGAATTAACTTTTTAATTATTTTACGGCACATCTTTCAATCTACGAATTATAGCCGCTGAGTTCGCAAGGCGTATCCACTTGGAACGAATTCTCAGGACTGAACCGTTTCGATATAATAATTTTCAAAGTGTCCGACGAAGTGCATGGGCGTTCCAGTTACCTTTTTGAGGGAAACGCTGTTTTATGCATTGAAGCACAAAAGTAACTGGCCTTAGCGCTAAAATAATGCCATAGTACCGAAACTGGTAATAGTGCGATCGCAAAAGCGGCAACATGGAAATGGTTTCAGGAGTGGTTCTTTATATAATTTATTTTTCCTTATGCGGAAACAATGTTCGTTTTTGCGGAAACGAAAATATTAGCGTAGCTTGCACTGGCGGCGCAATGCTAAAGAGACAGCGGAGATGATGGGCACCTAACTAGTCCTGGCTTTTGGACTAAGCTAAGCACTACCAAGTCATCCCCAGCATTTCCCGGAATTTATTTATTATTGATTGATTATCGATTAGCTATTGATTGGTTATCGATTGTCTATTGCAAGATATTGGCCACGTATTTGGGATAGGCTAAGCACTACCAAGTTATCCGAATTTATTGATTATTCATCCATTATCGATTAGCTATTGATTGGCTGTCGATTGGCTATCGTAAGGTATTGGCCGCGTATTTGGGCTAGGTTAATGTCATCCCCAGCATTTTCGGGAATTTATTGATTATTGATCGATTATCGACTAGCTATTGATTGGCTATCAATTTCTTATCGATAGGCAATTAGTCCCCATCATTCTTAGCTAGACTTAACCATGGCTCAGCTTCGCTAGTTCACAGGTGTATGTGCTATTGCGCTTGCCACTTGGACCCTTTCTGCACTGCTGCCAGGATCGGCCCACATTTTTGGATACAGCGGACACATAAGGCCCGGGTGAAACAGCTCCGCTGTTAAAAATGAGAACTTCATCTGCTTTACTATTTTCTTTGATAAGATATAATCATCTGATGAGATATACAGTCAAGAGAGCGGTGTGGATCTGAGAACAAATGGGGATAACCGATATTCTAGTTGACATTAAGCGGAAAAAATGTAGCTGGGCAGGCCATGTAATCCGTAGGATGGATAACCGATGGACCATTAGAGCTACAGAATGGATACCAAGAGAAGGGAAGCGCAGTCCAGGACGGCAGAAAACTAGGTGGGGTGATGAAGTTAGGAAATTCGCAGGCTCAAATTGGAATCAGCTAGCGCAAGACAGGGTTATTGGAGATCGCAGGGAGAGGCCTTCGTCCTGCAGTGGACATAAATATAAACTGATGATGATGATGACAATCATCTTGCACGTGTCACTTCACCTTGGCACAGAATGCATTGAACCAGGCAATGCATAACGGTCGCGTGTGTTCGAAGGCCTACTTAGGCCCTTCAATGAGTCTGGCCCGGGCCCGTGGCTTCAAGCCCGAGCCCGGCCCAAGCCCGCGGCCTCAAGCCCGGGCCCGGCCCGAGCCCGCCGACAAACGCTTCGGACGGCCCGGGCCCGTGCAGTGCTCTAATGTCACATGCTTCCGCGTGACACGGATTGGCCAATGGGGGAGCGGAGGAAGCTGGGGCGACACGAGGCGGCGAGAAGGAAACGCCGAGGTGAGCGCGGTGGCGGCAAGGTCTAAGAATGGCGCTACTTTTTATATATAGGGGTATTAGTCGATACGCGGCGGCAGCGCTGCTTCCACAACTAGCGGTTGCCGGATATCGTACTGAAAATAATTAACAAACAAAATAATGCCTCCATGACGTCACTAATGAGGTCAGAAGGTAGAGGGAGAGAGCGAGCTGCCGGGAGGAGGAGGGTTGCCGCTGAAGCCCTCCTTTCCCACATCGCATGCAAGCGGACTGTGTTCGTGCTCTCTTGCAACTCCGCTGGCCGTGCGGCGATATTGACCAAATCGCGAAGCACAACCCGCTGAAGTGTGTCGTCTATTAGGAAGCGCTTTCTTCCTACCAGATTTATCTTGCAAGCTGCTATTCATTTTCTAAACCCCTGGGACATTGCTCGTATGCACCAGTACCAAGCAATTATAATGAAGAATGTTTATATAGCGAACCGTTGTGAATTACCAATATTCGCTGTTAATATATTAAATTTCGTCATTTCGTGAAAGTAGTCGCTTTGAAAGTCCTAACTTGCGGTTTCGTTTAGGGCTACACTTCAACTAGTCCACAGATATAGTGGGGGGTAGCATAAACAAAATAACTTCCTGGCACCATCAATCGTGTAAGGAAGAAGTGCGTCGTGTAGAGCTCCGTAGCTGGATCGCCAGCGCTACTGAAGTGGGGCTCGGGATCGATGCTGTTCCTGGTGCGCCTGGCAAAACCTACGCTGTTGTGTCTTCCTGTCGGCGTCCTTCGTGTCGTCCACAGCCGTGCTAGACTTCCTTGTCATAATTGGTGGAGGTGCGGGGTAAAAACAGGGCTAGGCATCGGAGGCGGAGCCCGGAACGTCGGTGGGCGTGGTCGTGCGACGGCGTCGGCGTAAGTCAGTGGGGCGGTGAGTTGAGGCGCCCGCTCCAGAGGAAGGACCTCGGAGCAACTGCTTCCCGGACGAAAGCCTTGATCTGCGAGAGGAGGTTGGAATCGTCAAAAGGACAGGTCAAGCCGGACAACGATTCCTGATGGGGAACAGGACGGTGGGTGAGGAGGCGCTGACGGCGGAGCTCGTCATAGCTTTGGCAGAGTTCAATAACTTGGGCAGTAGTAGAGGGGCTCTTTGAAATCAGCATCTGAAACGCGTCCTCGTCGATGCCCTTCAGTATATGCTTGATTTTATTGCCCTCAGTCATGGATGCATCGACGCGTTTGCAGAGATCGATGACATCTTCGATGTAGCTCGTAAAGGTCTCACCAAGCTGCTGAGAGCGCGACTGCAGACGCTGTTCGGCACGAAGCTTTTGAACAGTAGGGTGGCCGAAGACCTCGCTGAGCTTTGCCTTGAACACAGTCCAGCTTGGGACTTCGCTTTCGTGGTTGCGAAACCACAAGTGGGCAATTCCGGTGAGGTAAAAAGGGACGGTGGTCAATTTCGTGGTGTCATCCCATTTGTTAAGACTGACGCGTTCGTATGATGATAGCCAGTCATCAACGTCGTGGTCATCAGCACCGCTAAAGATGGGAGGGTCCCGCTGACGGAGTGTGCCGGGGAATACGGAGGACTGGGGAGCAGGTGGTGGTAAGCTCGTGGCGCTTGCGGAGGTCATGATGGCAGGGAGGATCCGGCTGCGCAATTCCAGGACTACAGGAGACCCCGGCACCTCCACCAATTACAATCGTTAATTTTGTTTGTGTGTTGTGAAGTGGATCAACTAAAAGTAGCCGATTTCTCGGTCAGCCAAAACTCAACAAGTAAAAGTTGAGCGCTTTTGTTTTTATTCACACATTCGGTACTGGAAAAAGACTGACCTCCACGCAGTGCGAAAGTGACAATCTATAGAAGGAATTTTCATTCACAACGGAAATTTGTGCATGAGTGAAAATAGATTCCAGAAGATCCAAACCAATGCGCAAATTATTAACCACTACGGCTGCGTCTTTCTTTCTTTCTTTTTTTTTCAACCTTGGCTGTGCATGTCGATGAAGAGTGAACAAAATGTATAGCCCAAAAACACGCACTCAAGCACTTCATTACAAGTATTTCACCGGCAGCAGATGGGCTGCCGTCATGACGAATGAGTCGAGCGACACTGTTGTTATGTCAGTCCACTCAGGCTTGCACAAAACTGGTTTACTCATTAAAAATGAAAACCTCCTCGCAAAATAGACTGAAATATACTTGTGCTTACCCGTGGCAATTAGGAAACCTGAAAAACTGCGCAGAACTGGAATTCCCGGTCTTCCAATACCACATAGCCGCGCAACACATGTGATACCCCGATTTAGCCGTCTTCGTCGAATGCTTGGTCGACCTGAGGCTCTATTCTCGACACGCATGGCGGCTGCACGGCCGCCATTATCCGCCATCTTGGCTGTCCCATTGGCTGTCCAGAGGTCACGTGTTTTGAAATTTGTGCCGGGAAACAGAAGTTTTGCAAATTGCAATTTTGCGTTTTCATCAGAATGACGAAACGTGACGTGGAGCTGCAAATTTTATCGACTAATACTTTTTTGTGGTCCTTGGCACCTATATTGCGACTTTAGCGCTTTAAAAATAAAGTGGAGGGTAGCGTGCAGAAGCCCGTGCAATGCATCGGCAATTTCGCGAATATGTGGTGGTGTTCCAAGATAGCCGGCATGTCAGCTTGCTGATTGGCTGAAGGAATATCCCTTGAAGAGCGTCACAGGAAGGGCTGTTTCGTAAACGTCAATTTGACGTTGCGTGACGTTGCGCTGGGCCGCCATTGCAGAGATTTTCCGTCATAATTTGTTGTGCGACGAGCCGCGCGAATTATGGTAATGAGCGGCCATATGCAATGTCAATCGAGAGGCATGCGTATCGCCGCATTTTCCGTGTCATTTGGGGCCATGAAAATCTTTTGTTCACAACGCGTACTCATAGCATTTGCATCGCTCTCGGGTGGTGTTGGCATTTGTGTTTCGAACCATCATTTTTATTAAAAACACGTTTATTTGAAATAATATTGTTTATTTGAAATAATATTGGTTGAAAGTAGCAAACTGTCTGCGACTTTTTGCACTTTTCACTACTGCGTTTGTATCGTAATCAAATTAATGGCTGTTCACGTCATCAAAGGCTATGACAACGGTGACTTTTTTAATTCATAAAAAGAAATGTACGTAAGGCGGCGCCTTGAAGTTTTCTCTCGTAAAGTCCCTATATAAGAAAAGTACCGCCATCCTTTGATCAATGCCGCTTCGCTCTCCCCTGTATCTCCGATTGGATGATGATAACGCGCGCTTTCACTTCTTTATATTTTGTTTTTTTTCCACCTCAGAGCCATGTTGAAAGTCCTCTGCGCAGCCGCAGTCGCCGGTGGTGGCGGCGGCGGCGCGCGCCCGTCCTGAAAGCTTCAACGTGGACTTTCTAGGTGCGTCACCGTCGACTTGCTTCCGTAAGCAAAAAGTAAAGAAAAAAAAATTGCCCCCACCTCCCCGAAGGGAATCGTGAGGAAATGCGAATGCATTTCTTGCGCCGAGAGTACACGGCGTAGTAATTTTAATGGCGTAAATTAATGACGAGACGAGGATTTGTACCGTAACCATTTATTTACACATTCATCAGCACCTGTTTGTGTTGTCATTGAAGGCAACCGGTTGATGATGACGTTGACGCTACTGCAGTGACGTCACCTCCAGCGAGAGGTGTAATGCTCGGGTTGGATTGTATTACACTTCTTGCTAGGGGTACCGTTGCCGTCAGACATTCGCCTTCACCTACTTCTGCCATCGCCTTGAGAGGCGCCCAGCCAGCGAACGGTCGAGAGTGAGGCGCGCGCTTCACTCCATTTATATATACGTGCGAGCGAGCGACCGGGAGAGTGGGGCGCAGGGAGGAGAGAGAGCGAACGGCGAGAGAAGGAGAGGCGAAGCACTGCCCCTACCCTCTCCTACACTCCACACACGCGGGAGCTCCGCCGAGTTCCCGCGATGCGAGCGTCCTCACACGCCAGAGCGCGCTCCTCCTCTCCACTCACTCTCCGCTACTCCGCCCGCACCAAGGCTCCGGTTGCTAGGGGCGAGGATAAGCGCGCGCGCCCGCAGCTGTTGCTATGGGAGAGGGAGCGAGAGCGGAGAGATAACACCTGCCGGCGCACGGACACCGACAGACGCCTGACATGCCCCGACTAAGAAATGCATTCGCATTTAAAAAAAGCGCTTTAGGAGAGGAGACGACGGAGGAAAGAGTAGATGGCGGTACTTTTCTTATATAGGGACTTCATCCTCTCGCGGTGCGAGTGAGCAGTGAAGTGCACAAGAGATGGTAGTGCCGACTAAAATCCCTATATAAGAAAAGATCCGCCATCCTTTGATAAACGCCGCTTCTCTCTCTCCTGTATCTCCGATTGGACGATGATAGCGCGCGCCTTTCACTTCTTTATATTTTCTTTTTTTCCGCCTCAGAGCCATGTTGAAAGTTCTCTGCGCAGCCGCAGTCGCCGGCGGCGGCGGCGCGCGCCTGGCCTGAAAGCTTCAACGTGGACTTTCTAGGTGCGCCACCGTCGACTTGGCTTTCGCAAGGAAAAAGTAAAGAAAAAAGCAAGAGCTTTAGGAGAGGAGGTGGCGGAGGAAAGAGTAGATGGCGGTACTTTTCTTATATAGGGATTTTAGTGCCGACGCTTGCGTCGCGCAAGCGGATACCTGTGGCGCGCGTAACACTATCGATGATATTCGGCCGCTTCTCAGCCAGACGAGTCGGGCTGAGTCACTTGCGTTTCACGAGATAGCGATAACGCGGCCTGGAGCGTACGCTGATCATCACTGGCAGGTCACGTATGTTGTCTCAAGGTATAGAAAGCAAGCGCGAGGGCGCCAATATACAATGACTCATTCCATTCCCCGAAGACAACCATCCTAGCGAAGGAAACAGACGACAGCTTGTGCATAGAGAAAGGAATTCAACAAGAGGGGGACACTCCCATAGGGCCCAGCGGCCGAATTGACTGCAGCGAGCCAAGCGGTCGGTGTCGATCACTTCCGGTTTCGGTTTTGAGCGCGCGCATTTTGAACGCAAGCTAGCACGCCGGCTGCGCCCCCTCCTTTTCTTTTCTCTTCGTGCAGAATCGGTTTATTATTTAGTAAAATGATTGCGAACGATCTCGTAAAGTCCCATCGAATCTGTGCCACGTGCAATTTCACAAAGTAGACGCAATACCTTTTGTGCAATGAGGAAATATTTATTTTGCTCTATATAAAAGCTCGTTCCGCGTTTTTTGTGCGTTCATCCAACGTTGTGACACCAGCAGGTAATTCAGTAGTTCCTGTATGAAGCTCCACCGGACGGCACCAGCTGAAAAAAAAAGTAAATTACAAGCATGTTACATTTGCAAGCACGTAACAGTATGTTACAAGCATGAGTCATTTTGGTATTTAGACATAGGAATACTGCGTGTAGAGGCGAAACGTGCGAAAGCGGTGAATTGGCGGCCTTACAAAAAGCAATTCGCTTATACATACATGGCGTAGAAAATACCCGACTCATCCCAAACATATATGAAAACATCTGGTTTCCAAGCGTTCCCGCCTTTCCGGGCATTATTTCCTGCACTTTGGCAGCACAAATACACGAGCGACTTCGCGTTTCCAAAACTTTGCCTCGGGCGACGCGACGGTACGCTACATACATAGAGACGGACGCAATAGGCTCTCAAGACAAATGCGTGGGTACAATGCCTTTTTTCAGTCCTTTAGGAGACGTAATTTTCGAATTACAAGTTTCTGATATGTTCGTCGTTCGCGCGTTCTGCCGGCGCCAGCAGCACACCCCATGTTATCACTCTTGGCAATCGGCCATCGCGTTTTCAACAGGCGTGAGTACCGAAAGAAGGTATATATGTTGTTGCGGAGCCACAAAAAACGTTACAGACTTGTCCCTCTAAGATTCATTACACGCCAAACTTTATCACCACGGCCGAGCTGCTTATCGCTAACTGCGTCACAGCGCGCTATGCGGCCAGCGTGCCTCAAAAGTACCCCAGAAAGTAACGAAATTACTTTTCAGTAATGTCTGGCGTCAGAGAAAGCGGCACAAACTTCTCCTAGCAAGATGAACTAGACTACACACCACGGCTGAGTTCTCGCTAACTGTGACACGGCGCCCTGTGCGGCCAGTGTGGCTCAAAAACCGAAATAAGTTACAATAGTCCCATAGGAAGCGTCAGAAACATGTCTCAGCACGATTCATTAACTCAAATTAACTGCGCCAGGATGGCCGAGCTGTTTTTCGCTAACTGCGTCTTAAGTCTCGGTCCCATGCCGTAAGCCTAATTGCGTCGTAGACTGTGAAACAAGAGTTCTCACCTTGCCGTAGTCCAATAGTGCAGTGGTGTCTTGTCCCAGTGCAGAAGGAACGCAAGAATACGCCGAGAGCCCAATAAACCAGGTTACATTTAAAAAAGAAAAAAAGAAGGAGACAGACGGGTCGCCGCGCGCGAGCGCTCAAACGCGCGCGCAGCCATCCTCGCTGGCTTCGGGGGAGTGTCTGGCGGATGACGCATGTATCTGGCGCGTCACTGACCTGTGGCTAGGTAAGGCAAGGAAAATAAGTCGCAAAGCTTAAGTTCATTTATACGCAAAACGTTTTAGTTTTCGCGGCAAAGAATTTAAAAAATAAATCAATGCCTGTTAACTTAAGTTCACTTTCTTTTTTTTTCGATGCTCGCGGCAGCTAACGTTCGGTGTCAAAAGTATAGCGTGACGTATGGTGACGTGTTTCCTGTTGCCAGTTTTTGCCGAGTGTCCCCTCTTGTTGAATTTCTTTCTCTATGGCTTGTGCGCATGCAGACGACGGAAGCGAGAAACGATTTTTAAGGAATAATCGTACGCTTTGAGCTAGCTGCTTTATTTTTACTGGGGAGGAAAACTGTCTTCCTTTATTAAGAACGCTAAGTTCCATGCCTACATTACAGTTTCTTAGGCGAAACGTTAAATTTGCGTCACGTTACGAAAGCAAAACGGATCCATCAGCGCCATTTTCTAAGCGTTGCGCCTACGTCACGCCTCGAAGAAAATGGCGGAATGTCCAGAATAGGGGCTCCGGTTTCCTGCGTCTTCCGTTTACTGCACGCCTGATCAAGCTTCTCTGTCTTATCTTTCGTATCTGCACACTTGGAACGACAATCTAAGCAGACGACCAAGCGGGATCTGACTTGTGATATTGCTGAGCGAGTGGCAAGGGTGAGCGGAGGCAAGCTCGACGGACGCACGATGGCGAGCACTTCCCATGCTTCGCCCGATTTAAAATTCACAAAAAGAGAAATGCTCTATTTCTTTCTCTTAATGTCATCTAGAATGTTGGCTATCCCCGTTTCCTCTCTGATCCACACCGCTCTCTTACTGTATCAATGTTAGGTCAACATTTTTCGCTCCATCGCTCTTTGTGCGGTCTTTAACTTGTTCTCGAGCTTCTTTGTTAACCTCCAAGTTTCTGCCCATATGTTAGCACCGGTAGAATGCAATGATTGTACACTTTTCTTTTAAACGACAGTGGTAAGCTCCCAGTCAGGATTTGCCAATGCCTGCCGTATGCACTCCAACCCAATTTTATTCTTCTGTAAATTTCTTTATCAGGATCTTCTGTAAATTTCTTTATCAGGAACACAAATTCAAGACATGTAAATGTTTCTTGAACAAGTGGGAGACTTTTGCCTAAGATTGCAGATTGTCTGCTACAGTTGTTATCTGTCCATGTACATCTGCACATGTGTGCTAGGGAAGGCATGGAATAAAGAGTTTCTCCAAAAAAGCTGGACTCTGTTGTAGAAGTGTGAGGCGGCATGGATGAAAGCGGAGAGTGTAAAAATCGCTACAGAACCAATATCACGATGACTGTCGATGGTAATGTGTAAGCATTGAATCAGCATAGCCAGGGGCGGATCCAGGTTTTTTCTGAGTGGGGGGTCAGCTTCTGTCGATGATGTTGATGATCATGATACCAGCGTTTCTTATTTACCGAAATTCACCATTTCTGCTCACGATAAACCCGCGTTTTATACGTCTAGAGCAACACCTGTAGCCCACCGTTGTGGCTCAGTCAGCTCAGGCGTTGCGCTGCTGAGTACGAGATCGCGGGATCGAATCCCGGCAGCGGCGGTCGCATTTCGATGGAGGCGAAATGCAAAAACGCCCGTGTGCTTGCGTTGTAGTGCACGTTAAAGAACCCCAGGTGTTCAAAATTAATCCGGAGCTTTTCACTACGGCGTGCCTCATAATCAGAACTGGTTTTGGCACGTAAAACCCATGAAAGAGGAAGAAGACCTGTAGCGAAGCCAGATATCGGTTTCTCCGAGCTTATAGGAAAAGGACGTTACTCAATACAGCCATGTGCTTGGCGGCTGTGCCTGATAATACAGGGTGTTCCAAACTAAGCTTTATGCTTTTCTTAAAATTAGGCACTGGGAGGCGCGCGATGACCACCTATGCAAATAAGTTATGTAGCCAGGGGGGCACAAAGTGAGATGATAATTATCGCTGTGAGCAGCCCAATTAACTACCATTGAACAATTAGTTTTTGTCGACTGCAGTAAGTGGCAATGTTTGTATTGAAAACTTAGAGGCAGTCGTGTTTCTTACTGCAGTCAATAAAAAGTTAATTATTCAATTTTAGTCAATTCGGCTGCTGACAGCAATAATTATCATCTCACTTTGTGTCCCCCTGGCCACATAACTTATTTGCCCAGGTGGTCTTCACGTGCCTCCCAGTGCCTAATTTTAAGAAAACCATAAAGCTTAATTTTGAAGACCCGGTATATCTAGCCTGTATTGTTTCGTAAAATAAAATTTGGGATGATCTGTTGCAGGTTCGTCATAAATGCGTAAGCACGGGTCCGTCTTTGGAGTTCTGTTGGGACACCTTCTTTTCCTTAAGCAGATTCTTTGTGTTCGGCTGAGATACCTTCGTTTGCTTTGGAGCTCCAGCGCGGCAGCCACTACACTGGTTGTTTACGATATGCGAATCACCGCGTATGAGGACTCACGACGCCACCTACAAGAACTATGTGGTGTAGTAGCCGAGAGCGTGAGTCAGCGTCTTCATGTTTTGTTTCCCAAGCTACGCTATCCTTTTACACAAGGCGCTCATCTGCTCCCGTTTCTCTAACCAGGCGACGCCATCCTAGGCCCGCGCGCTGGCGTTGGCCGCTGACGTCACGCTCCCCCACTACGCAGCCGCTGCTCGAGACTTCGCCCAGCTCCGCGAGAACGCCCACTCAGATAAACGGATCCAGCGGCTTTGACCCTACTATGCTTAATGTACGGCAATAAAACTGCGAAGTTACAATGAAAAACTTGTATATTACGAACGGCACTGTGCTCGTAATGGATACTGTCAACGTGTAACTGTGATCACAATGAGTGCTACAGTTAAAAAATGTTGCCCATGCGTAGTTCTTAGTTTAGCTGTTAGTTGTTATTATTTGTACAGGGTTTCTCCGAAAAGTGATGTCAGTGAGTCGATTAAAAAGAAATTATTGATCAGATCGGTACAACACAATAAAATGTTTCAAAATAGGCTCTTCCTGCGTCGTTACATTGCTTCTAGCGAGATTTCCAACCACCGAAGGCGTCACAGTAGGCCTCCTTAGGAATATCCTTTAGAGCCTTGGTGCAAGCCTCTTTGACTTTGCCAACTGTCGCGAAATGATGTCCTTTCATGGGAATTTTCAAGCGCAGAAAGAAGAAGCCTGGGAGAGCCACGTCAGGACTGTAGGGCGGCTGGGGAAGCGTTGGCATCTTTCAATCGGCCAGGAAGCGGGTCACGAGAAAGGCGGTGCAGGCTGCATGGTGCGTTGTCATGGTGAAGTTTCCGATTGCCCCCGATATCAGGCCGGGTGCGACGAATCCTTCGTTTGAGTTGCTTGAGTACTTTCACGTAGAATTTGGCATTCACGGTTGTGCCATGGTGTACAAACTCATGGTGGACAAGGCCACTTATATCAAAGAACACACTCAGCATGGTCTTGACCTTTGACTTGCTAATTCTGGCCTTCTTGAGGCGATGGGACGCCGAGCTGTGCGACTTGGCACTTTCCCTTTTTGTTTCGGGGTCGTATTCAAACACCCAAGTCCTGTCACCTGTGACGACATTGTCCAAAACGTGGGAGTCACTTTCGCACAAGTCCCAAACCTCCTGGCACGTTTCAACTCGGCTCGATTGTTGGTCGTCCATTATCATTTTGCGCAATATCTTCGCGCAACCTTTTGGCATCTGAAAGTTATTCGTCAAAATCTCGTGAACGGCACTTTTTGGAAAGTTTACTGTCTGTGCCACTAAACGGACACTCAAACGAGGGTCTGAGTACAAAATATCTCTCGCGCGCGTCACATTTTCGTCGGTGATGGTCGTTCATGGTGGCACAGCGCGGGCTTCATCGCTGACCTCTTCACAAACTTCTAAAAATACCTTGTGCCCCCGGTAAGCTTGACGTTCTGACAAACAATTATCACCAAAAGCTGTCTTTATCATAGGAAAAGTTTCCACTGCAGACTTGCTGAGTTTCACACAAAACTCGATGGCAATCCTTTGTTCCAACGAGCGCTGCATTACGGCTTGCACGGTAAATAAAAATCAGTTGAAGAAAAACCTTGTCCTTACTCTCCAGATGGTCGCAGACGACTGAGCGACAGCGCGTGCGTAAGCTAACTTCCCCCTTCACCAATCCCAACTGGTCTTAGCGCGCTGCGACGTATAGTCACTTCACAATATAATCACTGACATTACTTTTCGGACGAACCCTGTATATGAACACTTCAGCAAGTGATCTCTTTCATTAAGCAGGTTGGTCGCGGAACCGACGACAGCCAATGAGGCAAGCGATGACACACCAAGGGGCAACTAAGTTGATCAGGCGCGAAGGCACTTGCGAGTGCTTGGCAAAAGGGACGTCCCCTCGTTCATTCGACGCGACCGACAGGACGAGTAAGGCACCGCCGGCGCCAGGAGGTCCAAGGTGTTCATGAGAAAAAAATAGCTACGGCAACTTCGCGACACCACACCCCGACGGAATACAACTAAGCTTGTGAGCGAGCTTGCTTTACTTCTACATGGCTGCTACCTCTGGTACTCGCGAAAAATACTTTTGAATAATGCTGGTGGCCATAACTTGTTGCGACGGGGCCATCCCCCTGTCAACTAGGGGGCGATGCAGAAATCTGAGGGGGGGTGGGGGGTCAGGACATCCGGACATCCCCCCTGGATCCGCGCCTGAGCATAGCGACACAACGTCTTGCCACCTTCGTAAAAATCTTTGTATCAGGCGTGTATTGCAGCGGTATTCCTCTTTCGCCCTTCTGTAAGCACACTTGGTGCCATGTAGTGCCACTGCCCGGAAGCCTGTGCGTGGACCTCTGAAATGTGTGGCTGTCATGGGGTGCACGTGCTGCATTGCAACGAAGGCGAAGACGACGATGAAGACGCGAGCATGAACGTGCATTGGCATCCAGAAAAGGCGAAAGAAAAAGAAGAATCTCCAGAGAAACTGGTGGCGTGAGCGTGGAATTCTGGAGAGGCGCCATTGTGAGAGAGGAAAGTGAGCGAAGAAGGCAGCCACGGCGAAATAAGCAGCCCGTCAACCCGTGGGTCCGGGCTCCTGCCTGTGTCTGGTGTTCCTGAGCCTACGGCTCAACATCTGCAGCTGGTGTTCATCTGCGGGCCGTCCACCGGAGCACCGACCACAACTTCTGCGCTCGCGGCCTTCCCTCCAGGTTCATGTTCCTGTCCCGTCGTGCGACATCTTCTCGCCTCTCGACTCCAGCAGAGGTACCTCAGCCCTCTCGTCTGCAACATTCCAGCCGTGACCTCGTCCGACGCCTCACACCGAACCAGAAGGGGATGTGTGAACATTAATCTTTTGATTCAGTAGTTTGCAGACTGTTTAGAGACTCCATACTTAAAGGTGTTCCATATTTACGTTTGGGAGCAGTTATATGTAATCGAATTGAAATATAGCATTGTTTGTGAGTGTGCGACAGAGAACGTACGCGTCATATTTCATTTCCTTAATCGGTCTGTTTTGACCACGTTAAAGAACCTAGTACGGTAAAAAGATATACACCGTGACAATGGCAGAGGTGCGTGCGAACGCTAAGAAACGCGGCATGCGGCAACCAGGCTCCTCCCACGCTTCTTTCTGAATACGCCATCTAATGGCACTGCCCAGAAGTCCACACGTGGCCTTTTGCGGAACTGATGCCTGGAACAATGCAATAATTAGTTTCCTGTTCACGCTTTGTGAGTGGTTGCAACAGCATTCTAGCTAAATTATCACCAGGATCAGCAGGTCATCAGCAGTAATCGATAGAAAAATCCTGACATTATACCAACTAATAACTGTCTTGCTCAAGGTGGACAACTGAACTACTTTATGATTGGAGTGATTGGAATGTTACTTCAATTCTGAAAGAACCAAATGCTATTTTGCTTCATTGACCTAGAAAGAACTAGCATTAGTAGGTTTTACTTTTGTAGAAAATTCGCGTCTTCTGGTAAATGACTGGAGATGCATTTGCCCGTTTAGAATGACAACAGTGGAAATTAATGGGACGTTGAAAAGACACTCCAACATTCGAGTGGTTGTTGCACTTAAGGATACAACAGCTCCCCTAGCATTCCTGTTCTGTTAATCATTTCAAGGTTAGCTTGCTGCCTTGGTTTAGACATTTCACTCCTACCCCACATTCAACAGACATTGTGTTCTTGTTCGTGTTCTTCAACCTCATCCTTTCCGTGCATATACTTTGCCACACACAAAATAAAATATTTAGTCACAAGTCAGTGCTGTGTCTGTCTCCTTTTCTTTTCCAATCAGTTTGTTCTAGAATACTTTGTCGGAACTAGGCTATCAAGAAAGTCTTTGGAAATGCCCTATGCTACTGTGTTGCACAGTCCAATTTGTCAGTTCGAACATTCTGCTTAAATAATTTCGCTATTGTTTACTCTTCTACAGGTCAATACCACGACATGTTTCATGTGAATACAAGTTACTATTCAAAAAGTGCTCACTTCTTTTATTTGAAGACCAAGCAATTTAAGTGGTTATGCATGTCCTGACAAGGTAAAGTTAATGAAAAGTGACGAAACATATTTTTCAAAGAAAGGTTATGTACACACACAATATACTAAGGTAACAACTACATCAATCTGCATGCCATTGCTATAGGTCCCATGACCAATGCGACTTGACTGCTCTTAGCAGCACAGACTGTGTAGAGCTGTGAGATCAGCCTAGCTTAGTCAGTCTAGGTTGCTTTGCTGTTGATTTCATGTATACAAACCAGAAAGCAGCTTTCTACAGTCTTATGTTGAAGATTATGAAAGGTTGCCTGACACTGTGCCTTGCAACATTCACAGGCATCTTGCTTACCAGAAGGCACCATTTCTGTTAGCAACAGTAGCTGAAAGGTAATTAAAACTCAAGTACAGACATTGGTTTAAAGGCCTTCACCATCACTACATTGTGAAATAATAGGATGGTTTCCCAAAGGACGAAGCCAGCGCCATGTGCGTGCACATTGCTCACCAGCTGCAGTGGCTTCATATCAACACAGGCGATATGCAAATACATCTTTGTGCTTTAAGATAGGTGCATATAAAGCACCACAGTCCAATAAAACCGCTCTTGCTGTATACATATACAGGGTGTCCCACGTAACTTGAGCCAATTTTAAAAATGAATGGCGCGTCGGAAGCGAATTGAACCAAACTCATACGATTCGCACTGGCCTACAGTAACTCAGGCCATTTTTTGTTTTCCCCATAACTTGCTCATTATATATAATTAAGTTTAATTACCCAACTTTTTCATTACTGGCTCAGGACCCCAAGTACGATTCACAGATTTGTAGAGCACCTTCAGAAACCACCGATGGAGTTGTTTCCTGTGCGATCCGATCATCTCACGTAGTCCTTTTTTCAGGGTTGCAAAGAAAGCCCGCGAAATGTGAAAAAAAGGACACATGACGGAGCACTTGCACAGTGGTATCGTGCTGCTTTCAAGCGTGCGTTCGGGGAACAAGGTCAGCTACATCGCGACTGGCAACGGGGAAGTCGCAAGGCATTGTGATGGTTGTGGCCGGCGGCTCCCGTTGGAGGACGGCGCAAATGCATGGTGCTGGCCAAGCGCTGCCGAGGAGATAGCGCTAAAGCGTCCAAGAATGCTAAAAAAGAAAATAGATTTTTCATTCTGTTCAAGGAAGGAAAGGGTGAAGCGCTAGAGGACCATGGAAGGCGATGACGGCTGCTTAGATTTCGCCGGCGGGGAAAAAAAAAGAAAGACCTCGCCACCATTCATTAGGTGCTCCTCAGGCACCCATATCCCTTCGTGTTCTCGACTGCTTCATAATTTGGCTTTAATACACCCAGAGCAGCCGACATGACGTATTCCAATGAAGAAAGAGCGGATATGGTTCTGGCTCTTGGTGCATCAAGCAGCCATAGAAGGCAGGCAGTTAAGCTGTTTCAACGCGGGCGTCCAGCTACCCGTCCAAGCTCAATGACAATTGTGCGTGTACATGAGACGCTGAAACAGAATGGGACATTTGCCACGAAACGACACAAATCTGCAATCTTGGGTGAGGAAGCGGAGACAAATATCCTGTCCAAGTTTTCTGCACACCTCCGGGAAAGTGTCTGCAGTGTGGCTGCTGAAGCTGGTATGTCGAAATCTTCGGTGTGTAGAATACTTAAGAATAGACAACTTCATCCTTACCACGTGCAGCTGCACCAAATGCTAGAGCCCCGAGACTTCCAGAGTAGAACAGACTTTTCAAACTGGATCCTAATCAAAACAGAAGAGGACCCAGGCTTTGTTAGCAAGATCCTATGGACCAATGAAGCTAACTTTTCGCGCAATGCCCAAGTGAACATCCACAACGCTCGCTATTGGCAGGACGAGAACTCTCACTGGGTTTTGCAGGCGCATCATCAATATCAGTGGTCCTTTATTGTGTGGTGAGGAATTTACAGTGGCACTAACATTGGGCCTGAATTTTTGGCTACACACTTGCCGGAGAACGATACGTCAACAATATCCTCAATGGGCCACTTCAGGATTTTCTCTGCGAAGTTCCATTGGCTAGGATCAAGGATATGTGCATAGTATCAGCATGATGAAGCTCCTGCGCATGGCAGTCGCAAAGCTTGCAATTGGCTGGATGAAGTTTTCACGCAGCAGTGGATAAAGCCACGTGGGCCCATTTCGTGGCCAGCAAGGTTACCGGATTTAACCCCCCTGGATTTTTCTTTGGGGGTACGTCAAGAATCAAGTATACCAGAGACCAACCAGATCAGCAGCCAACTTAAGAGAAAAGAAAATAAGACAAGTTTGCAACTTCATTCCCGAAAGCATGATAAAGAACGCCACGGAAAATGTGCTAAAGAGATGCCAGAGTTGCATTGCAGCAGATGGCGATCTGTTTGAACACGCATTATAATCATGGGACGATTTCGCAAGTACTGACCACTGAAATAAAAAAAACCTACCGCTAATGCCCCCCCCCCCCCCCACTCTGCACCCCCCTACTTCCACATCCTCCACGTCGTTGCCTCCTCTCACGCATTCCAAGTTCAAAAGTAAATGAAGTGTATTTCCTTCTTTTCTTTAGCAGCCTTGCAATTTTATCTCCTTGGCAGCACTCGGCCGGCAGCATGCATTTGCGCCGTCATCCGACGGAGCCGCCAGCCCGGCGGCCTACAACCATCACAATGCCTTGCTGCTTCCCCGTCACCTGTCGCGATGTAGCCGGCCTTGTTCACCGAACGCATGCTTGAGAGCAGCACGATACCACTGCGCAAGCGCTCCGTCACGTGGCTTTTTTGATATTTCGCGGGCTTTCTTTGCAACGCTGAAAAAAGGACTACGTGAGATGGTATCGCACAGGAAACAACACTATCGGTGGTTTTTGAAGGTGCTCTACAAATCTGTGTATCATACTTGGGTTTCTTAGCCAATAATTAAAAAGATGAGTAAAAAACGTAATTTATGAGCGAGTTATGAGGAAAACAAAAAAATGGCCCGAGTGAATAGTATGCATTTGGTTCAATTCGCTTCTGACGTGCCTTTCATTTTTTAAACCTTGGCTTAAGTTACGTGGGACACCCTGCACAACGTCATCGCTGCCACTACAAGGGCGATATGATGAGATGGGATGCCCGATACATAAACTGCCAAGTTTTCAAATAGCGTGAGACTCGACATGACTGTGATGGGGCTAGCCATTTCCTTTTCTTTGTTTGTATATGCTGTTCAGTTTGTGCATGTTATAGTGCAAGCATGCCACCAATGGGGTTGAGCATTGTAAAAATCAAATACACTGCATAAGTACATCAACATTTGTGCGATAAAAATGTTTTCGGCTCGAGAGCTTTTGCTATATACAGTGACCTACAGTGTCAAAGTAAAGGTCAAGGATTATTCTAGAATGTAGAGAAATTCACTTCCACAGTAATGAAGAATATTAAAAAATGTGATGTCACCCAGCATGTTACACTTGGTATAGCAGGCAGAGAGACTGCGCTTGCACATTTATTGGTGCACAAGGGGAGGCCTGACTTGGATGTCAGGGGGGACTAAAACCAGGGACTCGGATGCCAACTTCACTGCTTTAGCTAAGTGCATTTACACAGTAGAAATATCTCATGCCTGCCAGGCACAGCGCTATATGGCATCAAAGGAAACAGTTGTCATGATGTGCTTCTTTTGCTCACACTAGTCTGTGATGCACAAGTGTTTGTGCCAACTGTGAGCAGCACATGAATTGTTCTGGCACTCGCCATTGCATGACATACGCGTGCACAGAAACAAGTGCAGTAGCTGCTGGAGAATTCAATAGTAGCAAGAGCGAGCAGAAGGAAACATTAGGTGTCTCATCAACATAAATGAATTCGCAGTGCCTACCTGCACTGAACCACGTGTAGTATCCTGTGGTTTTGGAAGTTAGTTGGCTACCTCGAGGTGAAATGTAGCATTAAATCTGGAGTACAAACTCTGATACCCATGCATTCAGTCAGGTCTTCCAGATTCAGAAGAGACTAAAACACCAGTGGCAAGATTGTAAAACTACAAAATGGCAACTTTATTTGCTAAATGAAAGGTTGTTTCTAGCAGAGAAGCACCTGCATCGACAGAAGCTGTGAGCTGGAGGAAACGTTACACTTAAGAAAGTGAGTGCACTGACGCTACACAAATAATAAACAAGATTTCACTACACAGATGAAGGCAGTCCTACCTGATCTCAAAACATTGTTCTCACCTTGTGCACTCCTATTCGCCACATAAGCGCTGCATGTTAAGACATACTCTCAATCTTTAGTGCAATGCCCTTGTCACTGGCTAACCACAAGTTAAGCACTATACAATCAGGTGTAACATCAGCATTAAACTGTTCTCTTCAGCTCCTACTTTGTAACTGATGAGCCGGCTGTGTTTCCACGAGGCTGGATCCAGCTCCACAGGGTCACCACTGGACTGCAGGAGCATGGACAACTGCATAATTAAAGTTCTCTATTTTTCACACACTGCAAGTAAGTGCCCAGAGTCTTCATCGATCTTTTAACTCACGTACACAGGCGTACGTTATCTTTTTCCTTCGATAAAGAGGTATAAAAATCGACGAAAAGATCTTGAATGTGTATGTGTTTTCCATCTGCAGTCTCTGACAAGAGGCTAGGCTCGAACGCTGCATAATGCCCGGTACCCTACTATCAGCTTTGCCGCAAAACATAGGTGCTACGCGGTCAAGCATACGCAATGTACTGCGGTGAAGCATGCCGAGTGTAAAGGGCCATTGTCACGGGATATGGTGTGAGACTCGCGGCACTCGCTGTCACCTCTCCTGTCACAGTACTACAAACACAGAGACGCCTCATGAATGGGCTGGCAGGCCTTCAGAGATATTTCGGACGTGGTTGTGGTGATTTGAGCACTTGTTTCGCCCACCTAGCACGCCGGGTTGGATACAATGATCGTAACGGCCCGGGAATTGGGTACAATACGCGTCCCTTAATTATATACAAGCTCCTCAGAATAGCTACGAATCTGTACCACGTGGTTGATGAGTGTTTCTGTACAGCTTTCACAATGGTCTATGACAATTAAAGTGCATAGCGACGTTGAGTTTTCTTACTTTCCCATACAAACAGTTGAATTCATAAACTGTTTCCGTTCCCGCGAATCTCCTGAAGTGTGCGGCATGTTGACCTTGCTCAGCGACACTAATGAACAATGCATCGGCACGATGTAATGCTTTGCCACTAAAGTCATCCGAGAAGACACTTAACTTCCAAACCTATCCTCCTGCGACTATAAAAATTTAATATGCTACCGTCGCAACAAAATAGCAACAAACTCACCTCGGACACGGCTTCTTCGCCTTGTCGGCCACGCATTCTGTCGATTCTGTGCTGCCAGCTCGGCTAGGGACGAACGGCGCTAACAACTTTCGTCCCCGCAGTACCTATAGGCGAAGAGAAATTTCAGGGACCGAAAGTCTCCACATTTCTCTCTCGCACCCACTGCTCCTCACGCATGCGCAGAAAGAGCCGAGAAATCCAATTATGATGTGCTCGTCATAAACTACAGCAACTTGGATTGGATTGAATTTATTGGCAACAAAACACTGCAGCAGCGCCACACTGCGGTTAACGAAGGGGAACTTGCCTCCCCGATTCGCATCGCTTCAGAAGCATGGCCTTCGAGATTTGCGTTTGTCACTTAGGGGAAGTCGTAGCTGAAGCTTGAGCAAATCCACCCGCCGCCCGCACGGCTTCCGTCTACTTGAAATGGCGGACCGCCTATGGGCTAATGTGACAGTTACCGAGCACATATTCGTGATCACCGCCCATATACACGTTAATTATGGTGCCAAGTGTAGTGTTTTCGAGAATATGTGCCCTCATCTTGAATTGGTAAGGCCATATTTACTCTTAGCGTCAGGAATAAAGGCGAGAAAACGTGGTGATGGCTGGCATGCTACAGCAGCGGAAGCTTCGGCTGAAGTGCAACAGGCGTACTGCTTGCGAGCACGCGTAAACAAACAGATACGGCCATGCCAGGTACACAACTGACTACTCAGCCAACTGACAATAATAAATTATTCACTTGTGCGCCCAAGCAAGCATTTTCGGAATCCGTGCTGCCATACGAATTCCGCCAATATATCAACACAGTCATCACCCGCAGTGTTGAAAAGAAAGGCTCTTGTAACAGTGACCGCAGGTACTGCATTTGCGAGAAAGCTAAGTTTTGTGTATAGTTTCCATAAATAGTAAAGGAAAGGTTTCCGAAGGAGCCGAATTCCGAAAAAAAGGTAAGCGTCGTGAAGACAAATAAATGGCCTTACGACGTGTCAGAAAGTCTAGTCAATGCATCGGTCCTGCAAAAGCTAATGTAATACGTGGAGCAGTGGTAGCATCTCTGCCTCACGCATACGTCCCGGGTGCAAGTACCAATGTGTGACAATCTGTTTTTTTTTATGTAGGAAAAAACGTAATATACAATTTCACTGGGGCAGGCAAATATATTTTACCTTAGCTACTGCTGATTATATATGCACGCGTAATAGCCAAAATTATTCTGTCTGTTCACTTTCTCCTAAACTGCAGGAAGCAATTATCAGTATGACACTCAGGTTATTCGTACTAATTATTGTATTACCGATATTGCATGCTATGCTTCTTTATTGCAGTGTTAAATGGGCAAATTAATGAAACAAATACAATTGTAATTATTTTCTTTACACAAAAGTAAAGACAGAGCCCTACCAACTTTCTTTAAACTTTCTTTAAACTTTTTTTCAAACGAACTTGCTTCAAGCGAAAAAAAGAATGGAGCCTATTAACTTTTTTAATGCTGCTTTAAACGAGCTTTCTTCAAAGGAAAATATAAACAGAGCCAACAACTTGTTTAAAACTTTCTTTGAACAAACTTTCTTCGAACCAAAGTAAAAACAGGGCCTACCAACTTTTTTAAAACTTCCTTTGAAGAAACTTCCTACAAACGAAAGTTAAAGCAGATCCTACCAACTTTCCTTGTAACATGTGTTAATAGAAAGTAAAAGTACATAGGATGCTACTAAAGTTGATAGAAAGTTGGTAAAGGATCTAAAGTAAGGAAGTATTTTTGTATGGGTATACATGGACAACGCGTCGTGCAGTGGTGGTGGTTTGTCTGCCGAGGATTGCCTCCCACACTGCTGGCTGTCGTGCCAACTGAGCGTAGTGCGTTTTGCCCGTTGGCCGTGAGGTGGTGCGCCGTCGTCGTTTTCCATCGGTGACAGAAGCGTGACGTCGTTCGAACGTGTTAGAAGCACGTTCGCGTTGTGTTTTCGCGCGTGCCGTGTCGGCGGGAAGTCACGTGGTGGTTGACGCTACTACCCCCACGATTCCGGCGTAATACCCCATGCTCGGTGAATTCTCAGTCAGTCGCCGTTCCGACGGTGTGCCGTGCGCATTTGTGTCGAGTGTGTGACAAGCTTACCGTGACTACGGCGTGACGTATTACTACCACAACAGAGGAACGTGAAGATTCTTGCTTCACTTGGCGTGGGATTTTGGATTCGCTACACGACATCGCCGTTCCTACCTGCCACGCCCCGCCGGAGCTGTTATTTAGTTTATTTTCTCCCTGCGTTAAGCATTTGGTTGCTCGACCGAGAGGATTCCTGACATGGCACGCGACGGCAGCTTCTGCGGGCTTCCGGCTTTGGTGGCGACGGTGATGGTCCTCTGCTGTCTCTTCAGTGAGTGTTTATTTTTTGGACCGTCCTGTTTCGGCTGCGTATTTTTAGCAAGCCTCCGAGACCCATCTCATAGCGCGAAGCAAACGACGCCTTTTTTCGCAGACAGCTACGTATGTACGTCTGCTTCGGCGCAGCGTTTGCCAATGCGGAAAAGCCGCTCCTCTCTAGCTGGCGCGACCTCACTGCGTAATTTTGTTTACGTTTCGGCGGCATTCTAAATGTAGGTGTAGAGGAGCGCACGAAACGTGATGCAAATTAACAGTGCCGCGAGTGGCGCTATTTTCGTCCGGAGCGTGAACAATCGCCAACGCGGCTGCCATCAGAGCTTTGACCTTGTGCGCCGGCTGCTACACGTGCAATCGTGCTGACGTGATATCTCGGCTATGGTGGCTGGAAAGGGGAAGTGAGAGCAACGGCGGTGGCGGAGTTAGAGTGTACTACAACTATTGAGTGGCGCGACCGATGAAAAACTCCCGATACAACTTTGGGTTGCTCAACACGTGCTACATAAAAGCGTTTTTCCGAGCGTGAAAGAAGCCCACAAATACACTCAAAATTGCCGCGCGACCTTCCGCTCGAGGTACCTTGCGTGCATTCGCGGACTTCTTTCACGCTCGGAAAAACGCTTTTATGCAGCACGCGTTGAGCAACAGAAAGCTGTACCGGGAGTTTTTCATGTTGCTCTACAATTTCCTCATTGACACTTTTATTTATAGTATTTGGGAAGTTGATTTATTAATTTTGACTAATTATGTAATTAGGCGGAATACAAAAAATAATCTCAGTATCTCCAAGCGACGGCAAGCAACAATGCCTTCGTTCTGTCCCGCTGCCACGCTTTAAGTGCATCATCGTCATCAAGCACCGCAAAATGGAATGTTCTTTTTTTTCTGCTATTCTAGCAGAAACATAACATGTTGTGTAGCTCGGCGCCAAACAGTGCGTCTGTCGTTTCATGCGACTTGCCATTGCTCCTGACGGCATGGAAACGTGTAAAAACTATTGTCCCCACAAGGTGGCACAACTGCACAGCGTGAATGCGAACAGGAACGAGAGTGGATCATAAAGAACCGAACAGATCCATGCCAACCAAGCGCACTCGCTAGCTCTGGCAGCAGCAAAACTACAGCGGAGGCATCTGGATGGATAGACGGATGGATGGATGGATGGATATGGCTGAACTCTTTAAATTGGGTGGTAGAATACGCCACCTAGCTATGACTATTAACATATTTTGTACTTTGTGGTTGGTTAAATTTCACCCCTGCCTTGATTTTAGCCACCAATCAGATAACCTCCGTTTGGTTATTTCTACCCGCTTAAAGTCTATTTTGCCTCCACTATCCCTTAGCTCCAATGCTTTGAAAAAATCAGCCCCGTTGTTTTGCACTGTAGGGTTAAGCCCTTTACAGAAAAGTATGAGGTGTTCAGCCGTTTCCTCTTCCTCTCCACACGCACCGCACAGCGTGTTTATAACTTGGTACTTGACTCGGTACATCTTAGTCCGCAATACTCCCGTCCTGGCTTCAAACGACAAAGAGCTTCCCCTAGAATTACCATAGATATGTTTTGGCAATTTCTTGCTTGAAAGTTCTGTATGTGCCTAGTGCTGCTTTCGTCTGCATCCCTGTGCTCCATAGACCCCTGTTTTTTAACCTTTTTCTTAACCGCTGTTTCCTGGTTTGCACCCTCCTGCAGTCCAAATATTTGATTGGCAATTTCTGGTCAGCTTCCTCCATTTTGTGTCAACATTTCCCATGTACAGATAACTGAAAACTCTCCTTGCCCACCGATTTTCTGCCATTTCTCTCAATCGCTCCTCAAATTCTATCTTGCTGCTAGGTTCTCTGCCCTCGAATGACGTCCATACCCATGTCACCCTGTACCCCCTGATTTGATGTATTTCCGTGTGCTCCCAAAGCAAGCCTACCTACCCCTCACTGCTTAACTTCCAACCTTGCTCGAACCTCTGATCTCATGCACAGGACCGCATTGCCGAAAGTCACACTACGGGACCATCACCCCTTTCCAAATCCCTCTCACCACTTGTATCTATTGTAATTCCACAGTGCCCTATTTTTAATCACAGCTGCATTCCTGATACCTTTAGCCGTTACATATTTTTCATGTTCCGTTAGGTACTCAGCCCCATTATTTATCCACACTCCAAAATATTTGTACTTATCCACTACCTCCAGCGTAACCTCCTGTATCCTATGCTCGCTGCCCTGATTATCATTAAAAATCGTGACTGCAGATTTTTTTTACAAAACTTCAAACGTAAGCTATCTCCCTCTTTACCACAGATGTCCACTAATCCCTGCAATGCCTCCTTACTGTCAGCCATAAGTACAATGTCATCCGCATACATCAGTCCTAGTAATGACTGTTTAATCCATTCTCCTTGCTTGAAAAAGGATAGGTTGAAGCCAAGTCCGCTCCTCTCTAATTTTTTCTGCAATCCTTGTAAATACAGCATGAACAACACAGGTGACAGAGGGGAGCCCTGCCTAAGCCCCTGCTGTATCTCTATAGGCGCAGATACCGTGTTTTGCCATTTTACAAGCACCTTGTTACTTTTATAGATATCCTTTAAAAGATTACTTACTCGATCTTCCACATATAGAGTGCCCAGTATGGCCCACAAATTCTTTTGGATTACACTGTCATAGGCTCCCTTGATATCCAGAAATGCAAGACATCCGCATACATCAGTCCTGGTAATGACTGTTTAATCCATTCTCCTTGCTTGAAAAAGGATAGGTTGAAGCCAAGTCCGCTCCTCTCTAATTTTTTCTGTAATCCTTGTAAATACAGCATGAACAACACAGGTGCAGAGGGGAGCCCTGCCTAAGCCCCTGCTGTATCTCTATAGGCGCAGATACCGTGTTTTTGCCCATTTTACAAGCACCTTGTTACTTTTATAGATATCCTTTAAAAGATTACTTACTCGATCTTCACATATAGAGTGCCCAGTAGGGCTTGTGTTCCTTTCTGCTATTTCAATACACTGCGTCAATGAGGACAATTCTCTTCTAAGCTTCTTTGTTTCCGGAACCCATTTTGTAGTTCTCCTAGCACCTCCTCGCCCTCCACCCATGCCTGCAGTCTGTCTTTTATAATCTGCATCACCACCCTGTACACTATGATGTCATGACTCCATCGACCGTCGACGTCATGACTCCTAAACATCGACGCGCGCGCCACCCACTCGGCATTATGATTCACTGCATCAAGCGCCGCGCTATCCGACGGTTGCTGTGTTCCCACCTCCCCTTCTTAGCCACCATATCTCGGTGCGCGCGTTTAGTGAACGCGCTTGGTTGCTGTGTAAATGAAAGTAAATTTAGCCTTCACACTTTTTCAGGGAAGCAGTGCACAAAGGCTGTTTCCGCTTAGATCCAGATGTACATTAGTTGCTCAAATTCAGTGTGTGCGACAGAACATCTTGTGAGACGCTGAGCCGGCTTATAGCTATAATGACGTCAAGGCACTCAAAACGTGGACTCCGAAAATGATCGGAAGAAGCTTCAGAACTTGAGGGAATTCTTGTATTTAAAAAAAAATGCGGAGGTGGGTTCGTAAGCAAAGTACTGCTGCAAGTGCTGTGGTCCTTGCTTAAAGCAGATGAATGACAGAGGCAGCACCATCAATGTTTCCGACCTCTAGCATATCTCCGACAAGTTGTGTATGCCAAATACAGCACTGTTTTGTGCCTGCTGACGAAGCGGGGGCAGAGCATTGACAACCTGTGCCGGGCAGTTTGCAGATTTTGGGGTCACACGAGGTTCTAAAAACTAAGACAATTTATGTTATAAGAACTTGCCCAGGGCTTAGAGGGTAATTAGTACCTGAATATTGCCTTATTATGCCAAAGAAGTTTTCGAGCTTGTCCGGCCTACTTCGTCTTGACGTCAACAGGTATGAACCCACCGAAAGATGTGAGTACTGCAAAAGTGGGAGTGGCAGTTGGTTT
>NC_051163.1:104731767-104782299 GCF_013339745.2 Dermacentor silvarum | reverse complement strand
TGTCTTCAGTGAGTGTTATTTTTTGGACCGTCCTGTTTCGGCTGCGTATTTTTAGCGAGCCTCCGAGACCCGTCTCACAGCGTGAAGCAAACGACGCCTTTTTTCGCAGACAGCTACGTATGTACGTCTGCTTCGGCGCAGCGTTTGCCAGCGCGGAAAAGCCGCTCCTCTCTAGCTGGCGCAACCTCACTGCGTAATTTTGTTTACGTTTCGGCGGCATTCGAAATGTAGGTGTAGAGGAGCGCACAAAACGCGATGCAAATTAACAGTGCCGCGAGAAGCGCTATTGTCGTCCGGAGCGCGAACAATCTCCAACGCGGCCATCAGAGCGTTGACCTTGTGCGCCGGCTGCTACACGTACAATCCTGCTGACGTGATATCTCGGCTATGGTGGCTGGAAAGGGGCGGTCAGAGCAACGGCGGCGGCGGAGTTAGATTGTACTAGAACTATTGAGTGGCGCGACCGATGAAAAATTCCCGATACAACTTTCTGTTGCTCAACACGTGCTACATAAAAGCGTTTTTCCGAGCGTGAAAGAAGCCCACAAATACACTCAAAATTGCCGCGCGACCTTCCGCTCGAGGTACCTTGCGTGCATTCACGGAGTTCTTTCACGCTCAGAAAAACGCTTTTCTGCAGCACGCGTTGAGCAACAGAAAGCTGTACCGGGAGTTTTTCATGTTGCTCTACAATTTCCTCATTGACACTTTTCATTTATAGTATTTGGGAAGTTGATTTATTAATTATGACTAATTATGTAATTAGGCGGAATACAAAAAATAATGTCAGTATCTCAAAGCGACGGCAAGCAACAATACCTTGGTTCTGTCCCGCTGCCACGCTTTAAGTGCATCATCGTCATTAGGCATCCCAAAATGGAATGTTCTTTTTTTTTCTGCTATTCTAGCAGAAACATAACCTGTTGTGTAGCTCGGCGCCAAACAGTGCGTCTGTCGTTTCATGTGACTTGCCATTGCTCCTGAAGGCATGGAAACGTGTAAAAAATATTGTCCCCACAAGGTGGCACAACTGCACAGCGTGAATGCGAACAGAAACGAGAGTGGATCATAAAGAACCGAAGAGATCCATGCCAACCAAGCGCACTCGCTAGCTCTGGCAGCAGCCAAACTACAGCGGAGGCATCTGGATGGATGGATGGATGGATGGATGTGGCTGAACTCTTTAAATTGGGTGGTAGAATACGCCACCTAGCTATGACTATTAACATATTTTGTACTTTGTGGTTGGTTAAAGTTCACCCCTGCCTTGATTTTAGCCACCAATCAGGTAACCTCCGTTTGGTTATTTCTACCCGCTTAAAGTCTATTTTGCCTCCACTATCCCTTAGCTCCAATGCTTTGAAAAAATCAGCCCCGTTGTTTAGCACTGTAGGGTTAAGCCCTTTACAGAAAAGTATGAGGTGTTGAGCCGTTTCCTCTTCTTCTCCACACGCACCGCACAGCGTGTTTATACCTTGGTACTTGACTCGGTACATCTTAGTCCGCAATACTCCCGTCCGGGCTTCAAACGACAAAGAGCTTCCCCTAGAATTACCATAGATAATTTTTTTGGCAATTTCTTGCTTGAAAGTTCTGTATGTGCCTAGTGCTGCTTTCGTCTGCATCCCTGTGCTCCATAGACCCCTGTTTTTTTAACCTTTTTCTTAACCGCTGTTTCCTGGTTTGCACCCCTCCTGCAGTCCAAATATTTGATTGGCAATTTTCTAGTCAGCTTCCTCCATTTTGTGTCAACATTTCCCATGTACAGATAACTGAAAACTCTCCTTGCCCACCGATTTTCTGCCATTTCTCTCAATCGCTCCTTAAATTCTATCTTGCTGCTAGGTTCTCTGCCATCGAATGACGTCTAACCCATGTCACCCTGTACCCCCTGATTTGATGTATTTCCGTGTGCTCCCAAAGCAAGCCTACCTACCCCTCGCTGCTTAACTTCCAACCTTGCTCGAACCTCTGATCTCATGCACAGGACCGCATTGCCGAAAGTCAAACTACGGACCATCACCCCTTTCCAAATCCCTCTCACCACTTTGTATCTATTGTAATTCCACAGTGCCCTATTTTTAATCACAGCTGCATTCCTGACACCTTTAGCCGTTACATATTTTTCATGTTCCGTTAGGTACTCAGCCCCATTATTTATCCACACTCCAAAATATTTGTACTTATCCACTACCTCCAGCGTAACCTCCTGTATCCTATGCTCGCTGCCCTGATTATCATTAAAAATCATGACTGCAGATTTTTTTTACTAAACTTCAAATGTAAGCTATCTCCCTCTTTACCACAGATGTCCACTAATCCCTGCAATTCCTCCTTACTGTCAGCCATAAGTACAATGTCATCCGCATACATCAGTCCTGGTAATGACTGTTTAATCCATTCTCCTTGCTTGAAAAAGGATAGGTTGAAGCCAAGTCCGCTCCTCTCTATTTTTTTCTGTAATCCTTGTAAATACAGCATGAACAACACAGGTGACAAAGGGGAGCCCTGCCTAAGCCCCTGCTGTATCTCTATAGGCGCAGATACCTTGTTTTGCCATTTTACAAGCACCTTGTTACTTTTATAGATATCCTTTAAAAGATTACTTACCCCATCTTCCACATATAGAGTGCCCAGTATGTCCCACAAATTCTTTTGGATTACACTGTCATAGGCTCCCTTGATATCCAGAAATGCGAGACATAGGGGCCTGTGATCCTTTTCTGCTATTTCAATACACTGCGTCAATGAGAACAAATTATCTTATAACCTTCTTTGTTTCCGGAACCCATTTTGTAGTTCCCCCAGCACCTCCTCGCCCTCCACCCATGCCTGCAGTCTGTCTTTTATAATCTGCATCACCATCCTGTACACCACTGATGTCATGACTCCACCGACGTCGACGTCATAACTCCTAAACATCGACGCGCGCGCCACCACTCGGCATTATGATTCACGGCATCACGCGCCGCCCTATCCGAAGGTTGCGTTCTTCCCACCTCCCCTTCTAGCCACCATATCTCGGTGCGCGCGTTTAGTGAACGCGCTTGGTTGCTGTGTAAATGAAAGTAAATTTAGCCTTCACACTTTTCAGGGAAGAAGTGCACAAAGGCATGTTTCCGTTTAGATCAGATGTACATAAGTGCTCAAATTCAGTGTGTGCGACAGAACATCTTGTGAGACGCTTGAGCCGGCTTATAGCTATAATGACGTCAAGGCACTCAAAACGTGGACTCAGAAAATGATCGGAAGAAGCTTCAGAACTTGAGGAATTTCTTGTATTTTTCGACGAACAGGAACAAGCTTAAAAAAATGATACTGCAAAAGTGAGAGTGTGCTGCATATGGTAACACGCATGCCTTCAGCTAAGTAGTAGAAAAAAGTGGCAGCCATCTGTATTTTTACGTAGCTGGTTATGTAGCTTGAAAGTTTAAAAGAAAAAGTTTTTGTGGCATGTGTGCATCAACACTAGCCACAAAAATGCAAGAGGTAGCGACAATGAACACAATGAGCTTATTAATAATTTCGACATTATATGTTTGTTGTGCACTAGGGATAACTTGGCCGTGCTTGTAATGATGTTAGAGGAAGCGTTTACTTTTTTTTTCTGCTGAAAAGGTGCAAGCTTTCAGCATACATGGTTTTATGTTGTTTCTGAACTCTGTAAAACTTCATCAAGTTGGATGTCAAAACCATTGCAAAGAACTAACAGCACAAATAGTTCAGTTTTTTGTGCTGACACACTTGCATTTTTACACTAAATCACTCTACAAAAATAGAGCTCTACAGAGGGAAAAAACAGAAGCGCCTTAAGCTGAGAAGGCGCTAGTAGGTTGAGACGAGTGCAATCTACACGTTGGAAAAAGTGCAATTGCAGATGCAATTAGAGATGACTAAACCCTCTGGTCCATGCTGTGCATGACTTGCGCCGAATAAAGTCACAACGAATTTTTTTCTGCCGTGTTCTTTGTGATTAGTCTTGCACTGTAAACATACGTTGACACTAAAAAGCCGTGCTGGAACTTAATTTTTATAGAGTAATTAACGGCTAACCACATCGCGAATGTCATTTTCTGCCTGGTGGTGAACCGAGGTATGATAATGGGGACAAAATGTTTCTGCAAAACCAGCTGGATGCGTCCAGCTTTGTTATTATTATTATTATTATTATTATTATTATTATTATTATTATTATTATTATTATTATTATTCATGGCGACAAGCGGTTGCTGGCTTTTTATGTTTCGCGGTAGCGTGCAGTACCGCCAGAGTAAAGGCACACCGTTATCTGGCTGCACCCTTGCGAAGCACACGATTCAGTTCTTAATGTATGGATGCAGACCACTCTTCGGAAGTTTTCCGAGTTCCGGGCATTCAACTGGAATAAGTTTCAGCGGAAACAGCAGCGTGCTTTTAAAAATTAAGCGCGGGGTATGACCAAATAAAAAGATTGCGACGCGCAGCATGAAATAATATTTTATGCTGACTTGGAAAACGGTTAATGACATGCCAAATACTAGCCGCTCTAGATTATCGCTGCGCTGAATTTAGTGCATCATATCAGGCCCGGATAACTTGGCAAATAAATAAAATCACTGAGGTGCACCCTATATGCTAACTTTAACAAGCAACATCTGCGTGCGTCGCAGAAAACGCGAAATTACAGCCGACGGCCGCATCATAGCTACACTGGCTAGAATTCTAGCCACTGTATCACAGCCACACCACTAAGCGCGCTCCCAACGCGCGCAGCGCCACCTGAGCCGGCCGCCATGTTGCATTGCAAGCCTTTGGACCTCTTCGCTCCCGCCTGTCACACTGCCCCTTCTAGCCACCATATTTAGGCGCTGGTCGTATGGCGGCTGCAAATTAACCATCGGGCAAAAAGAGAGGGCGGCGGGCGTGCTAAGGGTGATACCAATGAGATTTAAATGCCGATTTTCGGCTTTACCATCTGGTAAGCAGTTTGCTTGCATAGAGTGCTCGTTTCAAAAGAGGTCCGACACTTTTCGCGTATATCGCAACCTGAAGGTACCACGATTTGTTTGCGAGGTTACCCCCTTTTTATTTACTAATTTCACGGGTAAACGTCTACGAATATTACTGGAATTGTACAGTTGGATGAAATTTTAAGCTTGAGTCTTGCTTCTCGTGGTTTTCCCGTCATGTTTATGAAACGAGGACAAAAATTAGAAGACGCCGCGTGAGTAAGCCAGCAGCAGTTCAGGTGCCTACTGAAGAAGAAAAATGCACTGAGATCTGTTTTCAACACTAAAACGCATTTTATTTACATAAGTAAGCACTAGTTATTTCACTCGATAAAGCTTCAGCGAGGGTACCTGGTTAAAATGTGGTTGCCCTACTGCACGCTCCTACCTGCTACGGCCTTGCTAGCATAACACTCAGCTGCCTATTAAGCAGTGTTAAGCCATCGCAGATAGATGCGGAGATGTGTGGACATAAATCGCTCAAGAATTAGTCTTCCAATTACATCTTTGTGCTGATAACATGGGTTTTCTGGCAAGGTTACATTCTTTCCAATAATTTCTTTCAGTGCTTTCAAAGTTGTTCTCAGACCGCTCAGATCTTGAGCTTAAGCAAAAGACTTGAGCACTCTCACATTAAAAAAACCGGCAGATCCCACGCCCAGTGGGAATCGGTGTTATGCGAAAGCAGTGTGCGGGGAGTCTACCATGTTAACGAAACGACCATGAGAGCACCAAGACGTAGGCGGCTCTTTCATAACCTACATGACACGCATCTCATGACATTCATGTCATGAGTCCTCAGGAGTCCCTTTAGGTAACCTAAGAGACCTTAAGGCGAAAGCCTTAGTCATGCTCATGACTATGACTTCGACCCTCAACCTTTAACCTTTTCCTTCCCTTAGCACCACATCCGAACCTATTTCATTGGTTTTCAAGTATCAATCTTTTTGTGGTGAGTCATTTTCATTTTTGCTTAGTCATGGTCTTGACTTTGACTTCTATCAGAATCGTTTAGTGTTTCCTTCACTCACTGCCTACGTTCAAACCCATTTCAGTGGTTTTTGAGTATTAAACTTTTTCGCTGAGTCATTGCCATTTTTTCTGATTCATACCCAGGATTATGACTTCTACCATCATCCTTTAGTGTTTCCTTCACTTAGTGCCCACGTCCGAACCCACTCCAGGGGTTTTGAATTGTTACTCTTTTTTGCTTAGTCATTGTCATTTTCTCTTAGACATGCTCATGACTATGACTTCTACCACGATTCCTTAGTGTTTCTTTCCCTCAGTAGCCACGTCCGAACCAATTTTAGTGGTTGTTGAGTGTTATTCCTTTTTGGCTGAGTCATGGTCATGACTATGACTTCTACCATCATCCTTTAATGTTTCCTTCACTTATTGACCAGCGTCAGAACACATTTCAATGGCTTTTGAGTGTTAATATTTGTTTGCTGAGTCATTGTCATTTTTGCTAGTCATGCTCATGACTATTACTTCTACCAGCGTCCCTTATTGTTTCCTTCTCATAGTACCGACGTCCGAACCCATTTCAGTGGTTTTTAAGTGTTAATGTTTTTTCACTGAGTCTTTGTCATTTTTGCTCATTCATGGTCACGACTATGACATCTACCAACGTCCTTTAGTGTTTCCTTCACTTAGTATCCACGTCAGAACCTATTTCAGTGGCTATTGAGTGTTAATCTTTTTTCGCTGAGTCATTGTAATTTACACTGAGTTATGCTCATGACTATAGCTTCTACCAGCATCCTCTTGTGTTTCCCTCACTCAGTACCCACGTCCGAACCCATTTCAGTGGCTTGTGAGTGTTAATATTTTTCGCGGAGTCATTGTCATGACCTACATGACACGCATGTCATGACATTTATGTCATGACCAATCACTTATGTTCGTCAGACACTCCTGTCATACTATGCCAATTTTGGTACCTACCAAGTTAACAAAACGTAGGCGTAGACGTAGATGTAGGCGGCAGTTTCACGATGTACTTTAAAAGCATCTCATGAAATTCATTTCATGAGTCCTGAGGAGTCCCTTTGGCTAGGCTCAAGAGACCTCAAGTCGAAAGCCATAGTCATGCTCATGACTATGACTTCGACCATCAATCTTTAGCCTTTTTCCTTCACATAGTACTACCTCCGAACCCATTCCATCGGGTTTTGAGTGTTAATCTGTTTTCGCTTAGTCATTGTCATTCCTGTGGAGTCATGGTCTTGACTATGACTTCTACCACAATCCTTAAACGTTTCCTTCACATAATACCCACGTCCGAACCCCTTTCAGGGGTTTTTGTATGTTAAACTTTTGCGCTTTGTCATTTTCATTTTGGCGGAGTCATGCTCACGACTATGAGTTCTACCATCATCCTTTAGTGTTTAATTTACTTAGTTCCCGCGTCTGAACCCACTTCAGTGGTTCGTGTGTTTTAATTTGTTTTGCTGAGTCATTCTCATTTTTCGCTTGTCAGGCTCACGACTTTGACTTCTACCATCATTCTTTAGTGTTTTCTTCACTTCGTACACACGTCAGAACTCGTTTCAGTGGTGTTTTTAGTGTTTATGTTTTCTTGCTGAGTTAGTCATTTTTTCCGAGTCATGGTCATGACTACGGCTTCTACCACCCTCCTTTGGTGTTTCCTTCACTTAGTAAGTACGTCATAACTCATTTCAGTGGTTTTTTAGTGTTATTCCTTTTCATTGTGAAGCATTTCTTGGCGAACAATTGCCACTTTGACAGTATCTATCTATCTATCTATCTATCTATCTATCTATCTATCTATCTATCTATCTATCTATCTATCTATCTATCTAGCCGCCTACGTCTGTTAATTTTTTTGCTGAGTCATGGTCATGACTATGACTTCTACCACCATCCTTTAATGTTTCCTTCCCTTAGTACCCACGTCGGAACCCATTTCAGTGTTTTTTAAGTGTTAATATTTTTTTCGCGGAGTCAGTGTCATTTTAGGCGGCGGTTTCATGACCTTAATGACACGCATTTCATGAAATTCATGTCATGACCTATCATTTATGTTCGTCATACACTGTTGTCATACTATGCCAATTTTGGTACCCATCAAGTTAATGAAACGACCATGAGAGCACCAAGACGTCGGCAGCTATTTCATGACTTACATGACACACATGTGATATTCATGTCATAACCTATCATTTATGTTCGTCATACACTATCGTCATACTATGCTAAGTTTGGTAAACACCAAGTTAACGATACAACAATGAGAGCACCAAGATGTAGGCGGCTAGATAGATAGATAGATAGATAGAAAGGTACATACTGACAAAGTGGCAAATGTTCACCAAGAAATGCTTCGCATTAAAAAAAAATCGCACACACCGGAAGAGCGTTCTAATCACAGTCGGTCACATAGGCCGGTGGCTCGCAAGAAGCGCAGAAGCGCTTGTACGGCCTTCTTCTGTGGCGTTAAGTCCAGTCTGTGGTGGAGAATGTTTTCTTCCGAAAGAGGCCGGTCGTCGGATTGGTTGAACGCGTTGGTAAGAGAATGTCTCTGCGCGCTGTACGGCGGGCGGTCGCACAAGATATGTACAATCGATTCTTCATTGCCGCAGTTGTCACAGGCTGCGCTGTCGGCCATTCCTATGAGGAACACATAGGCGTTGGTAAACGCAACGCCCAACCATAATCGGCACAAAAGGGTTGCGTCTCCTCGGCGAAGCCTTGATGGTACTCGAAGGCTTAGGTTTGGGTCCAGAGAGTATAAGTCAGCATACTTGAATTGCGATTCATTCCATTGTGACCTTGTGCGTTGGCGAGCAAGCACGCGGAGCTTCCGTGCAGCGTCAGTCCGAGAAAGTGGTATGGGCCGTTGGTGATCTTCTTTATGAGCTGTGCGGGCAGCTTGATCGGCCCGTTCACGGCCGATAATTCCGCAGTGACTTGGAAGCCACTGAAAAGTTAATTCTTGCCCTATCTCCGTCAGATTGTGTATTGCCTCAGAAATCTGAAAGACCAGCGTGTGGACAGCGGCACAACGGTGATAGTAGAGACTGCAGAGCTGCCATTGAGTCGCAGAACATTATCCATTTGTGTGTCACTTGATCACTAATGAATTGGAGTGCGTACAAAGCGCTGCGAGCTCTGCTGCCGTCGATGTTGTGTCGTGAGACGTCTTGAATTTAATAATTGTGCCCATCGTTGGTATCACAACTTCCGCGGTAAAACTGTTCGGCAGGACGCATCCGTCGGTGTATATGTGGGCAGAGTCCTGGTACTTCTCGTTCAGCAGAAGTACGGCGAGCTGCTTAAGGGCTGGTGATGATAGCTCTGCTTGTTTCTGGATGCCAAGTATTGTCAGGTTGATATTTGGCACCACGGAGGCAATCAAAGGTCTTGCGACAGGAGTGCAGCAAGTGGGTGATGATTCACCATGCGTGGCTATTGGTTGATAGAAAGAGGTACGTGATCTGTCCGCTGGCAGAGATGCCAGGGAGTCGGGGCAAGAAGTTGTATATATATATATATATATATATATATATATATATATATAACACAAAGAAAAGGTTGGGATGTTTGGCCATACCAGTTGGGCCAAGTCGGGACTCGGAACATACACTTAGAAGTCGGGACTTTCCCAATCAATTCGGGCCGGTTTGCAACCCTAGGTGTGATCGGCACTTATAGTTTCATTTGTGATCGTTTTCATCCAGAGTATAGCATTCTAGGCGAACTTCTCCGGTTTTTAAATAAGAGCTTCGTTTTAATCACATTTTAAATTACATGTTTTTTGCTACCACGTAAAATTATTGAATATGGCCACTGCCATATTCAACAAACGTGAACGTATCACGAACTTGATCGATGAATATTACTATTCTATGTCTTTCAAGTGCCCGAATACAATTTCGGAACTCCGCCCTCGCAGCTTTCCTGATTAAGAAGACGTGTGTTACGTATCTTGCAACGATTACACACTATGTTGGAAACATCCCTTGCTAAAGGGCTTTGTCTTTTTTTTTTTGTACAAGGAAACGAACTTTCATTTCATCCTCTTATTGTTCTCAATTAGGCAATGCACCTACGCTGCTGCTTCATCAGGGACTTTCACTGCCACTTTTTCGTCCGAATGTCCACACTTTCCATGCCGACGCTAATAGAAGGTTGATCCGCGGCGGGAAACAACGGCAAGTAGAATGCATCATACGCGAGAGTGAACCGCCTACTTCCGGAACACTGTGCTGCTACTGCCGGCTCTGGATACATGCAACGAGTTCCAGGCACTGAAAGGGAATTCTAAAACAAACAACGAAACCAACAAGTATCAATGAATAAGCACATGTGCGTATTCACGACCAACGCGGAGAGTGCGGCTAATTATTTCCACGAGAAATAGCGCCAGAGTATTCTCCCCGTGGGCTTTGGCGCCGGTGCGTGTAGGCGTGCTTGCGTGTCTGTGAGTATTTCGGTGTGTGAACGTGCGTGATACGTGTACGTGAGTCGGTGCGCCTGCTTTTCTATGCGCGTGCGGGCTTCTTTGTAAGTGTATGCATGTTTCTGCCTGTATGTTTTTTTGTACACGTATGTATGAGAGAAGTACATCAGATGATTAGAGGAAATCACACACACTCACGCACACGCACACGCGCGCGCGCGCACACACACACACACACACACACACACACACACACACACACACACACACACACACACACACACACACACACACACACACACACACACACACACACACACACACACACACACACACACACACACACACACACACACACACACACACACACACACACACACACAACACACACACACACACACACACACACACACACACACACACACACACACACACACACACACACACACACACACACACACACACACACACACACACACACACACACACACACACACACACACACACACACACACACACACACACACACACACCACACCCACACACACACACACACACACACACACACACACACACACACACACACACACACACACACACACACACACACACACACACACACACACACACACACACACACACACACACACACACACATATGCACTTCGTCACTGCAAGATTACCATTCGTAGTGTCTTCCATAATAATTTCTTTCGTTATTGCTCATCGGCGCTAAGACACTGCACTCAACTGTTCGCAATCGGTGGAGTTCATCCTCGAGAGCACTATATGAGTGCCCACAAAAGAACTACACACTGTTCAAAGGAATAAATCACTACCGGCTCTTTCAAGGGGCTTAGAACTTTCGCACACTGCACTCAACTGTTCGCAATCGGTGGAGTTCATCCTCGAGAGCACTATATGAGTGCTCACAAAAGAACTACACACTGTTCAAAGTAATAAATCACTACCGGCTCTTTCATGGGGCTTAGAAATTTCGCTCACAAAACGACCACATTTTTACTCGATTGTAACGTGAGGTTTTTTCCAGATTTTTGCTACCTGAAGTCAATCCTCGCGTTACAATCGAATACAGAAATTGATTTGTCTAAAAAGTGAAGTGATGCACGCAATTTTAATCGAGTGAAATGCGAGCTAACGCACGGCTCTCTGCCGTGCGTTCGCTCCCCGTGAAAGCGCGCAAGGGACGCATGCTTTCACGGGGAGCGAACGCACGGCAGAGAGCAAAAGTGATACATCTGTCGTGCAAAAGGTCCAGGAGGCCCAGCAAGGACAGGAGGGACAGGAGGTGCCGGAAGCGCAGGAGCCCCAGGAAACCCAGGAGGTGCAGGAGGCCACGGAGGCAGCGGAGCTGCCGGGGGCCCGGGAGGCATAGGAGGCACAGGAGGCGCAGGAGCTGCCGGGGGCCCAGGACTCGGCGGGAGCGCAGGTGGTGCCGGGGGCTCAGGAGGCGTCGGGGGCGCAGGAGGCTCCGGGGCCAACGGAGGCACAGGAGGTGCAGGAGCCGCCGGAGCGCCAGGAAGCGGCGGAGCACCAGGAGGCGACGGAGGTTCAGGAGGCGATGGAGGCGATGGAGGCGCCGGAGGCAAGGGAGGCATCGGAGGCGCAGGAGGCGCCGGAGGTCCCGGAAACCCCCCCGGACGCCCAGGACAAGCCGGACGCCGAGGAGGCCCCGGGAGGCGATGAAACCTTTAGCTGCGACACTAAATGCGTCTGCTGAAGCCAGCGTTCTGACAGTGGTCTGCAGTTATCGAGTGCGATCTATTCATGTTCGCTTCTGCGCGCTGACACCATGCTTGTTCATTCTGTTAGTAAGCGAATGATTCCAAGTTTACGCAGCCTATAAAACTACTATCCTTACTCCGCATAGCTCTCTACTAATTTGCTATCGTAATTGCTGCTTCACCTTTCTGGCGAAACTACAACTTTTTCATGCATCCGGTGGTTTTGCGTTACTTTAGCGGCTTTCTTCTTTTTGTTTTTGCTGGACGCAACAAAATGTCACCCTTCGCGTAATATTCGCGGTTTTTTTCTTTTCGTGATGAACGCATTGAAAAGTCACCCCTCGCGTTACAATCGTGGTTGCATTACAATCGAGTAAATACGGTATGTACCTCCCTGTGTACTACCGGCCAAAATATTGTTTTGGTTAGTGCCGCAATTATGTGCCTTCCATTTCTGTGTCCGTTAAGATGACCCTTGTCGAATAGGACTCTTCTATGTTGTATCAGAAGCATCAATTCCATCAGTTGTTTCCATTCACTCCAAAATTTTCTATATACCAGGTCCTTTTTCAGCTCGTATGTTACACCTTCTCTGACCCCTTCTCGAATAGATCTACCACCGATCCTCCACATCACGTACCTGAACACTCCATTCTCTCTCTGCTGACTTCCCAGCTCTTCCACGGATACATCAAGTTGCCTTACTACTATCTAGGTGCCGACCTTTTCTTCTTTATCCGTGTTACTGTGGTTACAGTTCCTAGATCTGTTTGACAAAATTCGTTCACCCAGCGACTATGGGTCCTCGACTGCTCTCGGTCCTGGTGTATTTCCTAAGATCAGGTCGTACAGCGGTTCTTCTACGCACCTGGCTGTGACAATTCCTATATAGTATGGTGTGAATATATAGATCTTAGCCTCCGGGAGGTATCTCACCGAGCTGTCCACGAACATAAGTGGTTTCACCTGCCCTGTCATGCTTTTTGGAGGTACCAACTTCTCCTTACAAGCACAGTGTGCGCACCCGTGTCTCTTCATACTGTAGCCTTCTTTCCTTCTTTATCTTCTACCACTGCCATATCTCGCTCTTTACTCTCGATAATGCCTGCACTTACGACCTCCAATCTTTCCTTTTCTTCAGACTTGCGAGCTTCGCGAGTTTCACTAGGGGCTGTAATCGTTGGCACTTCTAGTGATATGCGTTTGCATTCCTCAGTTTTGTGTCCGCTCTTGTTACACCTTTCACAATATTTCCGTTCAAGTTGTTCATCACGTGCAGCACGACAATGAATTTGCTGACGACCAGGATGGTCACGGAGAAAACATCTGTGCTTTCCCCTGCGCCCATCCATTTGGGCTTTCTCTCTCAGCTCATCTTCCTCTGAAGTGGGAGCATCTCTAACCCACTTTCCTACATTTCTTAGTACCTGCGCCTATACAAACTGGTCTGTTTCCTCTGCTATCTCCTCTACAGTCTGTAGTTTTCTCTCTTTCAGAAATATGGCCAAACAATTGCTACATCTGGCCAGGAATTTCTCACCCACAACTTTGTCTAGAACACCTTTATATGCTTTTTTTCGTTTCGGACAGCTCTATCCACCTCTCAAAATTGTTTGTCAGATGGCATGCCAACTGCTTTCCCATTTCAGAATCTTCTGGCTTGCATAGTGTGAACTTTCCCGAAAACCTTCAGGGGTCAACTTGATCTTTGCAATAAAGTTTTTTTTTAACTTTCTCATAGTCTAACAATTCTTCTGCTGGAATCCGGACAAACTCACTCAGAGCCTGCCCTACTAAACACAGGCTCAGGGCGATGGCCCACTTGCTCTTCACCCAACCTTGCCCGACTGCTGTCCTCTCAAACCGATGCAAATACGCATATAGGTCATCCCTTTGCTCATCGAAAGGTTCCATTAGTTTCCTGCGGCAAATTTGTCGCAGTCTGGGAGAAGGTGAGTCGGATGACCTTGATGTTCTACTTGCTTCACGGCAACCCGCATTCATTTCCGCTAGATTAATCATCACCAAGATTTGTTTTAAATGAGAAGCATTTCTTGGCGAACATTTGCAGGTATTTGACAGTATCTATCTATCTATCTATCTATCTATCTATCTATCTATCTATCTATCTATCTATCTATCTATCTATCTATCTATCTATCTATCTATCTATCTATCTATCTATCTATCTATCTATCTATCTATCTATCTATCTATCTATCTATCTATCTATCTATCTAGCCACCTACGTCTTGGTGCTCTCATGGTCGTATCGTTAACTTGGTAGGTATCAAAAGTGGCATAGTATGACAACAGTGTATGCCGAACATAAATGATAGGTCATGACATAAATTTCCTGATATGCGTGTCATATTGTTCATCAAACAGCCGCATAAAATGACAATGACCCAGCGTAAAAGCCGGCAGTTATCACGCAGTGTGGAAATCGATGCTATGCGAATTAGTGTACGGGGATTCTATCAAGTTAAGGAAACGACCATGCGAGCACCAAGACTTAGGCAGCTGTTTCATGACCTACATTACAAGCATGTCTGAGGAGTCCTGTCGGCTAGGCCTAAGAGCCCTTAAGGCGAAATCCTTAGTCATGATCATGAATATGACTTCGACCATCAATCTTTTGCCTTTTCCTTCCCATAGTGCCACCTCCAAACCCATTACATTGGTTTATGAGTGTTGATCTTTTTTCGCTTAGGCATTCTCATTTTTTTGAGTCATGGTCATGACTATTACTTCTACCACCATCCTTTAGTGTTTCTTTCACTTATTACCCACGTCCGAACTCCTTTCAGTGGTTTTTTGAGTGTTAATCTTTTTCGCTTTGTAATTTCCATTTTGCGGAGTCATGCTCACGACTATGACTTCTACAATCATCTTTTAGTGTTTCATTTAATTAGTTCCCACGTCCGAACAAATTTCGGTGGTTCTTTTAACTAGGCCTTAAAGACCTTAAGGCGAAAGCCTTAGTCATGCTCATGACTATTATTTCGACCACCAATGAGGCCAGGTACAAGCTACCGTACCTAGTGAAGAAACGCCGCTGGGAGAGGGCCAGAAGAGAAGAAGAAGAGGCGGAGGCAGCGCGCAGTCTCCATAATGCCAAAGAAACAAAGGGGACATATCAGAACAGCCAAGGACCATACGGAGGAAAACAGTCAGAATACAACAAGAGGGACAAGAGCCAAGATACTCGAGGACGAGACAGATCGGGATCCTTCCCTAGACTCAACAGAAGAGAAGAGGGCCGCTCAACGTCACGTAACAGATCCCACAGTGACAAGGAAGAAGCACACTCCAGCAATGGCCCCGGTGGACCCTTACAGGTGAGCTGGGCGAACGCAGTCTCCGGGGCGCGCGCGGGGGCCGAGGCTGCTTCTCAAAGTAAAATAAGGGAGCTAGAGAAAGAATTAGCACAGATTAGGCAGATGATGGTACAGTATAATCAAAGTAACGCCGCATTAAAAGAGGAGAACAGAAAGCTCAAAGAGGAGAATAACAGAATTAGGAAAGGAATGGCAGAAAACCGAGAAGTGACACAAGTTGTAGCGGAGGAAAGAGAAATAGATATGGAGGAGGATGTAGCTACTCCGGCTAAACGTAAAGCCACGGAAGATACAGTGGGAAACAGTGAGAAAAAGACCAAACCGGTTAGTGCACTTCCAGAGCGTCAGGAAGAAGTCGAGCAAAGAATCGAGGCAAAAATAGAGGAAATGGGCGCAAGAATCATGCAACAAATACAGCAGCAGCTTAATTCGATAGTGACCCGCATCGCGGATATAGAAACAAGAATAGCGGCGTGGGGACCACAATCCAGTGGGGGTGGTCCCATCAAAACTACAGGCAAGCCCTACATCAAACCCCCGGTACTAACCGAGGGAGCAGGAAAACTGTAATGCCGCCATGGATAGACGCGATATATACAGGATCTGGCAATGGAATTGTAGGGGATACCGCAGAAAAAGATTCAATCTACAGCAGCATCTGATTAACAAAGAAAGCCCAGATATCATAATGATACAAGAAACACACGGAATAGCAAAATTATCAGGCTACAAACCATTTAGTGGTGCCGAAGGAGAGACGAAGGCCATAACCACTCTTGTAAAGCGAAACCTTACGGTCGTGCAACACGATACGGAAATAAGGGATATTGACAATATCTTAATAGAGATTATACCTACACGGAAATTAGCAGATAGCCTTTTTATCCTCAACGTTTACAGTAACCCGCGGTGTAAAAAACATAAATTCCGAACACTATTTCGTAAAACGCTCGCCATAGCGGGTAATCGTGCGGTGGTAATCGGAGGAGATTTTAATGCTCAACACGTGGCATGGGGCTATAAATTCGAGAGTCCCAAAGGCAGAAACCTCTGGCTAGACGCGCAACAGGAGGGCCTAACCCTCGTAACCGATCCTTCAACTCCTACCAGGAGAGGAAACAGTGTTTGCGTCGACACTACGCCAGACCTTACTTTCACAAAAAACATAAGCGACACGCAGTGGATAAATACACAGCAAGATCTGGGTAGCGACCACAGTATAATAGAAATAACAGTCAGGGCAGGACCGCGCAAACACAAAGGCAAGAAGCTCAAAATTGTCGACTGGGATAAATTCCGGAACATTAGACAGAATACCAGCGGGGAAATTAAAAACATCGCAGATTGGACTGAACAGTTAACGAAAGACGTAACCGCGGCTACACAAATAGTTCCACAAGAAGCACACTTAGAAGTCATAGACAGTAGGCTCCTGCACATGTGGGAGGCTAAGGAAGGGTTGCAAAGGAGATGGAGGAGTCAGAGACACAACCGGGCAATCAGAAGGAGGATAGCGAGATTAAACAGAGACATAGAGCAGCATGCACAACAGCTATGTAAGCAGCAATGGGAGGAGACATGTAGTAACATGGACAATCAATTAGGGCTAGCAAAGACATGGAACCTTCTCAGGTACCTGCTACACCCAGAGGAAACTAAGGCGGTATGCAAGCAAAATATTAACAAGGTAATTCATGCCTATGGAGGTTCAGAAAAAGACTTTCTACAGGAGATTAAAGAGAAATATATCTCCCAGGCTAGACCGGGTATACACCCAGACTACACAGGAGTAGCAAACAACGAACTTGACAGGGAAATTAGTGAAGCAGAAGTAAGGGCAGCCTCGCAAAAACTTAATACTAAATCAGCACCCGGACCAGACGGAATCACAAATAAGATACTCAGGAACCTAGATGATGAGTCTATAACAAAATTGACAGAATATATCAATGAATGCTGGAAAACCGGCAAAATACCACAACAATGGAAGACGGCACACGTCATCTTAATACCTAAACCAGGCAGGCGCTTACAGCTGGAGAATCTGAGACCTATATCTTTCACATCTTGCGTTGGAAAGCTGATGGAGCATGCAGTCCTAGCGAGACTAACTAACTATCTCGAGGACAGGGACCTATTTCCCTCCACGATGCTGGGTTTCAGAAGGAATCTTTCCACGCAGGATGCGATGCTCCAGCTTAAACACCAAATCATAGACAACCCAGGCAGATTCACTAGAGCCATCCTCGGCTTAGACTTAAAGAAAGCATTTGACAGTGTAACACATCAGACAATACTCAGCAGCCTTGAAGAGCTAGGATTGGGAAGGAGAACATACAATTATGTTCGAGACTTCCTAACCGGCAGAAAGGCAAAGATCACCGTGGGAGACCTCGTCTCGGAAGAGATTGAGATTGGTAGCGCCGGCACACCACAGGGGTCAGTGATATCACCGTTGCTGTTTAATCTGGCATTATTCGGATTACCAGCGAAACTAGAAGAAATTGAGGGCCTTAACCACACTATATATGCCGATGACATTACCTTATGGGTAAAGGAGGGTAATGATGGGCAGATAGAACAGACACTCCAAAGTGCGATTGAAACAGTCGAACAATACCTAGAGGGAACCGGATTGGTTTGCTCGGCGGAAAAATCGGAATTATTATTGTACCGGCCAACTCGCAGGGGCCGTAAACCAAACAGCTACAGGGGGGCAGACAATGTAGAAACGGACATAGAATTGAAGACTGCCGATGATAAACCCATATCTAAGGTTGATAAAATCAGAGTTTTGGGACTGCTCATTGAAGCAAAAGGCAACAATGGAGAAACCATTAGGAAGTTGGAAGGGACAGTATCTCAAGTTATGAGGTTGATCAAAAGGATAGCCAATAGACACAGTGGAATGAAGGAAGGAAACATGATCAGACTGGTACAGGCGTTCGTTATCAGCAGGATCGTATACGTCGTACCCTACCTTAGATTGTACGCTGCAGAAAAGATTAAATTAGAATGCCTCATTAGGAAAATCTATAAACAAGCCGTAGGACTACCAATCAGCACTAGTACCGACAGGCTATTAGAATTAGGCCTGCACAACACAATAGATGAGCTCATAGAGGCGCAGCGGATAGCGCAGTACGAACGCCTTTCCAAGACCAAGACAGGAAGACACATACTAGAAAAACTATGTATTGGGTACCATACTCAAAACGGAACCAAAGTGGACATCCCGAATTGTGTCAGGGATACGATAACCGTTCCCCCATTACCAAAGAACATGCATCCCGTGTACCATAAAGGCAGAAGAGAAAGCAGAGCAATGGTCATACAAAAGAAATTTGGGAATAGTAAAGACGCAGTATTTGTAGATGCTGCTAGATACAAGCACAGGCGCGGCTTTACAGCCGTAGTAATTGATCATGAAAAGAAGTGCAAAACATGCGTTACGGCAAGCACAGTAAATATCGAGACTGCGGAGGAGATAGCTATTGCGCTAGCAATATCACAGACCGAAGCGGACGTAATAGTCAGTGACTCTCAGGCGGCAGTACGAAATTTCGCTGATGGCCGAATCTCTCCTGAAGCACTACGAATCCTAATGGCAGGTACCAAAAGTCAAGAAAAAGATGTTTATTTAATATGGACACCCGCTCACACCTCCACCTCACCAGGAGACAGCAATAATAATAAGGTGGCGCATGACGTGGCTCGAGGGCTTACGGACCGAGTCACGGCCGATAATACGGCCGGCACCTTAGCGTCTCCTGAGAACGAGGATGGAGAGGAGTGGGAATGGAAGGATCGTATGACCAGATTTAATGACATCACACAACACTACAAATTGCAAAGGTGCATTTTCCCACCACCTCACCAAAAGCTCAGCAAAAGGCAGTCTGTCGAATGGCGGCAATTACAGACCAGAACATATCCGAACCCGGCGATCTCACATCTCATTTACCCAGACATGTGCAAGACAGATAAATGCAAAAACTGTGGTTCTAGAGCCAATCTGGAACATATGCTATGGGAATGTCGAGGCATAACAAACATTAATGGGGATGCAGCCTCTCGCGATCGCCTCCGCGTGCGCTGGGAGACTGTGTTGCTCAGCTCTGCCCTTGACGACCAACTTTGGGCTGTCCAGCGGGCCGAGGAAGCCGCCAGGGCTCAAGAGCTCCTGGCCGTCACCTAGGCGGGACCATTTGCCCGTCCCACAAACGCAGGGCCTTTAAATAAAGTTATTTGACTGACTGACCAATGTTTCGCCGTTTCCATCACTTAGTACCACCTCCGAACCCATTACATTGGTTTTTGAGTGTTAATATTTCGTGAGTCAGACAATTTTGCTAAGTCACGGTCATGACTATCTATGGCTTCTACCATCGTCCCTTAGTGTTTACCTCACTTAGTACCCACAGCAGAGCTCATTTCAGGGGTTTTTCAGTGTTAATAATTTGCGCTGAGTCATTGTCGATTATGCTGAGTCGTGCTCATGACTATCACTTCTACCATCATTCTGTAATGTTTCCTTCACTTAATACCCACGCGAGGACCCATTTCGGTGGTTTTTGAGTGTTAATGTGTTTTTCACTGGGTCATTGTCATTTTAGGCGGCTGTTTCATGACCTAAATAACACACATGTAATGAAATTCATGTCATGACTAATCATATATGTTCGTCATACACTGTTGTCATACTATGCCAATTTTGGTAAATAGCAAGTTAACGATAACGATACCACCATGAGAGCACCAAGATGTAGGCGGCTAGATAGATACTCTCAAAGTGGCATATGTTCGCCAAGAAATGCTTCGCATTTAATATGGATCTCGGCAGGCCATGTAATGCGTAGGATGGATAACCGGTGGACCATTACAGAATGAGCATACCAAGAGCAGGGAAGCGCAGTCGAGGACGGTAGAAAACTAGGTGGAGTGATGAAATTAGGAAATTTGCAGGTGCAAGTTGGAATCAGCTAGCGCAAGACAAGGGTCATTGGAGATCGCAGGGAGGAACCTTCGTCCAGCAGTGGAAATAAAAATAGGCTGATGATGGTCGTGATGATGATGATTATAAGGCTCATGAGACTGAAAGGCCAGCATAGTCGGCGTTGGCGGGACCTCGATGTTCCAAAAGTGAGCCAATCAAGGCAGTTCGTGATGCCAATGAAGACAAAGTTAATTAAGCCAGAGTGAAATAAGGTAGTGGTAATTAGGGCGAAGGTAACTAAGGCAGGTTTAATTACAATATTGTGCATTATGACACCCGAACTACAACCAGTGGTTGGAGTCGAACTCACGAGCTTTGGTGTTAATTAAGGCGAAATTTCATGCGTGATGTGACACCTGACACCGGCAAAAAAAGTATAGCCGAGAGCTAGTAGGGCTATACTAGTCAGGGTGCAACCAAATTAGGAAGGCCAACTAAGCTTCTACAAAGTCACTGCCACACCTGAATGGGAATTGGCCTCCCTGGTGCAGAATTCGGTCGTTGCCTCCCTCATGACTCCTACAATTTACCCATGGCCCTCAGTCCCCAGCTGCTGCAGCGCACCTGATCACGGTGATGGTCAGTCCTGCGACGCGGCAGAGGGTGCTAAGAATCTCTGTGCCCGAATAGGCCGCCAATGGAAACTGTACCTGACAACGTTCAAGACGCGTACCCTATCTAGTGAGGCTAGCTTAGCAGGGTTATTTGGAGAATTATCAGGTATTGCTTGGGATATTATTGGCCTTAGTGAGGTGAGAAGAATTGGTGAAGCTTATACAGTGCTGACTAACGGCCACGTCCTCTGCTACACATGTCTTCCAGGCAGCAGAGAATTCGGGGTAAGATTTCTAATTCACAAGGACATATCGACAAGGATAAGGACAGTGATGAATTGTACAGCAATAATGAGAGGGTAGCCGTGGTCGTAATACAGCTGAATAGGAGGTATAGAATGAAGGTTGTACAAGCCTACACCCCAACCTTCAGTCCCGATGGTAAAGCATTAGAACAGTTTTATGAAGATGTTGAATTAGCAATAAGAAAGGTGCAAACTGAGTATACTGTAGTCATGGGCAACTTCAATGCAAGGGTGGGTAAAAAGCAGGCTGGCGACCAAGGAATTGGCAACTACGGCATCGATTCTAGGAGCACTAGGGGAGAGATGTTGGGAGCATTCGCGGAAAAGAATAGGCTCCGAATAATGAATAGCTTGTTCAGGAAGCGCAGCTTAGTGGACCTTCAGGAAGTGCAGCTTCAATTGGACCTGGAAAAGCCCTAATGGAAATACAAGGAATGAAATAAATTTCATACTCTCTGCCGATCCCAGCATAGTGCGGGATGTAGAAGTGTTAGGTAGAGTAAAGTGCAGTGACCACAGGCTAGTGAGGTCTAGAATTTCTCTCAGTTTGAAGACAGAAAGAATAAAGTTAGTCATGAACAGGCCAACCTAGATGCAGTAATGGTAAAAGCAGACCAATTCAGGCTGGTGCTCGCAAACAAATATGTAGCTTTAGAACAGGAAGATAAGACAACATAGAGATTAGGAATGAAACCTTAAGTAGGTTGATCTCAGAAGCAGCAATTAAAGTGGGAGGCAAGGCACCAAAGCAACGTGTAGGTAAGCTCTTCCAAGTAACAAAGGACCTAATAAAAAACGACAAAACATGAAAGTGTCAAACTCGAGAGGTCAGTTAGAATTTGTTGTATTGTCGAAACTGATCAACATGAAGAAAGTAAGGGATATCCGAAATTATAATGTGGAAAAGATTGAGGAAGCAGTAAAATATTAACGCAGCATGAAATCAATGAGAAGAAAACTAATAATAGGAGAAGGCAAAATGTATGCACTGAAAGATAGGCAGGGTAATATTATCAGCAATGGCCATGACATAATAAAAGCAGTGGAGAAATTCTATACTGACCTGTACAGTGCCCAGAGCAGCCAAGCTACTTTCATTCGAAGTAGTGATGAACAGGATACAGAGGCCCCTTCTATAACTAGCGCTGCAGTTAGAAGGGCCTTGAAAGACACGACCAAGGAAAAAGCTGCTGGAGAAGAATGGAATAACAGGCGATTTAGTCAAGGATGAAGGAGATATACTTGAAAAGCTTGCGGCCCTTTATACGCAATGCCTCACGACTTCAAGTGTACCAGAGAGCTGGAAGAACGCCAACATTATACTAATCCATAAGAAGGGAGACGTTAAAGTAGTGAAGAATTATATACCCATTAGCTTGCTTTCAGTATTGTATAAAATATTGACCAAGATAATTTCAAATAGAATCAGGGCAGCACTTGACTTCAGCCAACCAAGAGAACAAGCTGGCTTCAGGAAGAGATATTCTACGACAGATCATATCCATGTCATCAACCAGGTAATATAGAATTCTGCGGAGTACAATCAATCTCTCTATATGGCTTTCATACATAATGAAAACACATTTGATTCAGTAGAGATACGAGCACTCATAGAGGCATTATGTAACCAAGGAGTACAGGATGCATACGTGAATATATTGGCAAATATCTACAAGGATTGCGCAGAATACTTGGTTCTCCACAAGAAAAGTAGAAAGTTAGCTATCAAGAATGGGGTCATGCAAGGAGACAATCTATTCAATGCTATTCACGACATGCTTAGAAGTATTCAATCTCTTAGACTGTGAAGGCTTAGGAGTGAGAATCAACGGTGAATACCTCACAACCGTTGGTTTGCAGTTGACATTGTCCTATTCAGCTACAATGGGGACGAATCACTGCAAATGAATGAGAACCTTAACCGAGAAAGTGTAAGACTGGGGTTGAAGATAAATATGCAGAAGACAAAGGTAATGTTCAGTTGCCTGGAAAGGGAACAAGAATTCAGGATCACCAGTCAGCCTCTAGATTCTTTAAATGAGTACGTTTATCTAGGTCAATTACTCACAGGGGACCCTGATCACGAGAAATAAATTTACAGAAGAATAAAATTGGGTTGGAGTGCATACGGCAGGCATTGTCAAATCCTGATTGGGAACTTACCACTGTCGTTGAAAAGAAAAGTGTGCAATCATTGTATTTTACCAGTGCTAACATATGGGGCAGAAACTTGGAGGTTAACAAAGAAGCTCGATAACAAGTTAAGGACCACACAAAGAGCGATGGAACGAAAAATGTTAGGCCTAACGTTAAGAGACAGGAAGAGAGCGGTGTGGATCAGAGAACAAACGGCGATAGCCGATAATCTAGTTGACATTAAGCAGAAAAAATGGCGTTGTGCAAGCCATGTAATGCGTAGGACGGATAACCGGTGGACCATTAGGGTTACATATTGGATACCAAGAGAATGGAAACGCAGTCGAAGACGGCAGAAAACTAGGTGTAGTGATGAAGTTAGGTAATTTGCAGGCGCAAGTTGAAATACGCTAGCGCAAGACTGGGTTAATTGGAGATCGCAGGGAGAGGCCTTCGTCCTGCAGTGGACTTAAAATATAGGCTGATGATGATGATTTTGATGATGAGCAGGACATCTTTAGGTGTTTGTGCATATTAACAATGGACAGACGGTTGAGGTGCCACGAGACAAGTGAACACTTGCCGAGGGGGCGGTGCCGAAAGTGTTCCCGAACCTTTCCTCGTATCTGTCGAACCAACCGTGGAAAAAAAAAAAACGCGAACGAAGAGAGATGCTTGGTGACCTGTTCTGCGCCATCTTAGAAGAGCTGTCAGAGAATACGCCGAGTCGTGTTGGGTGCCCCTTTTGCGCTTTCAGGAACTGAGTGCACGCATCACTAAATTTTTAACAGCGGAGCTGTTTAAGCTTTTTGCTTCCCCGCGCAGTGTTCGCAAAAACTCGCCTAGCGATGAGGTCACTACGCACAGCTGTGCCTCGCATCACCTTGCGATAGCCAAACGTTAGCTAATCAATATTGGCTAAATAAACAATAAATTCCGGAAAATGTTGGGGATAACTTGGTAGAGCTTAGTCTAGCGCAAATACGTGGCCAATACCTTGTGATAGCCAATCAAATAGCTAATCGATAATCGATCAATAATCAATAAATTTCCGAAAAGCATAACCTGTAAGGCTAGGACGAGCTAGGTGCCGATCAGCTCCGCTGTTTCTTTAGCCTTGCGCCACTTGCGCAAGTTACGCTAATTTTTATTTAGTCACGCGCATGCATACACGCGTACCTTGCAGAAACCTTGCATAAAAATGCATTCTTAGGCAAGGTTCCTGGAGCAGCAGCGGGGATCCAGTCTTGAAGGAAAGGAAGCGAGGAAACGTGCCAAGCTGCTGTAGGTGGAGTTGGTTTCCTCGTAGGCACAAATAATTTGCCTTGATTATGTCCCTTTTGACAGTTTAAGTCTTAGCTATATATAGGGGCATACAGCTGTTTTTTAGTTCGTTTTCTTTAATAAATCATTCATTGGTTTACAAGAAAGTTGTGCTGTTATTTTTGTGGATAACAAATTTGGTCTCGCTAGCTGGTGTATAACTGCCTCAGAGCAAAGTATAAACAAGTAAAAGAAGCGAGAAAACGTGCCAAGCTGCTGTATGGGAAAAGTAAAGTGCGTGAAAGGTTTAGGCGGCAGGAAGAAACACACGACACTTAAAAACGCAGCTTCTGCTCTTTGTCGTATGCGTTTCTGCCTATCATGCAGTTTACCCTTCTTACAGTATGAACCAACTAGCCCGATATATCTCATTGCTGTAGATGGATACCGCTTTCGCATGGTATCACTAGAACACCAGCGATCGTGAAGCACGCGCAAGCTGCCCGTCCGCTCGAGCTCAAGGCTGCGCGAGGCGTCTGCAGTGGAGACCGACGGAACGGCTCCGCTATCTGGCGGCTGCCCAAGGAGTAGCGACAGCGGCGGTAAGCGCACGGGCGGAGAGTTTTACAACTGAAGCTAGTCTGGTAACGTTGGTTCAAACGTTCTAGAAGCACGTTCGCGTTGTGTTTTCGCGTGTGCCGTGGCGGCAGTAAGTGACGTGGTGGTTGACGCTACTACCCCCACGCTTCCGGCGTAATATCCCGTGCTCATTTTATTCTCAGTTGGTTGTCGTTCCGACGAGTGTGCCGTGCGATTTTGTATCCGCGGCGCGACAACGCCGTTCCTATCTGCCACGCCCCACCGGAGGTGTTATTTTCTCCCTGCGTTGAGCGTTTGGTTGCTCGACCGAGAGGATTCCTGACATGGCACGCGACGGCAACTTCTGCGGGCTGGCGGCTTTGGCGGCGACAGTGATCGTCCTCGGCTGTCTTGTCAGTGAGTGTTTATTTCTTGGACTATCCTGTTTCGGCTGCGTTGTTTTAGCGAGCCTCCGAGACCCGTCTCACAGCGCGAACACGCCGCTCGATAAGAAAAAAAAAAAAAAAAAAAAGGTGCGGCCTGCCGCGTGCATCGAAAACGCCGCGGCGCACCAGCCGGAGGCATAAAAACGCATAAAAAAGCCAGGCATCGGCATAGCAATTTCGTTAGGAATGCTTGGAACGCCGTCGCGCGTGGAAGCTGACGCGTCCCAACCCCGTCAGCTAGCGGGGACCTAAGACCAACCCGCATAGGCAATAGCGTGAATCAATACACCTCGCTTGATTTAATCTTCACCAGGAACATAGACAATGTCATCTTGGACAATACGGAACTTAAGGTTCGAAGTGATCATTATATTCATGGAATGCTGTTTTAGGGTGGTCACCATACCAACATTGACGCCATTTACCGCCAAATTTGGTGGGTAGCCATTTTGGTCCCCAGTCTTTCTGCCTTTTTTTTTGTCACGCGCTGGTGTACTCATGTTGGCAAGCGATCTATTCAATTTTTTTATTTAGTTCTGCGCCAATGCGCACAAGAAACCTGCATACATCTTTAATATACAAGTTGCATTTTCCTTTTATTTTAACACATAAAACTTACTTTTTTATTGCATGTCGTGCGACACATGTAAAGCAACAAGTTATAAGGCACGATGGCGTGTTCGTGGTAGCATTATCTCACGCCAAGAACGTGTACTGCATTAAGCATTGTCGTTTCCTTCCAGTTGTACATAATATATAAAGGGTGTTTTTCGAAGTGTGCTGTTATAAAGACTGTACTTACTAGTCTAACTAAAGCGTAGACGTGCTGTGTCCGGCGCTCAGATGCGCCATTTGTCTCTGGCTGGTGAGGCCAAAGTTAATAAAAGAAGTTAATTAATTTCACGTCACCAAGGGTTGCGGGAAATTTGGTCTGTCGGTTGGTCTTTCGCCATTTTGTGCCGCAGATTTAACTTGCCAATTTAGCTGGTGGCGGCAGGTACCCTAAAACGGCGTTGCATGTAGGCTCCCTAATTATATTCTCTCCATTATGGTACACTCCAAAGGCTACAAAGGGAAAACGCTAAAAATGAAGCACACTCAATGGAACGTTTTCCGTTATGTTCGGAACAGACATGAACCCGCACCCATTACAAACCTTGAAGAGTGGATATCCACTCTTCTCAAGGACGCAGGTAACTCAACCACGGAGGTAGAGCAGGAGGACTGGCCAGCTCCTGATGCTAAAAGTGTCCACTGTGGTCTGCGCAGCAGTGCTTGTAGAAACGCGCGGGCTCACGCAAAAACACAATCGTGGCCTACGCAATTGCCTCGCGCAACTCGAAAGGGATATCGAGAAGTACTCACGACAGCTCAGTCAGGAACACTGGCACCAGCTATGTGACCGCCTTATTGGCGAGCTAGGATGCAAAAACACCTGGTTCCTGCTTAAACACCTACATGACCCCACTCAGACTAGAACAGCATCACAAAAGAACCTTCAAAAGATCATACACTCCTTCCCGGGAGATAATGATGCCCTCTTTGAAGCTCTAAAAAAACGCTACTTTAATACACGCACCGATATTCCCCTGCCCGTAGGTTACACCTGAAAAGAAACCAGGGAATTGGACAGTGAAATTATGGAATCTGAAGTACGTGCTGTCCTAAACAGCATCAAAACTACAGAGGCGGCTGGCGAGGACCGAATCACTAATAAAAAGCTACGTAACCTAGACGATCAGTCGGTTACCGAAATCGCCAACCTTTTCAACATCCACTGGAAAGAGGGGACTATACTCACCAGCTGGAAACGTGTAAACGTAGTCTTCATACCCAAACCAGGGAAGAGGCTTTTGAGTGGAAAATCTTCCGCCCCATCTCCTTAACCTCTCGCCTTGGGAAGGTTATGGAACACGTCATTCTTAACAGACTGAATGAGTACACTGAAAGCAAAATGCTACTGCCCCATACGATGATAGGCTCGAGGCCAAATCTGTCCACCAAAGACATTATGTGGCAGATTCAGCGGGCCCTGTAAGAGCCACCCATACCATTCTAGGGCTAGATGTGAGTAAAGCAATTGACAATTTATCACTCGTATCAAAACTAACAAATCTATCGCAAAAGAATGTCTGGGAGCGCACTTATATCTACATTAGAAACTTACTTAAGAATCGCACTGTGGAAATACACCTTGGGAGACATTAAAAGCGACAATTTCAATTAGGAACAAGGGGCACCCCTCAAGGTGCGATCCTCTCCCACTTCCTTTTCAACGTGACCATGCGAAACCTGCCCCCGTTACTGGGAAGGATCCCGCGTATCAAGCACTCGATTTACGCTGATGATATCACAATCTGTACGAAGAGTGGTTTGGATGGTGAAATCACGGGCGCACTATAAGCGGCCGCAGACACCATACAAAATTTTGTGCGACAAAACGGTCTTGCGGGCTCCCCGACAAAATCCGAGCTTCTCGTCATGCGGGATATATCTGCGAAATCGGCCACCGAAAGGGATCTCCTTCCCCTATCCGAGTCAATATGGAAGAGGGCCCAGTTCCGCTCGTATTGACAATAAGAGTCCTGGGCATACTAATTCAACATAATACTCACAATACTGAGGCTATTTCCGTATTACAGTTGACAGCCCGCCAAATATCTGGCCTTCTTGGACGAGTAGCTACACGACACCGCGGTATGAAGGAAGTCGATCTCTGTCTGACGCAGGTATTCCTAGTCATTCGCATAGTGCACTCCTTCCCATACTACCACCTGCGGCTTGCCGACAAGGAAAAGGTCAACAGTGTCATCCGCACAGATCGTAAAGCAGCCCCCGGGCTCCCTAGGTATGCGAACACTGAACGATTACTTGAGCTAGGGGTATACAATGCGCTGACGAACTCATGGAAGCCCATAAAACTTCCCAACGTGAACGACTTTCCAGCACAGCAACTGGCAGGGTCATTCTGGGTAAAATCGGGCTGACTCCCGTTATGAATTCGGCAGGACAAACTATACTACCCGCTGCGGTCAAACGCCAATTGGTTATCAAACCGTTACCCAAGAGCATGCTTCCTGGGAGACACGTCAAGAGGCGGTCTGCCAGAGCCAAGGCCCTTCAAGAAAGGTACCAAAACAACCAGCACACTGCGTGTGTCGATGTGGAAAATCAAAATCAGCAAAATTACGTAGTGAGCGTCGTGACCGGAGAGGGACGCCGCCACCACAAGAACACCGTCCACCGTAGAAGCGGAAGAGACTGCCATTGCTTTGGCCATCGCGAATCCCTCCCTGCAAATCGTCATATGCGACTCCAAAAGGGAAATCGCTAACTTTTCGAGAGGCAGCATAGGCGTCTGCGCGGCGCGAGTCTTGCGGGACTTCACAAGGGAAACGGCTATTGAGCTCGTGTGGGTCCCTGCCCATGTGGGGAATCAAAAGACTGAGGAGGCGCACCGGGTAGCCCGAGGTCTAATCAACCAGGGAGGTGTGCCCCTCAGACTCGGATCCCCTGGATGAGGCACTGAAGACTTACCACGAAATAACAAACTACTACAGGGATAACAGACGAATCTATCCTCCTCCAAACGCAAGCCTCACGCGAGCACAAGCCTCGATCCTGCGTCGAATCCAAACTAATTCATTTCCCAGCCCACATTTGCTGGTCATAATTACCAACGGGCAATGGCACCCAATATGTCAGAACTGCACAATTCAAAAATTGGCTACCCAAAATCACATTCTTTGGGCGTGCGAGGGTTTACCCCCTCCCAAGTCGGCTCCTGCCAGCTCCCTCACAACATACGTGGGACGAGCTGCTGAGAACGCCAGATGAAAGACGACAGCAAGCCCTCGTCGCCTGGGCCGAAAGGGTCGCTCCTCGAGAGGGGCCATTCTAGGACTCGGGCCTGCCAGACCTTACCTGGGCAGAATTTTAATAAAATTGTTACCACCTAGCGGGGACATAAAAAAACAAAGAAAAGCCGGGCATCGGCATTAAAGGTTCGTCAGGAACGCGCTCGGAACGCCGTCGTGCGTGGCAGCTGACGCGTCCCAACACCGTCAGCTACCGCCGTTAGGCCCAGCCAAACGGCTGAGAATTCAACTGCGGCCGAGACATTTTTTCCCATTGCACCCCGCCTGTCGCGGCAGGCCGCACCTTCTTTTTGTTATCGAGCGGCCATGGTGGGAAGCAAAGGACACGTCTTTCGCAGAGAGCTACGTATATATATATATATATATATATATATATATATATATATATATATAGATTTATATATCCAAACGTTGATTAAAAATAACAGGTGTGGGGAGCGGGTGGGTGGAGCCCCCAGTCCAGGGCTCCACTTGTTTGAGCGGTGCGCCGTGCCTGGTCGAAGAGTGCTAGTAGCGTCTGCCGATCCTCGCTGGCGAGCCAAGTCTCCCACTGCTCGTTTCCGGAAAGTTTGCCGGCTATTTGCGGTGGGTTAATTTTGGGTGGCCTGTTCTGGCAATCCCACGTAATGTGGGCTAGAGTTGGCCGGCCTCCGCACCACGGAAAGTCAGCGCTGTAGAATGTGGGGTGAATGGCATGTTTCAAATAAAGGTTTGGATATGTGTGCGTCTGTATTCGGCGCCAGTCGTAAGAGTCCCGACCGGATAGATCAGGGTATGTTGGACTGTACTTTCGTCGCTCGCTCCGTTGGTTTTCAAAGATGTCTCGTGCTAAGAAGGGGTTTTCTGAAGAGTGGTCGGCCGCTCGGTTGACAAAAGCACGAGCTGCGCCGTCCGATCTCTGATTGCCATCGAGTCCTGTGTGACCCGGGCACCAGATGACCATGTGGTTCTGCATTAGGTTGGATCCTAATAGGTAAGTGGTGCTGTGTGGTAGCCTCCCGGTGAGAAATAATCTACATGCTACTTGGGAATCTGTAAGAATTATCGACGATTTTCCCAGAGCGTCTTTAGTTTTAATAGCTAGCGCGATGGCTGAGGCTTCTGATCTGCCCTTGATCTGCGGCCGCTCCTACTACTGCGAGAGCGGAATTTTTAAGTACTGCATCGAGTGACATCTGTGTAGACGGTATCCGGATTTCTACCGCATTGCAGCATTAACTTGCGTGCTCGTGCACTTCTACGACCCCGGTGGTATTTGGGACTCATGTTTCAGGGGATTGGGGCTACTATGATCTTTTCACGAAGGACTTTAAGTAGAGATTACAGTTCTTCTCCCGCATACTTTGGGCGAGCGGGGTAACCAACGCAGCAGATTAATGTTCTGCCAGTGGAGGTTAAGCTAAGCCTCTCCTATTGAGACATGAGCACTGCTGCGCATAGCTCCTCGTAGTTATGTATTCCTAGGGCCACCAGGCGTTCAGTGGAGGTTCCCTGTGGTAGGCCGAGAGCCGCTTTGTACGACGTTCTGATCAAGGCATCTAGGGCACTTAGTTCAGTTTTCTTGGGGTCCTGGAAAGGGAGACTATATGTGAAACGACTTAGCACAAAGGCCTCAACGAGCCGGATCGTCTCAGTTTCCTCGAAACCTTTTCGGTGATAGGTTACTCTACGAATCATGCGGGAGATCTGCTTCACCGTAGTTCTACGAGTTTTGATGGTCTGGGCCACTCAGTTTGTTGCTTTGTAGCCACAGTCCGAGGACTCGCATTTTCTGGACCTCTCTTACCTGGCTGTCTCCTATAAAGAGGTCGACCGGCTCTTGAGTTTGACGGCTTTTATCTCAGATCCTGATATATTCTGATTTATCCGGAGCGCAGCTCATTCCGCTGCTGCGAGGGAAGGTTTCAACAGCGGTCGCTGCTTCTTGCAGGATTTGTTCTTTTTGTCCTAAAGAGCCGCTGGTAACCCATAATGTAATATCGCCCGCATGTAACGCGTACCCGACCCCGGCTATGGCATCGAGTTTTTTGGCTAAGCATCTCATGCCGATGGTGAAAAAAAAGTGGCGAGAGCATCGCCCCTCGTGGTGTACCTCTATTGGGCATGGGCAAAAAGTCTGAGCGCGTAGTGCCGATGCTTATTGTCGCGATGCGAGAGGTCAGGAAAGAGCGGACGTAGTTATAGATTCTTTCTCCACAACCGATGCCATTCACCTGAGATAAGATGAGTTCATGTGACATAGTGTCGAATGCACTTTTGAAATCAAGAGCGAGGACGAGATGTTCTACACCAACCGTGGTGTTGCTGTACCGGCAGCAGTATCGGCATCGCATGGTAATTACGTAGACGCTCGCGTCTGCACGAGGCACAAGCGGCTGGCACGCACCGGCACAGGCTAGCGTTCCGAACCAGAGATTAAAAAATGCTACTATAAGAGATCGGGTGTCGGTTCTTCCCCTCCCGCGAAAGCCCGCGACTTTACCTGTCTACGTGGTCGCTCGTCACCAGAGTTTGGTGACCCGGACGTCACGCTGCCATACGCTCCTGTGCAGTGGCGTAGACAGCAAAAATTTGTTCAGGGGGAGGGGGGGGGCTCACCTTGCAGCGCGGCCTCCTCCTTATAGAATTTGTCGAGGGATCAAATGCATGAATTATAACTGCATTGTCATTGTCAATGCCATTGTATATTAGATGCTGCCAACGAATTATTAAACGCTACGCACTGTCAAGTAAAATATGTTCTTTTTCATAACAGAATATATCCGTATGTCCCAAAAATTGTTGTAGAAACAATTGATATCAATGCCTCCGCGTTTTTTGTCTATTTAACAAGTATAGAAAATATCACACGAACTTCTGAACTACATCAGTTCGAAACCAGCAAAGCAGTGCCTGCAGCTGATATGAAAAACGTAAAGGCCATGAAAAGAACAAGTTGAGTACAATTATTTTGATGAATCTTTGTAATTCAAGAACCTTGTTTACATTTTTGCACACGTGCAATGGCCAGGGAAAAAAAAACGCAATGACGCGTTCCTTCGTTGCAATAGACTGCACAGGAGCGCTTGTTTCCGGTCGTGTATTGTAATTAAACTGAGATTATAGTCGTAACAGTAAGTACATATAAAAAGTAGGAGTTCTGCAAAATCTAATTAGAAATGCGAAGATAGAATGGAATTATGCGAATGGAATATGTAAGATAGAATGAAATACAAATGCGAAGATAGAAGTTGATGAAGGGCAAAAAACTGCTGGAAACAAAGTTCACTGATTGTATATATACCCAAAACCTCGCACGAAGATATTTAAATATACGTATAAGTCTCGAATTAATCTACGTATTTAGGCAAACTTCACTGTATATAATGCGTCAAACAAGACAAATAAACATGTTGCGCAGTCACAGATAGTAAACTTAACGCATAGAAAGACAGACGATCGAGGCAGGAACAAACCTACCATCGCAGAAATCGTGATATGTACTTGTTCCATGCGGCGGTCACGACAGCACCATATGGGTAGAATAATAGAGGAATAATGCAGAAATCAGTACGAAAATGTGTATTTTAACTGCCTGCAGAGCGGTAACAAATATTCTGCACCCAAAATTCAAGGAGGAAATTGCTTCGGTTCAACAAAGAAGTAAAAGCACGTAGCTATAAAGGAAAGAAAAGGCCAAACGAAAGCCACAGATGATGTGGCAAGCTGAACTGCCCAACATCCGAGTGTGTTTGTTGGGAAACACCGTGTGGGCCGGGCTTACAATGAGCAAGGTAGGTCAAAATTGGTTATTGATGTCCTCGTAATTTTTATGATTATGATAACTGTTAGAGTAAACGGGGAACATTTCTGCAGTTTTAAAAGCTAATGAACAGTCATACGCTTTCATAATTACGAGTTTATGAAGCTGAAGGAACATAGCTTTTTACTTGCGTTGATTTTTGCTGCTTCGCTATCTAAAGGACAGTTACTTCACTTGGCGGGGAAGCTTAGCGAAGCGGTCAATGACTTCGGACACGTTTATGCCAACGTCTCTGTGTGTGTATAGAAGCTCCAGCCTAACCATGCGTTTCTCAGACATTGTAGAGCGTGAGTAGTTTTTTAGTAATCTCGTGTTAAAAAATATCCTCTCTGCGCTGGCAGTGGTCACTGGAAGGGTGAATAGAATCTGCAGCAGTTTGTACACACTTACATAGAACCTGCCATCGCAATGAGAGAGCGCATCTATTCCGTTGCTACTAAAAACACTCCTTTGATGTCGTTGGCATCCGCGTTTAGGTACCTTGCACAAACAGTAAGCTGTTCGATTCCAGGAAGATCCGTCGTTTCGTCAGCACGTATATATATGGAGAAGCAGCCTTCAGCGGTTACTTTTGCATCTACACTTTTTTAAAATAATTTCACCACAAATTTCTATAATTTGGTTTTGTACATATGGGCTTAAATACTAGGCATTACTGGGCAACCTTCCAAATATGTATCTCTACAATCAGCTCGCATGAGAAGAAGTGCTCTGAAAATACCAGCATTTTCAGCAGGGCCTTTGCTTAAATACATAGGACCACTGTCCCTATGGCCACGGAGAGCCAGACCTTGTCACCCGCAAAAAGAAGTGCCTCAGTAATAGGCTGGTAACTTTATTGATTTCTCGTATTTTACTTTGCCTGCCCTGGTCCAACTGATCGATCACGTTGGGTGCGCGTCCTGAAAATGTTTGGAGAAAATTATCAGCTGCCAGCTGACAGTCACGGTGATATTTAGTATTTTCCTGTGTGTGGAAGATTGCGAGCGCGTGCTTCCATTTTTGGAACGGCTTGGATACGAGGGCTCCAGTGCGCGCATGTTAATCTAAGTTTATAAGAACATTAAACCCATAAAGTTCCAGAATTTAAAGTCTAAAGCACGTCTTTAGAAATGTCAGTGCACCTTTCGCGTCAAAAGTTTATGAGAACTTCATACCCATAAAGTTTCGGAATTGAAATCCATGTGCTCCGTAGATTCCGCGGCCGCTGCGAGTGGCCGCAACGCGCCCGCTCGCTATCGAAAAGCCCTTGAAAATTTGTGCTCGGATGGGGCTCCTTGCGTTATGTGACTTCAGGCGCCTGGGCGCTGCGCCGAAATCCAGCCCGAGTTGGCAATGTTCGTGCCAAAATGTCTTTGCGAGCATGACAAATACATTGTAGACAAAGTCCAGAATGATTCCCTGCGCCGGTGGTTGTTTTGGTCGGCGGTGCACGCCAGCACGAAAAAATTTCGGGGGGGGGGAGGGTCTGAAGCCCCATCAGTCCCTCCCCTGGCTACGCCCCTGCACCTGTGGTAGAGATGACCATGGACCAGACCAACGCTACGAGAGCTCAAGGCCAGAACCCTTCCGACGAACGCGGTGAGCCCTCCTGTTCGCCCACAGTACTGGGACCAGCATCCCTCGGCGTGGTTTCGTCACGCCGAATCGCAATTTCAAGTTGCTGGTATCCGCCCTCAAGCCTCAAAGTTTCATTACGGCGTTGCAGCGCTCTCGCCCGCCGCCATTGACGAAGTAGAAGATTTGTTGAGCACCCCATTGTCTATTTCCGCCTATGACGACCTCAAGGCAGCCCTGCTACAGCGCACAGCAGCTTCACAGCGTTCTCGAATCCATCAGCTTCTGTCCGCTGAAGAACTCGGCGACCGACGCCCTAGTCAACTTCTTCGCCGAATGAGGCAGACAGACAGACAGACAGCGAAGTTGACTCGGCGAAGACAGACAGACAGACAGACAGACAGACAGACAGACAGACAGACAGACAGACAGACAGACAGACAGACAGACAGACAGACAGACAGACAGACAGACAGACAGACAGACAGACAGACAGACGGACGGACGGACGGGCGGGCGGACGGACGGACGGACGGACGGACGAACGGACAGACGGACAGACGGACAGACAGACAGACAGACAGACAGACAGACAGACAGACAGACAGACAGACAGACAGACAGACAGACAGATAGACAGACAGACAGACAGAGTCAGACATAGAACTTTATTAACTAGGTCCTGAGAAGCTCTGCCCTAGGGCACAGCTGCGGGCCGCTCCGACGTGGAGAACGGATAGGCCGAGCCTAACCTTGGCATCGTGGGCTCTTGGACAGCCCAAGTTTGTCGTGAAAGTTCTGAGTTCTCGATGGCAGAGGTATATTCTTCTCCCGTGATGCGATTGGGTCCCTGTAACGAGGGGCATCGCCAGATTATGTGTTCTAGATTGCTAACAGCCGCACAGTGGGGCAAGTAAAGCTTAAAGCCTGTGGAGTGATCGAATGAAAAAGGGCCAGGTTGGGATATGACTTAGTCTGAAGCATGCATGCGTAAAGTGGATGACAGAGGTCTAGCCAGTTTGCTATGAGGGGGAGGATAAATCCTCCTACCCTGGTAATGGTGCTTAGTGATTTCATTGAAGCTAGCGAGAGTGTCCCGAAACTCGAGAACCCTGGCCTCTGATCTCGCCCTTGCTCCCGCGCGGCGGTTAAGTCCGCGCGCTTGGGAGTGGGCGATGTCATTTAAATTGGGCAAGGAGTCATGGTGGGGGCCGAGGTGCGGCGGAAACCACGTGATTGTGTGCGTAGAGATTATCTTGTTCTTGAGAATGTTGTGAGCCTCCTCAGCAATGGACCCTGAAGCGAAAGCCCTGACCGCCGATCTCGAATCAGTGAAGACTTGTGTTTTGCTGCTGTCTAGGAGTGCAATAGCAATTGCGACCTGCACCGCTCTGGATGGAGTTGAGCACTTAAGGGACGCTGCATTCACTATCTGTCCGTTGCGATCAACGAGGCAGTGGCGAAGTTAGACGACTGTCCATATTGGGCTGCACCGACAAAACATGCCGAGTGGGGATCGTCTGATACACTTAAGGAGGGCGAGGGCTCTTGCCCTGCGTCTGCCTACGTTGTGTTGAGGATGAACATTACGGGGAAACGGTGCGACTCGTATATTATTCCTTTGATCTTCTAAGATTTGATGTTTCTGTTCTTCCATGAGTATAGGGTTGATCCCAAGAACCTCCAGGATCTTCTTTCCGGCCGGGGTGCAGGATACACAGGCCAGTTGGGCCGACTCCAGGGCCTCAGTTTATCTCGTATAATGTGTTATGCACTCCTAGTTGCATAAGTAGGTCCGTGCTCGCCCGTAACGGAATGCCTAGTACTCTTTTGATACTCTTTCCGAATGAGGCAGCTGCTCGGAAACAACGCAAGATCCATCGACGACGCGCTGTTGCGCGAATTGTTTTTGCAACGACTCCCGGCTAACGTGCAGATGCTCCTGGTGACAGTCTCTACCATGGACCTTACCGGACTTGCTGTTTTGGCCGACAAAGTAATGGAAGTAGCCACTCTAACCATCGCAGGCACGAGATCGTCTCCGGGTGTCAATAAAACCGCACTAGAAAACCTTCCCTGCTCTTCAGCAGTGAAATATTCGCTCGACTCCTTGTGTAAGTGCCTGGAACGCATCATCTGTGCAGGAGAACATCGCCGCACGCCATCTCGTCACGCACGCAGCCGTAGTTCCAGCAAATCAAGACGCAGGGGCAACCACGATTAAGACTATGGTAGTGCTGCAAAACGCACCAAGAACAGTTCGTTGCTTTTTCCATTCTAGATTTATTAGGGCGGTAACCGTTGCGGCGTTCTCTGGCGCAGATGGTAAACAGCGAAGAGCAGGATACACCATGAAATGTTTCTTTCAACGAAGGTGTCATTATAAGGCAGTTTGCTAACGAAGCGCTCGCTGACATCACAAAAAACTGTGAATGTCGACCCAAAGAAGGTGGCCCTAACCCGAGGTTTGCTGGTCCAGTGTGTCGCGCCTGTTCATTGCTTGTGCAAAATTTTAGAAGTTGACAAGCATTCGTATTGCTTGTTTTTGTACAATTTAATGCTAGAAACTTCTAGTGTCTGTAGAGCACGCCATAGAGCATGTCACTGCACGTTACCGATATGGTGTGCCAGCAGTAGATTCTGTAGCAATAAATAGGCTACTGAAAACACCCCTTTCACCATGGTTACAGCAGCCCCTATTAACTTTGCAAAATTGGCGGCGAATGAACAGTGGACTGAAAAGCTCACGGCAACCGAAGCAAGCCTTGCTAATACAGGATTCGTTGGTTCTGCTGCCCAAACTGATCGTCTGTATACTGTATCATTTAGTTGCTTTGCTGCAACTGTGGCCCGGCCAAGCCAGGCGTTTCCTCATGCTTTAACCGTATATACCAAGGCAATGTTGTACCAAATATAGCTTAAATAGGCAAAAAAGGGGGATGGAAGAAATGAAGAAATGACTTTGCAGCTAGCATGCTGAATTTCCACTCCTCTGTACGTTGGGCAACACTTAGGCCAGTCGTTGCGTCATTTCAATACAGTAGATGAACGTCATGCTCTGTGCGGGCGTCATAGCTTGAATTGTGCATGACAAACCGCATGGTTATGAACAGCCAGCTAGAATACTGAAAATACCACCACGCCCTAGCCACTGGCACGAAGAAGCCCAAAACAGACTGCTTATTATCTAAGCGATCTATAGCGATCCGATATGATTATGCGATAAATTATGCATGTGCATATACATAGAAACAGTGCTTCTATAGCACACATCGCGTGCACGGCGCTGGCATTTGCACGTCGCTAAGTAACTTCGCCTGGCGGTTCAGTAATAACTTGCAATTGTAAATCGCTTAATCGAAATCATGCCTCGACGATCACCCGGAGGTGATTCCGGCCTTGTGTTCGAGTATTTTTGAGATCTCGCAGGAAGGCATCGCGACATAATAAAGGCCATATGCTTTTGAACGTCGGTTTCGGGTAGTGAGCATTGCACATTGCCTTGCATAGAAGTAAACAACAGTGCCACTACGCATTGTTAACAGCTCCGACCTCAGTCTGCTGACTCTGTCGTTCTACTTCATAAGAGGGCGAACAATTCCCACTTTGAAAATCTACAAAAGAAGCATGAGTGCACTGTTCACAACTATCAATAGCAAGATACGCTTGGGGTTTTGTTAAAGCTTCTGGACGCTGAAATTGCATAAAGCATTCACAAATGAACATCAAGTAGCTGCAAAACAAGGTGCTTGACACTCAAGGCATTTCACCCTGCGTCAGTGCAGTGCTTCGTCTCGCCAAAGTGTTTTTCTGTGTAGTATGCAAGTCCCGGGCATATTCTGCGACATCATTTCTATTTTGTTTCTTTTTCGCCCTGCGTCATTGAATCGGATGTCACCGCGACGCCGTTATCACGACGAGTGGCCACTCGATGCCGGATGATACGAGTAGAACAATGAATGTGAAATCAATCGTTGCAAAGCATAGATGGGGATGACCGACCCTGTTAATGCCAGGAGCCACCGGTCTATATGTGCAATAAAGCTGCTTAATTTCTTTAGTCCTGGATTGTTGCAATTTCTAAGAGTAAAGGTGCCGTAGTGGCTGTCTACCACCGCTATACTAGAGTACAGCTGCAGGTACTCTCAAAGATTAGAGCATGCGACAGAAGTAAAGCACCGCAACGAAACAACTCCGGCAGAACCAATCTCACGATAATGAATGTCGGCGTTAATGCAATTAGCAGTAAATGAATGTAGCGACACGCGCATTGCCACTGCAGACGCACAAAGTAGCAATTTACCTGCCAACAGTACTGTCAAATGAAACCATCACACAGGATATCTTGTTGTAATATCTGCACCCCAGCTGAAACTCTGTAGTATCTGTAATGTCCTCGCTGCAACTTCGTTTCAATGGCTCTGCATCAAGCGGCCGCCATCGACGCGGAGGTGTCATTTGTGGATGAGACATCATCGCTTTTTTATACAGTCGAACCAGGGTATATCGAACCCCCATATGACCGAATTATTGCATATATTGAACAGATGTAAAATCCCATTGAAATTTTCTGTAGAATGTTTTATTTTATATAAAGAATTACTATATATCGAACTTCTTTTTCGATCCCCTTCATATTCGATATACCCGGTTCCGACTGTATTTAACTCTACATACCCCTTGTGTCACCTTCGCACATATACTCTGGGGGTTTGACCACGAATGGGCACGCGCAAATATCACTTACGTAGTGCCGAAGTTGTCTGTTGGGTAACACACCTCAGTTGCGGGTACCCAGTGAGAAAAGTTGTTCACTAGGCGAGTCAGTAGCCATCATCAAGCTATTAGGCCCATTTTGTCCGCTTCGCGAGACAGCAGCCACCACATATGTAGTGGCACAAGCCAACTGACAACTTGGTCACTGGGTGTAAGAGCTTAGATACAAACGGATATACCACGAAATGGGTAAAGAATGGTGATTGCATTAAAAAAACCGCCTTTATGCTTGCGATAATGCAAGAGAAGACAGAAGAGACGGCGCAACTAAGCTGTCAGGGTGTACAAAAAAGTAAACTTGCATTCTAGATTGTTATTCAGTAACAAAGAGAAAAGATTGGAATATTCAGCCGTCCCGAATAGATCAAGTGGAGACTCGAGATATCTGGTTAAAAGTTGGGACTTTCCCAAGCAATTCTTGCCGGTTTGCAACCCTAGGTGTGATCGGCAATTGTAGTTTAATTTGTGATCGTTTTCATTTAGAGTATAGCATTATAGACGAACTTCTCAGGTTTTTATTGAAGAGCTTCTTTTTAATCACAATTTAAATTACATGTTTTTGCTACCACGTAAAAATGTTGAATATGGCCACTGCCATATTGAACAAAGTGAACGTATCACGAATGTGATCGAGGGAAATTACGATTATATGTCTTTCAAGTCCCCGAATGCAATGTTGGTGCGTCTGCTTTTTTATGCGCGTGTGTGCTTGTTTGTAAGTGTATGCATGTTTCGGCCTGTATGTCTCTTTGTACACTCATGGATGAGAGAACTACATCAATGATTAGAGGAAATCACACGCACGCACGTACACACACACAGACAGTGTGCCATAACAACTTCTTTCGTTATGGCTTATCGGCACAAGGACACTGTGCTCAACTGTTCGCAATGTGTGTAGTTCATCCTCGAGAGCACTATATGAGTGCTCACAAAAGGACTACTCACTGCTCAAAGCACTAAATCACTACCGGCTCCTTCATGGGGCTTAGAACTTTCGCTGACAAAACGACCACATTTTTACTCGATTGTAACGCGAGGTTTTTTCCAGATTTTTGCTACCTGAAGTCAATCCTCGCGTTACAATCGAATACCGAAATTGAAGTTGTCAAAAAAGTGAAATGATGCACCCAATTCTAATCGAGTGAAATGTGTGAGTGAAAGCGCGCGTTCACGGCAAGGGAACGCACGGCAGACAGGAAAAGTGATAACTCCGTCTTGCGAAAGGCCCAGGAGACCCAGCAGGCCCAGGAGCCGCAGGAGCCGCAGGAAAGGCAGGAGCCGCAGGAAACCCTGGAGGCCCAGGAGGCCACGGAGGCGACGGAGGTGCCGGGGGTCCAGGATACGTAGGAGGCGCAGGAGGCGCAGGAGGTGCCGGGGGCGCAGGAATCGGCGGGGCTGCTGGAGGCGACGGGGGCTTAGGAGGCGCCGGGGGCTTAGGAGGCACCGGGGCCGCAGGAGGCGTGGGAGGCGCAGGAGCCGCCGGAGGCGTAGGAAGCGCCACAGCACGAGGAGGCAATGGAGGTTCAGGAGGCGACGGAGGCAAAGGAGGCGACTGAGGTCCAGGATTCGCCGTAGGCACAGGAGGCCTACTTTGTCGTGAACTTCTTCGTATGTTTTTTTTCCGTTTCGAATAGCTCTATCCCCCTCTCAATATAGTTTGTCAGACGGCATGGGAACTGCGTTCGCATTTCTGAATCTTCTGGCTTGCACAGTCTGAACTTTCCCGAAAGCCTGCAGCGGTCAACTTGAACCTCTGCAATAAAGTTTTTTTTTACTTTCTCATATTCTAATGATTCTTCTGCTGGCATCCGGCCAAACTGACTCAGAGCCTCCCCTACTAAACACAGGCTCAGGTCGCTGGCCCACTTGCTCTTCTCACAGCCTTGCCCGACTGCGATCCTCTCAAACCGATGCAAATATGCATCTAGGTAATCTTTTCGCTCATCGAAAGCTGCCATTAGTATCCTGGGGCAAATTTGTCTCGGTCGAGGAGAAGGTGAGTCGGATGACGCCGACCTGTGTTTGCTAGTTGCTTCACGGGAACCCGCATTCGTTTCCGCTAGCTTAATCATCGCCAAGATTTCTTTTAAATGCGAAATATTTCTTGCTGAACATTTGCCACTTTGACAGTATCTATCTATCTATCTAATTATCTATCTATCTATCTATCTATCTATCTATCTATCTATCTATCTATCTATCTATCTATCTATCTATCTATCTATCTATTCTATCTAGCCGCCAAGGTCTTGGTGCTCTCATGGTCGTATCGTTTACATGGATTTCATGACATGCGTGTCATGTAGGTCATGAAACATGCGCCTTAAACGACAATGACCCAGCGAAAAAGCTGATAGATCCCACACCCTGTGGGAACCGATGTTATGCGAAGCAGTGTGCGGAGAGGCTATCAAGGTAAGGAAATGACCATGACAGCACCAAGACTTAGGTGGCTGTTTGATGGCCTACATTACAAGCATGTCATGAAATTAATTTCAAGATTCCTGAGGAGTCCCTTTGGCTAGGCCTAAAAGACCTTAACGCGAAAGCCTCTGTCATGCTAATGACTATGACTTCGACCATCAATCTTCAGCCTTTTCCTTCACATGGCACCACCTCCAAGCCCATTACGTTTGTTTTGAGTGTTTACCTTTTTTCCGCTTCGTCATTTTCATTTTTGCAGAGTCCTGCTCACAATTATGTCTTCTAGCATCATCCTTTAGTGTTTCATTTATTAGTGCACACGTCCGAACCAATTCAGTGGTTCTTGAGTTTTAATTTGTTTTGCTGAGTCATTCTCATTTTTGTCTAGTCATGCTCACGACTTTGACTTTTACCATCATTCTTTAGTGTTTGGTACCTTGGTACCCAGGTCAGAACTAATTTCAGTGTTTTTTTCAGTGCTAACGTTTCTTGCTTATTCATTGTCATTTTTGGTGAGTCATGCTAATGATTATGACTTCTACCATCCCCATTTAGTGTTTCTTTCCCTTTGTACCCACGTCCAAAACTATTTCAGTTTATTTAAGTGTTAATATTTGTTTTGCGAGGTCATTGTCATTTAGGGCGGCTGTTTCATAACCTATATGACACGCATATTATGAAATTCATGTCATGACCTATTATTTATGTTCGTCATACAATGTTGTCATACTATGCCAATTCGGTGCCTACCAAGTTAATGAAACGCCCATGAGAGCACCGAGACGTCGGCAGCTATTTCATGACCTACAATGCACACATGTTGTGATATTCAGGTCGCAACCTATCATTTATGTTTGCCATATAGTCTAGTCATACTATGCTAATTTTGGTCAATACTAAGTTAATGATACGACAATGAGAGAACCAAGACATAGGCAGCTAGATAGACAGATACTGTCAAAGTGGCAAATGTTCGGCAAGAATGCTTCGCAATTAAAAAAAATGTCACAGTTTCGCCCTAAGGGCGAAGCAATGAATGCGATAGCAACACAGCAATGCCATACGAAGTAAGGTGAGCGGCTTTGTAGCAATATAAATTGTGGTAACATGAGCTGATTAAGTAAGTAGGTGTGCTGCGCCGTAAGTAGACCGACATGAAGAGAGACTCGATGACCACGAGAAGGCGCCTGTGAAACGGTGGTGTTCATGAGAAGCGGTTCTCGTGGGCAGCGCGCAGAGGCGTACCAACTATTTCTCGAGTGGGGGGGCAAACCGAAGATCTGACTCTCTCTCATCCCTCCATATATATATTTATATATAATATATAATATTATATATAAAATATATATAGGAAAGTCAGAAGCACAACTTCGCGGTCATCTTAGGTTTAATATTTTCCCAACAGTTTCGGTCGGTGGACCGACCTTTTTCAAGGGATACAGGAAAATCTTGCAACAGTCTTTTTATATCTTCAGGCAGAGAAAGAAGGCGCCAAAAAAAAGGTGAGAAAGGAGAGATAGAGAGATATATGACAAAGTTGAACATGCAAAAAAAAAAAAAGAAAAAAAAAAAGAATGGAGAGTTAAAGGAAAAGACCCCAAGACCTGGTCGTGCCAGACAAAGCAGAGGGCAAGGTCGCTGCTTAGCGTGTTTCACATGCACAATTGACGGACACGCCTGTCAAGTTAAGTTGAACATGCAAAAAAAAAAAAAAAAAAAAGGGGGGGGGGAGGGAGGGAGGGAGGGAGAGTTAAAGGTAAGACACCAAGACCTGGTCCTGCCTGACAAAGCAAAGGGCAAGGTCGCTGTTAAGCGTGTTTCACATGCACAATTGATGGACAGGCCTGTCATGTTAAAAAAGGAGAGAGAGAGAGAGAGTTAAAGGAAAGACACCAAGACCTGGTCGTGCCAGACGAAGCTTAGGGCAAGGTCGCTGGTAAGCGTCTTACACATGCACAATTGGCAGACACGCCTGTCATGTTAAGTTGAGCATGAAAAAAAAGAAAAAAAAGAAAAAAAAAGAGGGAGAGTTAAAGGAAAGAGAGTTAAGGAAAGACACCAAACCTGGTCGTGCCAGACAAGTAAAGGGCGAAAGACGAGAAACACGAAAGAAGAAGAAATAACCTGCAAATGTAGTAACAGCGTGGCGAAATCAGCATGAAATTGAAAAGCAAGGGCAAAACACGAAAAACACGAATACGAAGAAGCAGCCTGCAAATATGACAGTAACAGCCTGGCGAAATCAGCATGAAGTTGAAATTGAAAAGCAAGGGCAAAACACGAGAAACACGAAACAAGAAGAAATAACCTGCAAATATAATAGTAACAGCGTGCAAAATAAGCATGAAATTAAAAGCAAGGCACAATAATGTGGGTGGTTCGGTCCGCTCCCCCACTGCGGTAGTGGGCATTCTTTCGACATCACACACGTGTTCGGCTTGCCCATGCGGGGATTAAGTTCTGATTTTAGCTAATTTAACTATGTGACAAAGAAACGAGAGGTTTCCCATGTGTTCATTATGCCGTGCGTGATTGTTCTAAATTGGTGATAAAATATGACTCTCTTTGTTCCCGTTCTCGTGAACGGGAACAAGAGAGTCATATTTTATCCACAAATTTAGAACAATCACGCACGGCATAAATGAACACATGGAAACCTCCGTTTCTTTGTCCATAAGTTAAATTAGCTAAAATCAGAACTTAATCCCCGCATGGGCAAGCCGAACACGGGTGTGAGTGTCGAAAGATGCCCACTACCGCAGTGGGGGGAGCGGACCGAACCACCCACATTATTGGTGCCTTGCTTTTAATTTCATGCTTATTTTGCCACGCTGTTACTATTATACTTGCAGTTATTTCTTCTTGTTTCGTGTTTCTCGTGTTTTGCCCTTGCTTTTCAATTTCAACTTCATGCTGATTTCGCCAGGCGTTACTGTCATATTTGCAGCTGCTTCTTCGTATTTCGTGTTTTTTCGTGTTTTGCCCTTGCTTTTCAATTTCATGCTGATTTCGCCACGCTGTTACTACATTTGCAGGTTATTTCTTCTTCTTTCGTGTTTCTCGTCTTTCGCCCTTTACTTTGTCTGGCACGACCAGGTCTTTGGTGCTTCCTTTACCTCTTCCTTTAACTCTCCCTCTTTTTTTTTTTCTTTTTTATTTTTTCATGCTCAACGTAACATGACAGGCGTGTCTGCCAATTGTGCATGTGTAAGACGCTTACCAGCGACCTTGGCCCTAAGCTTCGTCTGGCACGACCAGGTCTTGGTGTCTTTCCTTTAACTCTCTCTCTCTCTCTCTCTTTTTTTAACATGACAGGCGTGTCCATCAATTGTGCATGTGAAACACGCTTAACAGCGACCTTGCCCTTTGCTTTGTCAGGCAGGACCAGGTCTTGGTGTCTTACCTTTACTTCCCTCCCTCCCTCCCTCCTCCCCCCCTTTTTTTTCTTTTTTTCTTTTTTTTTTTGCATGTTCAACTTAACTTGACAGGCGTGTCCGTCAATTGTGCATGTGAAACACGCTAACAGCGACCTTGCCCTCTGCTTTGTCTGGCACGACCAGGTCTTGGGGTCTTTCCTTTAACTCTCCATTCTTTTTTTTTTCTTTTTTTTTTTTTTTGCATGTTCAACTTTGTCATATATCTCTCTATCTCTCCTTTCTCACCTTTTTTTGGCGCCTTCTTTCTCTGCCTGAAGATATAAAAAGACTGTTGCAAGATTTTCCTGTATCCCTTGAAAAAGGTCGGTCCACCGACCGAAACTGTTGGGAAAATATTAAACCTAAGATAACCGCGAAGTTGTGCTTCTGACTTTCCTAAATACGCTTGGCCCATTGAAAAATCCAGTTACTACTATATATATAGATATATATATATATTATATATATATATAATATAATTACTATTATATTAAGTGAAAAGCCTGGAAATGCATCTGTCAGGTATTTTTATTTGTAATAATAGACCTATTTCTCAAACACATGGTGAACCATCGAGGCCCAAAAAATTATTTGAATTTGCATTTATTTCTTGTCGCTATAAAATCTATATGTGATGCAGGGACAAGTGGCGTTGCGTGCCCAGAGGTCCCTGATCCAACCCAGTAGCAGCAGTGGAGCTCACAAAAACATGCCCATTTGTGCAGTCAATTTTACTAATTAAACAAAGAATTTTACTTGGTGTTTAAGTCTACAGCTTAAATGTATCGCTAGTTAAGGTAATCGTACTGTCGAGGTTAAAGAGAACGATGTACAATCAACATAAATTACTCTCAATACTAAAAGAAAAAGACGGCAGAGGTGTGCGAACTTGGTGAATTACTACCCGATTTTAGTGAAGCTGTTTTTTTTTTTTGAACAGTTGCACCAAATGTTTCAGTTTCCTGTAATTACATCGTATACTTTGAAAAGTTACCCGTATATTAGTGTTCCGTTTCAAACCTTAATTGTCCCCGTGTAATGCTTTGAAGCACATCTTCCTGGAAATTTAAAAAATGTCGCAGTTTTACCCGAAACGCGAAGCATCAATTGCGATAACAAATTAGTAGAGAGCTATACGGAGCAAGGATAGTAGTTTTATCAGCTGTAAAAACTTGGACATGCAGCAGCACCGGCAACGCGCAGAACTGCTGTCGACGCCGTCTGCGTTTTCCCCGCGTTCGCACCGAACGCGCGCGGCGTTGGTGACTGTTGCGGTGCCTCTGGGGGCGGCTCGGAGGTTTTCGACAAGATCAGAATGGGACACTCGTCGAGCTGTGTTGGAAATCTTACCCACCTTCTCGCCTCGCAACATTTTTATATAAATACGTATTTGGTGCCGCAGCTAAACGTCGCCTCCCCTTCACGGCCTCACTTCACAATAAGGTGTCTTCATTTTTTGAAAATATAAAATACCTGCTGCTCTTGCTCCTGCCGGGAACAAGTAGTAGGGTAGCCCTCATTCAGTAACGGCCTGAAAATGAAATCGATAAAAGCAGTAGTGACACAGGCCTTTAGAAAAATTCAGTAAAGTGTTCTATTGGCACTGAATTGCTCTGCACGTTCGACCGAGGTCACTTTCACGACCATATCACCTCGCAGACCCTGATGTAATGTCCCGTTCTGGGACCTTTGAGGTATCATGAATAAATGAACTTACATATAAACCCTAATCTGTCCTAAACTAGAACCAACAGGTTATTTTGATTAATTCCCTTGAATCGGTTCAGAACCGTGCTGCCAGGTTCATTATTTCTGACTACTCCTATAATACAAGTGTCTCAGCTTAAAATCCCGGTTGTCTTCCCTCGCTGACTTCCCGCCGCAAAAGTGCTCGTCTTTTTTTTTTTTTTTCATTTTTAGGTTCTTTCATTCGCTGCCCACGGGAAACAAAACATCATTCCAGCGTATCGTTTCTCCCGCCGTACGCATCCCAATGCTGTGTATCTACCACGCGCCTATTCCACCACGTATCAGCGTTCTTTTTTTTCTGCACTCAGCCCGAGAATGGAATACCCTTCCTTCTGACATCGCCCTCATCACCGACATTTCCCTTTTTAAAACTCATATTGAAGACCATCTTTCAAGTCACGCCACCTAACCTGTCCCGCCATTTCTCTACGTGCCACCCCTCATGTAATGTCCCGTTCTGGACCTTTGAGGTATCATGAACGAATAAATAATAAATAAATAAATAATAAATAATAAATAAATAAATAAATAGACGATAAGTCGTGGTTACACAAAGAAATTCGGCAGTTAGACCTGTAAGTAGTTTGATTATTTTTTGATGGTGATAAGATATATATTTATACTTCAACGCTACGTGGACTATTTCTGGGCGGAGATTCAACAGTTCCAACGTTTGATAATCCAACCATTTCATACAGTAAGGCACACCCATCGTTGGGCGCCGCTGATTAAAATACTTTTTCGGACCTCTACCCTCGCCCGAAGTTTAAATATATCAAGCCCATTGTTTTGTTTTTTTCAAGTATGGTTAGGGGGTAATTTGTAACTGCGGGAACTGTCCCGGCAGGACTTCTGCGCAATGCAAGCCTGTGTGGCGAATCTCGAGCGTCGCCCGCTATAGCGCGTCACGAGGAGGCACAATACTCGCTGCCCAACCGGGGATACGTAGTAAAGAAAAGCATTATTAACGTGGTGACTCTATTTAGAAATAAAATTTAGCTTCAGCTGTAGTTTGTTGGACTTTCCAGTGTGTAGCCGAAAGTGCCCGCTTTCGAAAGTGGGGGGGGGGGGGGGGCAAATGGCATACTTTGCCCCCCCCACTTTTGACAGTGGGGGGGCAAGTGCCCCCCCTGCCCCCCCGGTAAATACGCCTATGGTAGCGCGTGCGAAGGGACACACCTGTAGCGCTGCACTGCCGATCCGGGCAGCATTGCATGTGTAGCGTGCGTTGTAAAATGTGCCCTACTATTACTAACTGAATGAACAAGCGTGGTGTGAGCGCGCACAAACAAACATGAATAGATCACACTGAATGACTGCAGACGACTGTCAAAACGCTGGCAGCAAGCAGCGGGCGAAGGTACGTGCGGTCTATCGCTTCAACGAAAACTGAGCGGCGAATGCACGGCGCATAAAGGTCAGAGCCGTGTGGAGATAAGCGAGGGTGCGAGCGAGCGACGAGTGCGGTTGCTGGCAAAGTAGAATGCCCCCCCCCCCCCCCCGCTCCCTCCGGCGCTGGCTTCCCGCTTCCTTGCTTGCGCGTGGAGATGGAGTGCGTTCGCTCTCCGTGATAGCGCGCGTCCCCGCACGCTTCCCTTCGGGCATACGGCGCGCGGCGAAGATTTTATCTATAGGGAACCTGACGGCGACGGCGACGACGACGGCTACGCCGACGGCAGAAATCAGGTTGGCGTGTCAATATAATTGCTATCGCAATAAAAGAATAACACTCAAAAACCGCAGAAATGGGTTGAACACTACTACTAAGGGAAGGAAAGACTAATGATGATGGTAGAGTCATAGTCATGAGCATGGCTCAGCAAAGTGACAATAACTCACCAAAAAGATTAACACTCAAAAACCACCGAAAGCAGTTCTGACGTGCTTACTGAGTGAAAGGAACACTAAAATGATGGTAGAAGTCATAGTCATGAGTATGACTCAGCGAAAAAAAGATTAACACTTAAAAACCACCGAAATGGGTTCGGACGTGGGTAGTAAAGATAGGAAACACTAAATGATGAAGGTAGAAGGTATTGTCAAGTAGTAGTGACGCTGAAGACAACAGTCGTAAAACTGTGTACGACGAAACTGGTTGTTTATTGGCGAACCTGTGCCCACAAAAGCAAGGTACACTCAAAGCACAACGATAGCGGCGAACACAGTCGGCGATCGTCGAAATCTGATCAGCAGCAAAACGCGTCGGCTTTTATACCTGAGTCATCGAAGGTTCCAGAATAATCCCTGGTACGCGCGTGTCTTCCAGAAAGTTCTAGACAATTCGCGTCGCTCATACAATCAGATAACATAAGCGTCGGTGAAAACAGGCAACGGAAAGAAGCATCGATAACGTTCTAGAAACTTCCGATACAGGCGCGTCCTGCGCCGAGCGATAACGTTTAACATTTGTTAGCCGGTGGAAAGCGGCCACCAACGAAAGATAAACATGTATACGTGTCAATACCCTCCTCTTAAAAAGCATCGTCCCGATGCTACAAAAACGCGAAAGCGAAAACAAACGACGCGTAATAAAGAAAGAAAATAACAAAGTAACAAAGTACTATAAGCTCGTCAGCGGGCGTAGAAAAGCTTAAGACGCACCACGTGGATGACTTCAGGTCGTGCCCGGCGCCGCTGTGATTGCGAAATGCCGTCTGGCATGACCTCATAGTCCAGTGCGCCAATACGTTGGATTATCTTGTATGGTCCGAAATAGCGACGCAACAGTTTCTCGCTAAGTCCTCGTCGGCGTATCGGAGTCCAGACCCAACACACGTCGCCGGGCTGGTACTCGACGTAGCGTCGTCGGAGATTGTAGTGTCGGCTGTCAGTCCTCTGCTGGTTCTTGATGCGCAGGCGGGCGAGCTGTCGACCTTCTTCGGCACGCTGCAAATAAGTGGCAACGTCGAGATTTTCTTCGTCAGCGACGTCTGGTAGCATGGCGTCAAGCGTCGTTGCCGGGTTCCTTCCGTAGACCAGTTGAACGGCGCCATGTGCGTCGTTTCTGCACGGCCGTGTTGTATGCGAAGGTCACGTACGGAAGGATGGCATCCCACGTCTTGTTGTCGACGTCGACGTACATTGCCAGCATGTCGGCGATGGTCTTATTAGACGCTCTGTGAGGCCATTCGTCTGCGGTGGTAGCC
>NC_051163.1:104705103-104731667 GCF_013339745.2 Dermacentor silvarum | reverse complement strand
GTTTTTGTGCTGACACACTTGCATTTTTCACTAAATCACTCTACAAAAATTGAGCTCTACAGAGGGAAAAAACAGAAGCGCCTTAAGCTGAGAAGGCGCTAGTAGGTTGAGACGAGTGCAATCTACACGTTTGAAAAAGTGCAATTGCAGATGCAATTACAGATGACTAAACCCTCTGGTCCATGCTGTGCATGATTTGCGCCGAATAAAGTCACAACGAATTTTTTTCTGCTGTGTTCTTTGTGATTAGTCTTGCACTGTAAAGATACGTTGGCACTAAAAAGCCGTGCTGGAACTTAATTTTTATAGAGTAATTAACGGCTAACCACATCGCGAATATCATTTTCTGCCTGGTGGTGAACCGTGGTGTAATAATGGGGACAAAATGTTTCTGCAAAACCAGCTGGATGCGTCCAGCTTTATTATTTTTAGTATTATTATGATTATTATTATTATTAATGGCGACAAGCGGTTGATGGCTTTATAGGTTTTGCGGTAGCGTGCAGTACCGCCAGTGTAAAGGCCCACCGTTATCTTGCTGCACCCTTGTGAAGCACACGATTCTGTTCGTAATGTATAGATGCAGACCACTCTTCGGAAGTTTTCCGAGTTCTGGGCATTCAACTGGAATAAGTTTCAGCGGAAACAGCAGCGTGCTTTTAAAAATTAAGCGCGGGGTATGACCAAATAAAAAGATTGCGACGCGCAGCATGAAATAATATTTTATGCTGACTTGGAAAACGGTTAATGACATGCCAAATACTAGCCGCTCTAGATTATCGCTGCGCTGAATTTAGTGCATCATATCAGGCCCGGATAACTTGGCAAATAAATAAAATCACTGAGGTGCACCTTATATGCGAACTTTAACACGCAACACCTGCGTGCGTCACAGAAAACGTGAAATTACAGCCGACGGCCGCATCATAGCTACACTGGATAGAATTCTAGCCACTGTATCATAGCCACTCCGCTAAGCGCGCTCCCAACGCGCGCACCGCCACCTGAGCCGGCCGCCATGTTGCATTGCAAACCTTTGCACCTTTTCGCTCCCGCCTGTCACACTGCCCATTCTAGCCACCATACTTAGGCGCTGGTCGTATGGCGGCTGCAAATTAACCATCGGGCAAAAAGAAAGGGCGGCGGGCGTGCTAAGGGTGATACCAATGTGATTTAAATGCCGATTTTCGGCTTTACCATCTGGTAAGCAGTTTGCTTGCATAGAGTGCTCGTTTCAAAAGAGATCCGACACTTTTCGCGTATATCGCAACCTGAAGGTACCACGATTTGTTTGCGAGGTTACCCCCTTTTAGGAGCTCCTTATAGCGGCACCCGTTCCGTCCTCGTCGTCGTAGTAGTAGTGTGTAACCAGTCTGAGAAAAATGAGAAAAAAAATTCCGAAGTTGCGTCCGTAGCGCGGAATCGAACCAGGGACCCCTCGCTTCCGAGCGCGCGGCGTTAGCCCACTACGCCACAAAGCGCACATAGACACACGCACCACGATGGCAATAAATACCCAACATTAACGAAAGGCCGCGTTTCTAGCGCTTTCTATAACGCGTTTGTGCTAGCGCGTTACGGCCCTTGTAAGAAGGAGGAGGAGGAGGAGGAGAGAAAGAGAAGGCAGGGATGTTAACCAGAAATGCGTCTGGTTGGCTACCCTACTCTGGGGGACGGGAAAGAGGGAATAGAAAGATGAGGTAGAGAGAGGAGGGGCGGAGGAAGAACACGGTGAGCTCGCGCACACTCGCGGAGGGCTTGAGCAATTCAAAGGCGTTCACATAGGCCAGTCGTCTTCAAGTAAGTCAACAGTGCCTTCACAGCTTTGTGGGCTGACGAGCGATGGGGACGGTCTTCAAGGAGCACCTGCATGGACAACGGTCGATCGTCAAGTCGTCGCAATGCGTTCGATAAAGTTTGTCTTTCCGACTGAAATCGATCGCAGTGACACAATAAATGTTCTATGTTCTCTTCGCTGCCACAGACGTCGCACGTGGCACTTTCGGTCGTTCCAATCAAAGCACAGTACGCCTTCGTGAAAGCCACTCCCAACCACAGCCGGTATAGAAGCGATGCTTCACGTCGGTGAATCCCGGGTGGAGGTCGGAGTTGGAGCGAAGGGTTCAGTTCGTGTAGCCTCGTGCGCCTTATATTTGGGGTGTTCCACTCTGTTAAAGAGAGTTTGCGTGCCAGGTGACGAAGCTGCCTTCCAGCGTCTGTCCTGGAAAGAGGAATGGGAACGCTGTGTTGTTCTTGATGTGACTCTCGGGCAGCTTTGTCAGCGAGATCGTTTCCACTGATGCCGCAATGGCCAGGTAGCCATTGGAAAATAATTTCGTGGCCTTTCTGTTTGACGTCGTGGTGAAGTTTGACAATTTCATACGTTAGTTGTTCGTGAGCTCCACGTCGGAGAACTGCCTGCATACTTTGTAAAGCCGGTCTCGAGTAGGAAAACACGGCCCATGTACCAGGACTCTCTGCGTCTATAAATTGAAGTGCACTGCGCAGAGCCGTGAGCTCTGCAGCCGTGGACGTCGTGACATGTGAGGTCTTGAATCGGATTGTTAGTCCTCTCGTCGGTATAAACACAGCACCGCCAGAACTGGTCGATGTAGTCGATCCGTCCGTATAGACGTGCACGTGACTGCTGTATCTCTCGTACAACAGGAGTAAGCTCAATTGTTTTAGGGCAGACGGTGATAAATCTGACTTTTTCTGAAGTCCTGGAATTCCAAGTCGGACTTCAGGGCGGCACAAACACCATGGAGGAGACACCAGCCTGGCCGGAGGTGCGTACCCCGATGTAATCGAGGCACGATATGCACTAACAGTTGTGCTATATGACGTGCGGGGTCTTTCCACGGTGAGTGCGGCGAGGTGGTGGCAAGGAGTCCGGGCAATGTGCCTGACATGTGCACGCATTGCCTCGATGGCGATGTGCGTTGTGATTGAATGATCTTGAGCAATGGCGATAGTTTCAGCCGTTGACGCACTGCGTGGTACTCCAAGGCATATCCTAAGAGCTTGCGCCTGAATGCTTTGAATTGTACGCAAATTAGTTTTGCAGGTGTTGGATATAACAGGTAGGCTGTACCGGAGGAACCCAACGAACAACACCCTGTTCTATAACGCGTTATAGACCTCAGCTTTGTTTCGCGCTCCTTTAACAGAAGAGTGAAATGGTTCGCCCTTGTAAGAAGCTGGTGTAAGACGCTGTGGCCTCTCCGCCTTACCTTCAACGCGTTTCGAACGCGCTGCCCAAGGCGGTGGCAAGTCAAGTCCAAGTCGAGGAGCGTTTATGAATACGGGGGGTATACTCTCTCAGCAGTCATGTGATGGCGTCGGCAAACGCGGTGCACGTTCCGGCATGTGTAAATGGCTGCGTAAGACGCTGTGGCCGCTCCCCCTTACTAGAGAGTACTGCACGTTTCTAACGCGTTTGTGCTAGCGTCCCCTTAAGCGGGAGATCCGATGATTCCCTCCGGAGCTTCGCCCACTCATCATCATTCACCCCGTGGATATGCTGTGATTTTTTTATTTACTAATTTCACTGGTAAACGTCCACGAATATTACTGGAATTGTACAGTTGGATGAAATTTTAAGCTTGAATCTTGCTTCTCGTGGTTTTCCCGTCATGTTTATGAAACGAGGACAAAAATTAGAAGACGCCGCTTGAGTAAGCCAGCAGCAGTTCAGGTGCCTACTGAAGAAGAAAAATGCACTGAGAACTGTTTTCAACACTAAAACGCAATTTATTTACATAAGTAAGCACTAGTTATTTCACTCGATAAAGCTTCAGCGAGGGTATCTGGTTAAAAGGTGGTTGCCCTACTGCACGCTCGTACCTGCTACAGTCTTGCTAGCATAACACTCAGCTGCCTATTAAGCAGTGTTAAGCCATCGCCCGACTTCAAATCTGAAGGTCGTAAGTTCAAATCCTGCTCCATTCCACTACATTTTCAGGCATGGAGTGGTGCGTGACACCGGCAAAGAAAAAAAAATACATATTGCCGAGAGCTAGTGGGGCTATACTAGTTCAGGTGCAACCAAACTAGGCAGGCCCACTAAGCTTCATCAAAGTCACTCCCTCACCAGAACAGGAATTGGCCTCCCTGGTGCAGTATTGGGCTACTACCTCCCTCATGACTCCGACAATTAACCCATGGCCCTCAGTTCCCAGTGGCTGCGGAGCACCTGACCAAGGCGGCGGTCAGACCTGCTACGTGGCAGAGGGTGCTAAGAATCTCTGGGTCAAGGCAGGCCGCCAATGGAAACTGAACCTGGCAACGTTCAACACGCGCACCCTCTCGAGTGAGGCTAGCTTAGCAGGACTATTTGAAGAATTATCAGGCATTTCCTGGGATATTATTGGCCTTAGTGAGGTTAGAAGAACTGGTGAGGCTTACACAGCACTGACTAACGGCCACGTCCTCTGCTACAGAGGTCTTCCAGATAAGAAAGAATCCGGGGTAGGATTTCTAGTGCATAACAACGTAGCGGGCAACATTGATGAATTCTACAGCATTAATTGTATAAAATATTCACCAAGATTATTTCCAATTGAATCAGGACAACACTTGACTTCAGTCAACCAAGAGAACAGGCTGGCTTCAGGAAGGGATATTCTACGATGGACCATATCCATGCCATCAATCAGGTAATCGAGAAATCTGCGGAGTACAATCAACCTCTCTATATGGCTTTCATAGATTATGAAAAGGCATTCGATTCAGTAGAGATATCAGCAGTCATAGAGGCATTGCGTAATCAAGGAGTGGAGGAGGCATACGTGAATATCTTGGCAAATATCTACAAGGATTCCACAGCTACCTTGGTTCGCCACAAGAAAAGTAGAAAGATACCTATTGTCACGTAGTAGTGACGCTGAAGAAAACAGTCGTAAAACTGTGTACGACGAAACTGGTTGTTTATTGGGCGAACCTGTGCCCACAAAAGCAAGGTACACTCAAAGCACAACGATAGCGGCGAACACAGTCGGTGATCGTCGAAAATCTGATCAGCGGCGAAGTGCGTCGGCTTTTATACCTGAGTCATCGAAGGTTCCAGATTAATCCCTGATGCCCGCGTGTCTTCCAGAAAGTTCTAGACAATTCGCGTCGGTCATACAATCAGATAACATAAGCGTCGGTGAAAACAGGCAACGGAAAGAAGCATCGATAACGTTCTAGAAACTTCCGATACAGGCGCGTCCTGCGCCGAGCGATAACGTTTAACATTTGTTAGCCGGTGGAAAGCGGCCACCGGGGAAAGATAAACATGTATACGTGTCAATACCCTCCCCTTAAAAAGCATCGTCCCGATGCTACAAACACGAAAGCGAAAACAAAACCATGCGTAATAAACAACAACAACAACAAAAAACAATAACAAAGTAACGAAGTACCTAAGGTCGTCAGCGGGCGTAGAAAGGTTTAAGACGCACCACATGGATGACTTCAGGTCGTGCCTGGCGCCGCTGTGATTGCGAAATGCCGTCTGGCACGACCTCATAGTCCAGTGCGCCAATACGTCGGATTATCTTATATGATCCGAAATAGCGACGCAACAGTTTCTCGCTAAGTCCTCGTCGGCGAATCGGAGTCCAGACCCAAACACGGTCGCCGGGCTGGTACTCGACGTAGCGTCGTCGAAGATGGTAGTGTCGGCTGTGGGTCCTCTGCTGGTTCTTGATGCGCAGGCGGGCGAGCTGTCGACCTTCTTCGGCACGCTGCAAATAAGTGGCAACGTCGACATTTTCTTCGTCAGCGACGTCTGGTAGCATGGCGTCAAGCGTCGTTGCCGTGTTCCTTCCGTAGACCAGGTTGAACGGCGCCATGTGCGTCGTTTCTTGCACGGCCGTGTTGTATGCGAAGGTCACGTACGGAAGGATGGCATCCCACGTCTTGTATTCGACGTCGACGTACATTGCCAGCATGTCGGCGATGGTCTTATTTAGGCGCTCGGTGAGGCCATTCGTCTGCGGGTGGTAGGCGGTGGTGCGGCGATGGCTTGTCTGGCTGTACCGCAGGATGGCTTGAGTTAGTTCTGCCGTAAAGGCCGTGCCTCTGTCGGTGATGAGGACTTCTGGGGCACCGTGATGCAGGAGGATGTTCTCAACGAAGAATCGGGCTACCTCGGCGGCACTGCCTTTGGGCAAGGCTTTTGTTTCGGCGTAGCGGGTGAGGTAGTCCGTAGCGACGACGATCCATTTATTCCCGGACGTCGACGTCGGAAAAGGCCCCAGTAAATCCATCCCGATCTGCTGGAACGGTCGGCGAGGTGGCTCGATTGGCTGTAGAAGTCCGGCTGGCCTTGTCGGCGGTGTTTTGCGTCGCTGACAGTCTCGGCATGTCCTTACGTAATGGGCGACGTCGGCAGAGAGGCGAGGCCAGTAGTATTTTTCTTGTATCCTCGCGAGAGTGCGTGAAAAACCGAGATGTCCAGCCGTTGGGTCGTCATGGAGAGCTTGCAGAACCTCTGGACGCAATGCTGAGGGTACCACGAGGAGGTAGTTGGCTCGGAGAGGCGAGAAGTTCTTCTTTAGGAGAATGTCGTTTTGCAAGAAAAACGACGCCAATCCTCGCCTGAACACTTTCGGCACAATGACGGTCTTCCCTTCCAGGTTGTCTACAAGGCTCCTTAGTTCCGGGTCGGCTCGTTGTTGTTCGGCGAATTCGTCGGCACTGATGGGTCCCAAGAAAGTGTCGTCATCCTGGTCGTCTTGTGGCGGCGGTTCGACGGGGGCGCGAGACAAACAATCGGCGTCAGAGTGCTTTCGCCCGGACTTGTAAACGACGGTGATGTCGAAGGCTTGAAGTCTCAGGCTCCAGCGTGCGAGGCGACCTGAAGGATCCTTCAAGTTAGCTAGCCAACACAAGGCGTGGTGGTCGCTCACAACTTTAAAGGGCCTGCCATAGAGGTAGGGGCGAAACTTTGATGTAGCCCAGATGATGGCGAGGCACTCCTTTTCTGTTGTGAAATAATTTGCTTCCGCCTTCGATAGCGACCGGCTAGCGTAACTTACAACCCTTTCTAGTCCGTCAGTCCTCTGCACAAGCACGGCGCCGAGTCCTACGCTGCTTGCGTCGGTGTGGACTTCCGTATCGGCGTTTTCGTCGAAATGCGCAAGTATTGGCGGCGATTGCAGGCGTCGCTTCAGTTCTTCGAATGCTTGGACTTGCCGCGTCTCCCACTTGAACTCGACGTCGGCCTTCGTGAGATACGTCAGTGGCTCAGCGATCCGTGAGAAATTCTTGACGAAGCGCCTGTAATAGGCGCACAGTCCAAGAAATCTACGCACTGCCTTCTTGTCAGCGGGCGGAGGAAAGTTGGAGATGGCCGCAGTTTTCTGAGGGTCGGGGCGCACTCCAGACTTGTTGATTACGTGGCCCAAAAACAAGAGCTCCTCATATGCGAAGCGGCACTTTTCGGGCTTTAACGTGAGTCCGGAGGTTTTGATTGCTTGAAGAACTGTTTCAAGGCGCCGCAGGTGTTCTTCGAAGCTTGAGGCAAACACAACGACGTCGTCCAAATAGACGAGGCAAGTCTGCCACTTCAAGCCTGCCAGTACTGTATCCATGACGCGTTGGAAAGTCGCAGGTGCCGAGCAAAGACCAAACGGCATGACCTTGAACTCGAACAGTCCGTCTGGTGTTATAAAGGCAGTCTTGTCCCGGTCCCTCTCGTCGACTTCGATTTGCCAGTAGCCGGTTTTGAGGTCCATCGACGAAAAATACTTTGCGTTGTAGAGTCGATCCAAGGCGTCGTCAATCCGTGGGAGGGGGTATACGTCCTTCTTCGTGATCTTGTTGAGCCGACGATAATCGACGCAGAAACGTAGGGTTCCGTCCTTCTTCTTCACTAACACCACGGGGGACGCCCACGGACCCTTGGACGGCTGGATGATGTCGTCGCGTAGCATTTCGTCGACTTGGTGCCTTATGGCTTCACGTTCGCGCGCCGAAACACGGTACGGGCTCTGACGGAGTGGGCGGACATTTTCGTCGGTGATGATGCGGTGCTTGGCGATAGGGGTTTGTCGAACTTTTGACGACGACGAGAAGCAGTCCTTGTATTGCAGGAGCAGAGCTTTTAGTTGTTCTTTCTTATGCCTGGGAAGGTTCTGATTGACGTCGAAAGTTGGCTCAGGTATTATAGTCGTCGTTGCAGGTGCACTGGAATCCGTGAAGGCGAAAGCACTGCTTGCTTGTACTATTTCGTCGATGTAGGCGACCGTGGTGCCTTTGTTAATGTGCTTATATTCGGGGCTGAAGTTCGTGAGCATCACCCTTGCTTTCCCTGCACGTAGCTCAGCTATGCCTCTAGCGACGCAAATTTCACGGTCGAGCAGTAAGTGATGATCGCCCTCGATGACGCCTTCCATGTCTGCAGGCACTTCGGTACCGACGGAAATCATTACGCTGGAGCGCGGCGGAACGGTGACTTGTTCTTCAAGCACATTCAAGGCATGGCAACTGATGCTTGTATCCGGCGGTATCGCTTTGTGTGTTGAAAGCGTTATCGACTTGGACCTTAAGTCGATGACTGCACCATGTTGATTTAGAAAGTCCATGCCTAGGATGACGTCCCTGGAGCAGTGCGGCAGGATTACGAAGCTCGCCGGGTAAGTGCAGTTGTTTACCGTGACTCGCGCTGTGCAGATTCCAGCCGGCGTTATTAGGTGACCTCCCGCTGTCCGTATATCGGGTCCTTGCCAGGCCGTCTTCAGCTTCTTTAACTTGGCGGCGAACGTGCCACTGAAAACTGAATAGTCGGCGCCAGTGTCGACGAGAGCGGTGACGTTATGACCATCGATGAGCACGTCTAGATCGGTAGACCGGCGTCTGGCGTTGCGGTTAATTCGTGGCGTCGGATCACGGCTGCGTCGGCTTGCTCTGCTGCTGCTACGTCGCGTCGGAAGGTCTTCGTTCGGCGGCGATGTGTTGTCAAGGCTGTTGCTAGGCGGCGTGCTGATATCTCGTCGTGATGATTCGCGAATCGTCGTCGTCGTCGGCGGCGGAGGATCTTCGGCATTGCGTCGTACAGCAACCGCACCTCCATCGGTTGCTGCTTTTAGTTTCCCGGGTATGGGCTGGGAGATCGGGCGCGGGTTGGGCCGGCATACAGGCGGCGATGCGGCGAGATGTAGCGGCCTGGTGACGGCGAGCGTGAGGGTCGTCGTGGTTGCCACTGGGCTCCGGCAAGGTAGTCGGCGATGTCACGTGGTCGCTCGCCAAGCTGTGGACGTGGCGCGTTGACGGCGAACCCTCGTAGGCCCATCTCGCGGTATGGGCATCGGCGGTAGACATGGCCGGCTTCCCCGCAGTGATAGCAGAGCGGGCGGTGGTCGGGGGCGCGCCAAATGTCCGTCTTCCGCTGGTAGCTGCGCTGGGCGACGGGCGGGCGTGCTGGCGGCGGCGGCGGCGGTGGACGACGGAACTGCGGCGTTACGGGGCCCTGGCGCGAGCGCGGAGGGGGGCCTTCACGACGGGCGACGGCGGCGTAGGTCATCGCTTGCGGCTGTGGTTGAGGCAATGCCGGAACTTCTGGCACTTCCAGTGATCGCTGAACCTCTTCTTTAACTATGTCAGCGATTGAAGCCACCTGAGGCTGCGATCTTGGGAATAATTTCTGTAGTTCTTCCCGTACAACCGCTCTGATCGCCTCGTGCAGGTCGTTGGCGCCTAGAGCTTGAGCTTCGGTGTAGTTTGTCAGCGCACGGCGGTTGTATTGCCTGGCTCGCATTTCAAGCGTCTTCTCGATCGTTGTCGCCTCCGAAACAAATTCTGCCACAGTCTTGGGCGGGTTGCGCATCAATCCGGTGAATAGATGCTCCTTGACGCCCCGCATCAAGAACCTAACTTTCTTTTCTTCAGACATGTCGGGGTCGGCGTGGCGGAAGAGGCGAGTCATCTCCTCCGTGAAGATCGCGATGCTCTCGTTCGGCAATTGAACTCTGGTTTCCAGGAGAACTTCAGCCCTTTCTTTTCGTACGACACTCGTGAAGGTCCTCACGAAGTTCTCGCGAAATAGGTCCCAAGTCACCAGGGTGGTCTCTCTGTTCTCAAACCATGTCCGAGCAGCGTCATCCAACGAAAAATAGACATGGCGCAGCTTGTCATCGTCGCTCCATTTGTTGAATGTCGCGGTCCTCTCGTACGTCTCCAGCCATGTTTCAGGGTCTTCAGCTGATGATCCACGGCTGCCGAGGTTGCTGCAGCAGGATGGGGGACGCTGGGGCTGCCATTGTGGTCGTTGACTTGGCCTTGATCGCTGTGGTCTTCTCGGGAAGAAGTCCGTATTCTGGCAAAAGTCCTTGCTGCCTACGGCTAGCTCGCTGGTCCTTGGCGACGTTGGTCTCGTCCTCCGGTTTCGGGCTTGGGTCGCGGCTTTGCGGGGGCGTCCGCTGCATGGACACAAAAGCACCTCCACCAGATGTCACGTAGTAGTGACGCTGAAGAAAACAGTCGTAAAACTGTGTACGACGAAACTGGATGTTTATTGGGCGAACCTGTGCCCACAATAGCAAGGTACACTCAAAGCACAACGATAGCGGCGAACACAGTCGGCGATCGTCGAAAATCTGATCAGCGGCGAAGCGCGTCGGCTTTTATACCTGAGTCATCGAAGGTTCCAGATTAATCCCTGATGCCCGCGTGTCTTCCAGAAAGTTCTAGACAATTCGCGTCGGTCACACAATCAGACAACATAAGCGTCGGTGAAAACAGGCAACGGAAAGAAGCATCGATAACGTTCTAGAAACTTCCGATACAGGCGCGTCCTGCGCCGAGCGATAACGTTTAACATTTGTTAGCCGGTGGAAAGCGGCCACCGGGGAAAGATAAACATGTATACGTGTCACTATCAAGAAAGGGGTCAGGCAAGGAGACACAATCTCCCCAATGCTATTCACTGCATGCTTAGAAGAAGTAGTCAAGCTCTTAGACTGGGAAGGATTAGGAGTGAGGATCGATGGCGAATATCTCAGCAACCTTCGGTTTGCAGATGACATTGTCCTATTGAGCAACAATTGAGAGGAATTACAACAAATGATTGAGGACCTTCATCGAGAAAGTGCAAGAATTGGGTTGAAGATGAATATGCAGAAGACAAAGATAATGTTCAATAGCCTGGCAAGGGAACAAGAATTCAGGATCGCCAGTCAGCCTCTAGAGTCTGTAAAGGAATATGTTTATCTAGGTCAATTACTCACAGGGGACCCTGATCATGAGAAAAAAATTTACAGAAGAATAAAATTGGGTTGGAGTGCATACGACAGGCATTGCCAAATCCTGACTGGGAGCTTACCACTGTCGTTGAAAAGAAAAGTGTACAATCATTGCCTTCTACCGGTGCTAACATACGGGGCAGAAACTTGGAGGTTAACAAAGAAGCTCGAGAACAAGTTAAGGACCGCACAAAGAGCAATGGAACGAAAAATCTTAGGAGTAACGTTAAGAGACAGGAAGAGAGCGGTGTGGATCAGAGAACAAACGGGGGTAGACGATATTCTAGTTGACATTAAGTGGAAGAAATGGAGCTGGGCAGGCCATGTAATGCGTAGGATGGATAACCGGTGGACCATTAGGGTTACAGAATGGATACCAAGAGAAGGGAAGCGCAGTCGAGGACGGCCGAAAGTCAGGTGGGATGATGAGGTTAGGAAATTCGCAGGCGCAAGTTGGAATACGCTAGCGCAAGACAGGGGTAATTGGAGATCGCAGGGAGAGGCCTTCGTCCTGCAGTGGACATAAATATGGGCTGATGATGATGATGAAGCCATCGCAGATAGATGCGGAGATGTGTGGACATAAATCGCTCAATAATTAGTCTTCCAATTACATCTTTGTGCTGATAACACGGGTTTTCTGGCAAGGTTACATTCTTTCCAATAATTTCTTTCAGTGCTTTCAAAGTTGTTCTCAGACCGCTCAGATATTGAGCTTAAGCAAAATACTTCAGCACTCTCACATTTAAAAAGCCGGCAGATCCCATTCCCAGTGGGAATCGGTGTTATGCGAAGCAGTGTGCGGGCAGCCTACCATGTTAACGAAACGACCATGAGAGCACCAAGACGTAGGCGGCTCTTTCATAACCTACATGACACGCATCTGATGACATTCATGTCATGAGTCGTCAGGAGTCCCTTTAGGTACACCTAAGAGACCTTAAGGCGAAAGCCTTAGTCATGCTCATGACTATGACTTCGACCCTCAACCTTTAACCTTTTCCTTCACTTAGCACCACATCCGAACCTATTCCATGGTTTTTCAAGTATCAATCTTTTTGTGGTGAGTCATTTTCATTTTTGCTTATTCATGGTCATGACTTTGACTTCTACCAGAATCGTTTAGTGTTTCCTTCACTTACTGCCTACGTTCAAACCCATTTCAGTGGTTTTTGAGTATTAAACTTTTTTCGCTGAGTCATTGCCATTTTTGCTCATTCATACCCAGGATTATGACTTCTACCATCATCCTTTAGTGTTTCCTTCACTTAGTGCCCACGTCCGAACGCACTCCAGGGGTTTTGAATTGTTACTCTTTTTTGCTTAGTCATTGTCATTTTTGCTGAGTCATGCTCATGACTATTACTTCTACCAGCGTCCCTTATTGTTTCCTTCTCATAGTACCGTCGTCCGAACCCATTTCAGTGGTTTTTGAGTGTTAATGTTTTTTCGCTGAGTCTGTCATTTTTGCTCATTCATGGTCACGACTATGACATCTACCAACGTCCTTTAGTGTTTCCTTCACTTAGTATCCACGTCAGAACCCATTTCAGTGGCTTGTGAGTGTTAATATTTTTCGCGGAATCATTGTCATGACCTACATGACACGCATGTCATGACATTTACGTCATGACCTATCACTTATGTTTGTCAGACACTCCTGTCATACTATGCCAATTTTGGTACCTACCAAGTTAACAAAACGTAGGCGTAGACGTAGATGTAGGCGGCTGTTTCACGATGTACTTTAAAAGCATCTCATGAAATTCATTTCATGAGTCCTGAGGAGTCCCTTTGGCTAGGCTCAAGAGACCTCAAGTCGAAAGCCATAGTCATGCTCATGGCTATGACTTCGACCATCAATCTTTAGCCTTTTTCCTTCACATAGTACCACCTCCGAACCCATTCCATCGGGTTTTGAGTGTTAATCTGTTTTCGCTTAGTCATTGTCATTCCTGTGGAGTCATGGCCATGACTATGACTTCTACCACAATCCTTAAGCGTTTCCTTCACTTAATACCCACGTCCGAACCCCTTTCAGGGGTTTTTGTATGTTAAACTTTTGTGCTTTGTCATTTTCATTTTGGCGGAGTCATGCTCACGACTATAAGTTCTACCATCATCATGTAGTGTTTAATTTACTTAGTTCCCGCGTCTGAACCCACTTCAGTGGTTCCTGTGTTTTAATTTGTTTTGCTGAGTCATTCTCATTTTTTGCTTGTCAGGCTCACGACTTTGACTTCTACCAGCATTCTTTAGTGTTTTCTTCACTTCGTACACACGTCAGAACAAGTTTCAGTGGTATTTTTAGTGTTTATGTTTTCTTGCTGAGTTAGTCATTTTTTCCGAGTCATGGTCATGACTATGGCTTCTACCACCCACCCCCCTTTGGTGTTTCCTTCACTTAGTAAGTACGTGAGAACTCATTTCAGTGGTTTTTCAGTGTTATTCCTTTTCATTGTGAAGCATTTCTTGGCGAACAATTGCCACTTTGACAGTATCTATCTATCTATCTATCTATCTATCTATCTATCTATCTATCTATCTATCTATCTATCTATCTATCTATCTAGCCGCCTACGTCTGTTAATTTTTTTGCTGAGTCATGGTCATGACTATGACTTCTACCACCATCCTTTAATGTTTCCTTCCCTTAGTACCCACGTCGGTACCTATTTCAGTGTTTTTTAAGTGTTAATATTTTTTTCGCGGAGTCAGTGTCATTTTAGGCGGCGGTTTCATGACCTTAATGACACGCATTTCATGAAATTCATGTCATGACCTATCATTTATGTTCGTCATACACTGTTGTCATACTATGCCAATTTTGGTACCCATCAAGTTAATGAAACGACCATGAGAGCACCAAGACGTCGGCAGCTATTTCATGACTTACATGACACACATGTGATATTCATGTCATAACCTACAATTTATGTTTTGTCATACACTCTCGTCATACTATGCTAACTTTGGTAAACACCAAGTTAACGATACGACAATGAGAGCACCAAGACGTAGGCGGCTAGATAGATAGATAGAAAGATAGATAGATACATACTGTCAAAGTGGCAAATGTTCGCCAAGAAATGGTTGGCCTTAAAAAAAAAGTCGCACACACCGGAAGAGCGTTCTAATCACACTCGGTCACATAGGCCGGTGGCTCGCAAGAAGCGCAGAAGCGTCTGTACGGCCTTCTTCTGTGGCGTTAAGTCCAGTATGTGGTGGAGAATTTTTTCTTCCGACAGAGGCCGGTCGTCGAATTGGTTGAGCACGTTAGTAAGAGAATGTCTCTGCGCGCTGTACGGCGGGCAGTCGCACAAAATATGTACAATCGATTCTTCATTGCCGCAGTTGTCACAGGCTGCGCTGTCGGCCATTCCTATGAGGAACACATAGGCGTTGGTAAACGCAACACCCAACCATAATCGGCAGAAAAGGGTTGCGTCTCCTCGGCGAAGCCTTGATGGTACTCGAAGGCTTAGGTTTGGGTCCAGAGAGTATAAGCGAGCATACTTGAATTGCGATTCATTCCATTGTGACCTTGTGCGTTGGCGAGCAAGCACGCGGAGCTTCCGTGCAGCGTCAGTCCGAGAAAGTGGTATGGGCCGTTGGTGATCTTCTTTATGAGCTGTGCGAGCAGCTTGATCGGCCCGTTCACGGCCGATAATTCCGCAGTGACTTGGAAGTCACTGAAAAGTTAATTCTTGCCCTATCTCAGTCAGATTGTGTATTGCCTCAGAAATCTGAAAGACCAGCGTGTGGACAGCGGCACAACGATGATAGTAGAGACTGCAGAGCTGCCATTGAGTCGCAGAACATTATCCATTTGTGTGTCACTTGATCACTAATGAATTGGAGTGCGTACAAAGCGCTGCGAGCTCTGCTGCCGTCGATGTTGTGTCGTGAGACGTCTTGAATTTAATAGTTGTGCCCATCGTTGGCATCACAACTTCCGCGGTAGAACTGTTCGGCAGGACGCATCCGTCGGTGTATATATGGGCAGAGTACTGGTACTTCTCGTTCAGCAGAAGTACGGCGAGCTGTTTAAGGGCTGGTGATTTAAGGGCTGGCGTTTGTGGATCAGAGAACAAACGGCGATAGCCGATAATCTAGTTGGCATTAAGCGAAAAACATGGCGCGGTGCAAGCCATGTAATGCGCAGGACGGATAACCGGTGGACCATTAGGGTTACAGAATGGATACCAAGAGAAGGGAAGCGCAGTCGAGGACGGCAGAAAGTCAGGTGGGATGATGAGGTTAGGAAATTCGCAGGCGCAAGTTGGAATACGCTAGCGCAAGACAGGGGTAATTGGTGATCACAGGGAGAGGCCTTCGTCCTGCAGTGGACATAAATGTAGGCTGATGATGATGATGACGATAGCTCTGCTTGTTTCTGGATGCCAAGTATTGTCAGGTTGATATTTGGCACCACGGAGGAATCAAAGGTCTTGCGACATGAGTGAAGCAAGTGGGTGATGATTCACCATGCGTGGCTATTGGTTGACAGAAAGAGGTACGTGATCTGTCCGCTGGCAGAGATGCCAGGTGGTGGTAGGGAGTCAGGGCAAGAAGTTGTATATATATATATATATATATATATATATATATATAATATAAATACCACAAAGAAAACGTTGGGATGTTTGGCCATACCAGTTGGGTCAAGTCGGGACTCGGAACATATAATTAGAAGTCGGGACTTTCCCAATCAATTCGGGCCGCTTTGCAACCCTAGGTGTGATCGGCACTTATAGTTTCATTTGTGATCGTTTTCATCCAGAGTATAGCATTCTAGGCGAACTTCTCCGGTTTTTAAATAAGAGCTTCGTTTTAATCACATTTTAAATTACATGTTTTTGCTACCACGTAAAAAAATTGAATATGCCCACTGCCATATTGAACAAACGTGAACTTATCATGAATGTGATCGATGATTACCATTCTATGTCTTTCAAGTGCCCGAATGCAATTTTGGAACTCCGCCCTCGCAGCTTTCTTGATTAAGAAGACGTGTGTTACGTATCTTGCAACGATTACACACTATGTTGGAAACATCCCTTGCTAAAGGGCTTTGTCTTTTTTTTTTGTACAAGGAAACGAACTTTCATTTCATCCTCTTATTGTTCTCAATTAGGCAATGCACCTACGCTGGTGCTTCATCACGGACTTTCACTGCCACTTTTGCGTCCGAATGTCCACACTTTACATGCAGACGCTAATAGAAGGTTGATCCGCGGCGGGAAACAAAGGCAAGTAGAATGCATCATACGCGAGAGTGAACCGCCTACTTCCGGAACACTGTGCTGCTACTGCCGGCTCTGGATACATGCAACGAGTTGCCGGCACTGAAAGGGAATTCTAAAAAAAAAACAACGAAACCAACAAGTATCAATGAATAAGCACATGTGCGTATTCACGACCAACGCGGAGAGTGCGGCTAATTATTTCCACGAAAAATAGCGCGAGAGTATTCTCCGCCTAGGCTTTGGCGCCGGTGCGTGTAGGCGTGCTTGCGTGTCTGTGAGTATTTCGGTGTGTGAATGTGCGTGATACGTGTACGTGAGTCGGTGCGTCTGCTTTTCTATGCGCGTGCGGGCTTGTTCGTAAGTGTATGCATGTTTCTGCCTGTATGTTTCTTTGTACACGCATGTATGAGAGAAGTACATCAGATGATTAGAGGAAATCACACACACACACACACACACACACACACACACACACACACACACACACACACACACACACACACACACACACCCACACACACACACACACACACACCCACACACATACATACACACACATACACACACACACACACACACACAAACACACACACACACACACACACACACACACACACACACACACACACACACACACACACACACACACACACACACACACACACACACACACACACACACACACACACACACACACACACACACACACACACACACACACACACTTCGTCACTGGAAGATTACCATTCGTAGTGTCTTCCATAACAATCTATTTCGTTATTGCTCATCGGTGCTAAGACACTGCACTCAACTGTTCGCAATCGGTGGAGTTCATCCTCGAGAGAACTATATGAGTGCCCACAAAAGAACTACACACTGTTCAAAGCAATAAATCACTACCGGCTCTTTCATGGGGCTTAGAACTTTCGCACACTGCACGCAACTGTTCGCAATCGGTGGAGTTCATCCTCGAGAGCTCTATATGAGTGCTCACAAAAGAACTACACACTGTTCAAAGCAATAAATCACTACCGGATCTTTCATGGGGCTTAGAACTTTCGCTCACAAAACGACCACATGTTTACTCGATTGTAACGCGAGGTTTTTTCCAGATTTTTGCTACCTGAAGTCAATCCTCGCGTTACAATCGAATACCGAAATTGATTTGTCTAAAAAGTGAAGTGATGCACGCAATTTTAATCGAGTGAAATGCGACCTAACGCACGGCTCTCTGCCGTGCGTTCGCTCGCCGTGAAAGCGCGCAAGGGACGCATGCTTTCACGGGGAGCGAACGCACGGCAGAGAGCAAAAGCGATAAATCTGTCATGCAAAAGGTCCAGGAGGCCCAGCAAGGACAGGAGGGACAGGAGGCGCCGGAAGCGCAGGAGCCCCAGGAAACCCAGGAGGCGCAGGAGGCCACGGAGGCAGCGGAGCTGCCGGGGGCCCAGGAGGCAAAGGAGGCACAGGAGGCGCAGGAGCTGCCGGGGGCCCAGGACTCGGCGGGAGCGCAGGAGGTGCCGGGGGCAATGGCGGTGTCGGGGGGGCAGGAGGCTCCGGGGCCAACGGAGGCACAGGAGGTGCAGGAGCCGCCGGAGCGCCAGGAAGCGGCGGAGCACCAGGAGGCGACGGAGGTTCAGGAGGCGATGGAGGCGATGGAGGCGCCGGAGGCAAGGGAGGCATCGGAGGCGCAGGAGGCGCCGGAGGTCCCGGAAACCCCCCCGGACGCCCAGGACAAGCCGGACGCCGAGGAGGCCCCGGGAGGCGATGAAACCTTTAGCTGCGACAGTAAATGCGTCTGCTGAAGCCAGCGTTCTGACCGTGGTCTGCAGCTTATCGAGTGTGATCTATTCATGTTTGCTTCTGCGCGCTGACACCATGCTTGTTCATTCTGTTAGTAAGCGAATGATTCCAAGTTTACGCAGCCGATAAAACTACTATCCTTACTCCGCATATTTCTCTACTAATTTGCTATCGTAATTGCTGCTTCACCTTTCTGGCGAAACTACAACTTCTGATGCATCCGGTGGTTTTGCGTTACTTTAGCGGCTTTCTTCTTCTTTTTTTGCTGGACGCAACAGAATGTCACCCTTCGCGTAATATTCGCGGTTTTCTTCTTTTCTTGATGAACGCATTGAAAAGTCACCCCTCGCGTTACAATCGTGGTCGCATTACAATCGAGTAAATACGGTATGTACCTCCCTGTGTACTCCTGGCCAAAATATTGTTTTGGTTAGTGCCGCAATTATGTGCCTTCCATTTCTGTGTCCGTTAACATGACCCTTCTCGAATAGGACTCTTCTATGTTGTATCAGAAGCATCAATTCCATCAGTTGTTTCCATTCACTCCAAAATTTTCTATATACCAGGTCCTTTTTCAGCTCGTATGTTACACCTTCTCTGACCCCTTCTTGAATAGATCTACCACCGATGCTCCGCATCACGTATCTGAGTGTTCTATTCTCTCTCTGCTGCCTTCCCAGCTCTTCCACGGATACACCAAGTTTCCTTACTACTATATGCGTGTTCACATCTTGTTCTTTATCCCTCTTACTGTCGTCACAGTTCCTAGATCTGTTTGACAAGATTGGTTCACCGAGCGACTATGGGTCCTCGACTGCTCTCGGTCCTGGTGTATTTCCTAAGATCAGGTCGTACAGCGGTTCTTCTACGCACCTGGCTGTGACAATTCCTGTATAGTATGGTGTGAATATATAGATCTTAGCCTCCGGGAGGTATCTCACCGAGCTGTCCACGAACTTAAGTGGTTTCACCTGCCCTGTCATGCTTTTTGGAGGTACCAAATTCTCCTTACAAGCAGAGTGTGCGCAACCGTGTCTATTCATACTGTAGCCTTCTTTCCTTCTTTACCTTCTACCACTGGCATATCTCGCTCTTTACTCTCGATAATGCCTGCACTTACGACCTCTAATCTTTCCTTTTCTTCAGACCTGCGAGCTTCGCGAGTTTCACTAGGGGCTGTAATCGTTGGCACTTCTAGTGATCTGCGTTTGCATTCCTCAGTTTTGTGTCCGCTCTTGTTACACCTTTCACAATATTTCCGTTCAAGTTGTTCATCACGTGCCGCACGACAATGAATTTCCTGACGACCGGGATGGTCATGGAGAAAACATCTGTGCTTTACCCTGCGCCCATCTATTTGGGCTTTCTCTCTCAGCTCATCTTCCTCTGAAGTGGGAGCATCTCTAACCCACTTTCCTACATTTCTTAGTACCTGCGCCTATACAAACTGGTCTGTTTCCTCTGCTAGCTCCTCTACAGTCTGTAGTATTCTCTCTTTCAGAAATATGGCCAAACCATTGCTACATCTGGCCAGGAATTTCTGACCCACAACTTTGTCTAGAACACCTTTATATGCTTTTTTTTCGTTTCGGACAGCTCTATCCACCTCTCAAAATTGTTCGTCAGATGGCATGCCAACTGCTTTCCCATTTCAGAATCTTCTGGCTTGCATAGTGTGAACTTTCCCGAAAACCTTCAGGGGTCAACTTGATCTTTGCAATAAAGTTTTTTTTAACTTTCTCATAGTCTAACAATTCTTCTGCTGGAATCCGGCCAAACACACTCAGAGCCTGCCCTACTAAACACAGGCTCAGGGCGATGGCCCACTTGCTCTTCTCCCAACCTTGCCCGACTGCTGTCCTCTCAAACCGATGCAAATACGCATATAGGTCATCCCTTTGCTCATCGAAAGGTGCCATTAGTTTCCTGCGGCAAATTTGTCGCGGTCTGGGAGAAGGTGAGTCGGATCACCTTGATGTTCTACTTGCTTCACGGGAACCCGCATTCATTTCCGCTAGATTAATCATCGCCAAGATTTGTTTTAAATGCGAAGCATTTCTTGGCGAACATTTGCAGGTATTTGATAGTATCTATCTATCTATCTATCTATCTATCTATCTATCTATCTATCTATCTATCTATCTATCTATCTATCTATCTATCTATCTATCTATCTATCTATCTATCTATCTATCTATCTATCTATCTATCTATCTATCTATCTATCTATCTATCTATCTATCTATCTATCTATCTATCTATCTATCTATCTATCTAGCCACCTACGTCTTGGTGCTCTCATGGTCGTATCGTTAACTTGGTAGGTATCAAAAGTGGCATAGTATGACAACAGTGTATGCCGAACATAAATGATAGGTCATGACATAAATTTCCTGATATGCGTGTCACATAGTTCATCAAACAGCCACATAAAATGACAATGACCCAGCGAAAAAGCCGGCAGTTATCACGCAGTGTGGAAATCGATGCTATGCGAAATAGTGTACGGGGACTCTATCAAGTTAAGGAAACGACCATGAGAGTACCAAGACTTAGGCAGCTGTTTCATGACCTACAATACAAGCATGTCTGAGGAGTCCTGTCGGCTAGGCCTAAGAGCCCTTAAGGCGAAATCCTTAGTCATGCTCATGAATATGACTTCGACCATCAATCTTTTGCCTTTTCCTTCCCATAGTGCCACCACCGAACCCATTACATTGGTTTATGAGTGTTGGTCTTTTTTCGCTGAGGCATTTTCATTTTTTTGAGTCATGGTCATGACTATTACTTCTACCACCATCCTTTAGTGCTTCTTTCACTTATTACCTACGTCCGAACTCCTTTCAGTGGTTTTTGAGTGTTAATCTTTTTCGCTTTGTCATTTCCATTTTGCGGAGTCATGCTCACGACTATGACTTCTACCATCATCCTTCAGTGTTTCGTTTAATTAGTTCCCACGTCCGAACAAATTTCAGTGGTTCCTTTAACTAGGCCTTAAAGACCTTAAGGCGAAAGCCTGAGTCATGCTCATGACTATTATTTCTACCACCAATGTTTCGCCGTTTCCATCACTTAGTACCACCTCCGAACCCATTACATTGGTTTTTGAGTGTTAATATTTCGTGAGTCAGACAATTTTGCTAAGTCACGGTCATGACTATCTATGGCTTCTACCACCATCATCCCTTAGTGTTTACCTCACTTAGTACCCACATCAGAACTCATTACAGGGGTTTTTCAGTGTTAATAATTTGCGCCGAGTCATTGTCGATTATGCTGAGTGATGCTCATGACTATCACTTCTACCATCATCCTGTAATGTTTCCTTCACTTAATACCCACGCGAGGACCCATTTCGGTGGTTTTTGAGTGTTAATGTGTTTTCACTGGGTCATTGTCATTTTAGGCGGCTGTTTCATGACCTAAATGACACACGTCATGAAATTCATGTCATGACTTGTCATATATGTTCGTCATACACTGTTGTCATACTATGCCAATTTTGGTAAATAGCAAGTTAACGATACCACCATGAGAGCACCAAGATGTAGGCGGCTAGATAGATACTCTCAAAGTGGCATATGTTCGCCAAGAAATGCTTCGCATTTAATATGGATCTCAGCAGGCCATGTAATGCGTAGGATGGATAACCGGTGGAATATTACAGAATGAGCATACCAAGAGCAGGGAAGCGCAGTGGAGGACGGTAGAAAAGTAGGTGGAGTGATGAAATTAGGAAATTTGCAGGTGCAAGTTGGAATCAGCTAGCGCAATACAAGGGTCATTGGAGACCGCAGGGAGGAACCTTCGTCCAGCAGTGGAAATAAAAATAGGCTGATGATGGTCGCGCTGATGATGATTATAAGGCTCATGAAACGCAAAGGCCAGCGTAGTCGGCGTTGGCGGGACCTCGATGTTCCAAAAGTGAGCCAATCAAGGCAGTTCGTGATGCCAATGAAGACAAAGTTAATTAAGCCAGAGTGAAATAAGGTAGATGTAATTAGGGCGAACTTAACTAAGGCAGGTTTAATTACAATATAGTGCATTACGACACCGGAACTACAACCAGTGGTCGGAGTCTAACTCACGAGATTTGGTGTTAATTAAGGCGAAATTTCATGCATGATGTGACACCTTGACACCGGCAAAAAAAAAGTATAGCCGAGAGCTAGTAGGGCTATACTAGTCAGGGTGCAACCAAATTAGGAAGGTCCCACTAAGCTTCAACAAAGTCACTGCCTCACAAGAACGGGAATTGGCCTCCCTGGTGCAGAATTCAGCCGCTGCCTCCCTCATGACTCCTACAATTTACCCATGGCCCTCAGTCCCCAGCTGCTGCGGCGCACCTGATCACGGTGGTGGTCAGTCCTGCGACGCGGCAGAGGGTGCTAAGAATCTCTGTGCCCGAATAGGCCGCCAATCGAAACTGTACCTGGCAACATTCAAGACGCGTACCCTATCTAGTGAGGCTGGCTTAGCAGGGTTATTTGGAGAATTATCTGGTATTCCCTGGGATATTATTGGCCTTAGTGAGGTGAGAAGAATTGGTGAAGCTTATACAGTGCTGACAAACGGCCACGTCCTCTGCTGGAGACGTCTTCCAGGTAGCAGAGAATTCGGGGTAGGATTTCCAATCCACAAGGACACAGCGACAAGGACAAGGACATTGATGAATTCTAACAGCAATAATGAGAGGGTAGCATTCGTCGTAATACAGCTGAATAGGAGGTATACAATGAAGGTTGTACAAGCCTACGCCCCAACCTTCAGTCCCGATGGTAAAGAATTAGAACAGTTTTATGAAGATGTTGAATTAGCAATAAGAAAGGTGCAAACTGAGTATGCTGTAGTCATGGGCAACTTCAATGCAAGGGTGGGTAAAAAGCAGGCTGGCGACCAAGGAATTGGCAACTACGGCATAGATTCTAGGAGCACTAGGGGAGAGATGTTGGGAGCATTCGCCGAAAAGAATAGGCTCCGAATAATGAATAACTTGTTCAGGAAGCGCAGCTTAGTGGACCTTCAGGAAGTGGAGCTTATATTGGACCTGGAAAAGCCCTAATGGAAATACAAGGAATGAAATAAATTTCATACTCTCTGCCGATCCCAGCATAGTGCCGGATGTAGTTAGGTAGGGTAAAGTGCAGTGACCACAGACTAGTGAGGTCTAGGATTTCTCTCAGTTTGAAGACAGAAAGAATAAAGTTAGTCATGAACAGGCCAACCTAGATGCAGTAATGGTAAAAGCAGACCAATTCAGGCTGGTGCTCGCAAACAAATATGTAGCTTTAGAACAGGAAGATAAAGGCAATATAGAGATTAGGAATGAAACCGTAAGTAGGTTGATCTCAGAAGCAGCAATTAAAGTGGGAGGCAAGGCACCAAAGCAACGTGTAGGCAAGCTCTTCCAAGTAACAAAGGACCTAATAAAAAACGACAAAACATGAAAGTGTCAAACTCGAGAGGTCAGTTAGAATTTGTTGTATTGTCGAAACTGATCAACATGAAGAAAGTAAGGGATATCCGAAATTATAATGTGGAAAAGATTGAGGAAGCTGTGAAATATTAACGCAGCATGAAATCAATGAGATGAAAACTAATAATAGGAGAAGGCAAAATGTATGCACTGAAAGATAGGCAGGGTAATATTATCAGCAATGGCCATGACATAATAAAAGCAGCGAAAGAATTCTATACTGACCTGTACAGTGCCCAGAGCAGCCAAACTACTTTCATTCGAAGTAGTGATGAAAAGGATACAGAGGCCCCTCCTATAACTAGCGCTGAAGTTAGAAGGGCCTTGAAAGACACGACAAGGGAAAAAGCTGCTGGAGAAGAAGGAATAACAGGCGATTTAGTCAAGGATGAAGGAGATATACTTGAAAAGCTTGCGGCCCTTTATACGCAATGCCTCACGATTTGAAGTGCACCAGAGAGCTGGAAGAACGCCAACATTATACTAATCCATAAGAAGGGAGACGTTAAAGAAGTGAAGAATTATATACCCATTAGCTTGCTTTCAGTATTGTATAAAATATTCACAAAGATAATTTCAAATAGAATCAGGGCAGCACTTGACTTCAGCCAACCAAGAGAACAAGCTGGCTTCAGGAAGAGATATTCTACGATGGATCATATCCATGTCATCAACCAGGTAATATAGAATTCTGCGGAGTACAATCAACCTCTCTATATGGCTTTCATACATAATGAAAACACATTTGATTCAGTAGAGATACGAGCACTCATAGAGGCATTATGTAACCAAAGAGTACAGGATGCATACGTGAATATATTGGCAAATATCTACAAGGATTGCGCAGAATACTTGGTTCTCCACAAGAAAAGTATAAAATTACCTATCAAGAATGGGGTCATGCAAGGAGACAATCTCTTCAATGCTATTCACGACATGCTTAGAAGTATTCAATCTCTTAGACTGTGAAGGCTTAGGAGTGAGAATCAACGGTGAATATCTCACAACCGTTGGTTTGCAGTTGACATTGTCCTTTTCAGCTACAATGGGGACGAATCACAGCAAATGAATGAGAACCTTAACCGAGAAAGTGTAAGAGTGGGGTTGAAGATAAATATGCAGAAGACAAAGGTAATATTCAATTGCCTGGAAAGGGAACAAGAATTTAGGATCGCCAGTCAGCCTCTAGAGTCATTAAATGAGTACGTTTATCTAGGTCATTTACTCACAGGGGACCCTGATCAGGAGAAATAAATTTACAGAAGAATAATATTGGGTTGGAGTGCATACGGCAGGCATTGGCAAATCCTGATTGGGAACTTACCACTGTCGTTGAAAAGAAAAGTGTGCAATCATTGCATTTTACCGGTGCTAACATATGGGGCAGAAACTTGGAGGTTAACAAAGAAGCTCGAGAACAAGTTAAGGACCGCACAAAGAGCGATGGAACGAAAAATGTTAGGCCTAACGTTAAGAGACAGGAAGAGAGCGGTGTGGATCAGAGAACAAACGGCGATAGCCGATAATCTAGTTGGCATTAAGCGGAAAAAATGGCGCTGTGCAAGCCATGTAATGCGTAGGACGGATAACCGGTGGACCATTAGGGTTACAGAATGGATACCGAGAGAATGGAAACGCAGTCGAAGACGGCAGAAAACTAGGTGTAGTGATGAAGTTAGGAAATTTGCAGGCGCAACTTGAAATACGCTAGCGCAAGACTGGGTTAAGTGGAGATCGCAGGGAGAGGCGTTCGTCCTGCAGTGGGCATAAAAATATAGGCTGATGATGATGATGTTGATGATGAGCAGGACATCTTAATGTGTTTGTGCATATTAGCAATGGACAGGTGGTTGAGGTGCCACGAGACAAGTGAACACTTGCCGAGGGTGCGGTGCCGAAAGTGTTCCCGAACTCGTATCTGTCGAACCAACCGTGTAAAAACAAAAACGCGAACGAAGAGAGATGCTTGGTGAGCTGTTCTGCGCCATCTAGAAGAGCTGTCAGAGAATATGCCGAGTCGTGTTGGTTGCCCCTTTTGCGCTTTCAGGAACTGAGTGCACGCGTTACTAAATTTTTAACAGCGGAGCTGTTTAAGCTTTTTGCTTCCCCGCGTAGTGTTCGCAAAAACTCGCCTAGCAAAGACTTTACTGCGTACAGCTGTGCTTCGCATCACCTTGCGATAGCGAAACATTAGCTAATCAATATTGGCTAAATAAACAATCAATTCCGGGAAATGTTGGGGATAACTTGGTAGTGCTTAGTCAAGCGCAAATATGTGGCCAATACCTTGTGATAGCCAATCAAATAGCTAATCGATAATCGATCATTAATCAATATACTTCAGAAAAGCATAACCTGTAAGGCCAGGACGAGCTAGGTGCCGATCAGCTCCGCTGTTTCTTTAGCCTTGCGCCACTTACGCAAGCTACGCTAATTTTTTTTCAGTCACGCGCATGCATAGACGCATACCTTGCAGGAACCTTGCATAAAAATGCATTCTTAGGCAAGGTTCCTGTAGCAGCGGTGGGGATCCAGTCTTGAAGAAAAGGCAGCGAGGAAACTTGCCAAGCTGCTGTAGGTGGAGTTGGTTTCCACGTAGGCACAAATCATTTGCCATGATTATTTACCTGTTGACAGTTTAAGTCTTAGCTATATATAGGGGCACACATTTGTTTTTTTACTCCGTTTTCTTTATTAAAGCATTCATTGGTTGTTGTGCTGTTACAAAGTTGTGCTGTTATTTTTGTGGATAACAAATTTGGTCTCGCTAGCTGGCGTATAACTGCCTCAGAGCAAAGTGTTATAAGCAAG
>NC_051163.1:104679385-104705003 GCF_013339745.2 Dermacentor silvarum | reverse complement strand
GGTAAGGTTGCTTTATTGGGATTTCAATTGAACTTGAAGCGCGAGTGTCCCGAAACTCGAGAACCCTGGCCTCTGATCTCGCCCTTGCTCCCGCGCGGCGGTTAAGTCCGCGCGCTTGGGAGTGGGCGATGTCATTTAAATTGGGGCAAGGAGTCATGGTGGGGGCCGAGGTGCGGCGGAAACCACGTGATTGTGTGCGTAGAGATTATCTTGTTCTTGAGAATGTTGTGAGCCTCCTCAGCAATGGACCCTGAAGCGAAAGCCCTGACCGCCGATCTCGAATCAGTGAAGACTTGTGTTTTGCTGCTGTCTAGGAGTGCAATAGCAATTGCGACCTGCACCGCTCTGGATGGAGTTGAGCACTTAAGGGACGCTGCATTCACTATCTGTCCGTTGCGATCAACGAGGCAGTGGCGAAGTTAGACGACTGTCCATATTGGGCTGCACCGACAAAACATGCCGAGTGGGGATCGTCTGATACACTTAAGGAGGGCGAGGGCTCTTGCCCTGCGTCTGCCTACGTTGTGTTGAGGATGAACATTACGGGGAAACGGTGCGACTCGTATATTATTCCTTTGATCTTCTAAGATTTGATGTTTCTGTTCTTCCATGAGTATAGGGTTGATCCCAAGAACCTCCAGGATCTTCTTTCCGACCGGGGTGCAGGATACACAGGCCAGTTGGGCCGACTCCAGGGCCTCAGTTTATCTCGTATAATGTGTTATGCACTCCTAGTTGCATAAGTAGGTCCGTGCTCGCCCGTAACGGAATGCCTAGTACTCTTTTGATACTCTTTCCGAATGAGGCAGCTGCTCGGAAACAACGCAAGATCCATCGACGACGCGCTGTTGCGCGAATTGTTTTTGCAACGACTCCCGGCTAACGTGCAGATGCTCCTGGTGACAGTCTCTACCATGGACCTTACCGGACTTGCTGTTTTGGCCGACAAAGTAATGGAAGTAGCCACTCTAACCATCGCAGGCACGAGATCGTCTCCGGGTGTCAATAAAACCGCACTAGAAAACCTTCCCTGCTCTTCAGCAGTGAAATATTCGCTCGACTCCTTGTGTAAGTGCCTGGAACGCATCATCTGTGCAGGAGAACATCGCCGCACGCCATCTCGTCACGCACGCAGCCGTAGTTCCAGCAAATCAAGACGCAGGGGCAACCACGATTAAGACTATGGTAGTGCTGCAAAACGCACCAAGAACAGTTCGTTGCTTTTTCCATTCTAGATTTATTAGGGCGGTAACCGTTGCGGCGTTCTCTGGCGCAGATGGTAAACAGCGAAGAGCAGGAAACACCATGAAATGTTTCTTTCAACGAAGGTGTCATTATAAGGCAGTTTGCTAACGAAGCGCTTGCTGACATCACAAAAAACTGTGAATGTCGACCCAAAGAAGGTGGCCCTAACCCGAGGTTTGCTGGTCCAGTGTGTCGCGCCTGTTCATTGCTTGTGCAAAATTTTAGAAGTTGACAAGCATTCGTATTGCTTGTTTTTGTACAATTTAATGCTAGAAACTTCTAGTGTCTGTAGAGCACGCCATAGAGCATGTCACTGCACGTTACCGATATGGTGTGCCAGCAGTAGATTCTGTAGCAATAAATAGGCTACTGAAAACACCCCTTTCACCATGGTTACAGCAGCCCCTATTAACTTTGCAAAATTGGCGGCGAATGAACAGTGGACTGAAAAGCTCACGGCAACCGAAGCAAGCCTTGCTAATACAGGATTCGTTGGTTCTGCTGCCCAAACTGATCGTCTGTATACTGTATCATTTAGTTGCTTTGCTGCAACTGTGGCCCGGCCAAGCCAGGCGTTTCCTCATGCTTTAACCGTATATACCAAGGCAATGTTGTACCAAATATAGCTTAAATAGGCAAAAAAGGGGGATGGAAGAAATGAAGAAATGACTTTGCAGCTAGCATGCTGAATTTCCACTCCTCTGTACGTTGGGCAACACTTAGGCCAGTCGTTGCGTCATTTCAATACAGTAGATGAACGTCATGCTCTGTGCGGGCGTCATAGCTTGAATTGTGCATGACAAACCGCATGGTTATGAACAGCCAGCTAGAATACTGAAAATACCACCACGCCCTAGCCACTGGCACGAAGAAGCCCAAAACAGACTGCTTATTATCTAAGCGATCTATAGCGATCGATATGATTATGCGATAAATTATGCATGTGCATATACATAGAAACAGTGCTTCTATAGCACACATCGCGTGCACGGCGCTGGCATTTGCACGTCGCTAAGTAACTTCGCCTGGCGGTTCAGTAATAACTTGCAATTGTAAATCGCTTAATCGAAATCATGCCTCGACGATCACCCGGAGGTGATTCCGGCCTTGTGTTCGAGTATTTTTGAGATCTCGCAGGAAGGCATCGCGACATAATAAAGGCCATATGCTGTTTCGGGTAGTGAGCATTGCACATTGCCTTGCATAGAAGTAAACAACAGTGCCACTACGCATTGTTAACAGCTCCGACCTCAGTCTGCTGACTCTGTCGTTCTACTTCATAAGAGGGCGAACAATTCCCACTTTGAAAATCTACAAAAGAAGCATGAGTGCACTGTTCACAACTATCAATAGCAAGAGACGCTTGGGGTTTTGTTACAGCTTCTGGACGCTGAAATTGCATAAAGCATTCACAAATGAACATCAAGTAGCTGCAAAACAAGGTGCTTGACACTCAAGGCATTTCACCCTGCGTCAGTGCAGTGCTTCGTCTCGCCAAAGTGTTTTTCTGTGTAGTATGCAAGTCCCGGGCATATTCTGCGACATCATTTCTATTTTGTTTCTTTTTCGCCCTGCGTCATTGAATCGGATGTCACCGCGACGCCGTTATCACGACGAGTGGCCACTCGATGCCGGATGATACGAGTAGAACAATGAATGTGAAATCAATCGTTGCAAAGCATAGATGGGGATGACCGACCCTGTTAATGCCAGGAGCCACCGGTCTATATGTGCAATAAAGCTGCTTAATTTCTTTAGTCCTGGATTGTTGCAATTTCTAAGAGTAAAGGTGCCGTAGTGGCTGTCTACCACCGCTATACTAGAGTACAGCTGCAGGTACTCTCAAAGATTAGAGCATGCGACAGAAGTAAAGCACCGCAACGAAACAACTCCGGCAGAACCAATCTCACGATAATGAATGTCGGCGTTAATGCAATTAGCAGTAAATGAATGTAGCGACACGCGCATTGCCACTGCAGACGCACAAAGTAGCAATTTACCTGCCAACAGTACTGTCAAATGAAACCATCACACAGGATATCTTGTTGTAATATCTGCACCCCAGCTGAAACTCTGTAGTATCTGTAATGTCCTCGCTGCAACTTCGTTTCAATGGCTCTGCATCAAGCGGCCGCCATCGACGCGGAGGTGTCATTTGTGGATGAGACATCATCGCTTTTTTATACAGTCGAACCAGGGTATATCGAACCCCCATATGACCAATTATTGCATATATTGAACAGATGTAAAATCCCATTGAAATTTTCTGTAGAATGTTTTATTTTATATAAAGAATTACTATATATCGAACTTCTTTTTCGATCCCCTTCATATTCGATATACCCGGTTCCGACTGTATTTAACTCTACATACCCCTTGTGTCACCTTCGCACATATACTCTGGGGGTTTGACCACGAATGGGCACGCGCAAATATCACTTACGTAGTGCCGAAGTTGTCTGTTGGGTAACACACCTCAGTTGCGGGTACCCAGTGAGAAAAGTTGTTCACTAGGCGAGTCAGTAGCCATCATCAAGCTATTAGGCCCATTTTGTCCGCTTCGCGAGACAGCAGCCACCACATATGTAGTGGCACAAGCCAACTGACAACTTGGTCACTGGGTGTAAGAGCTTAGATACAAACGGATATACCACGAAATGGGTAAAGAATGGTGATTGCATTAAAAAAACCGCCTTTATGCTTGCGATAATGCAAGAGAAGACAGAAGAGACGGCGCAACTAAGCTGTCAGGGTGTACAAAAAGTAAATTGCATTCTAGATTGTTATTCAGTAACAAAGAGAAAAGATTGGAATATTCAGCCGTCCCGAATAGATCAAGTGGAGACTCGAGATATCTGGTTAAAAGTTGGGACTTTCCCAAGCAATTCTTGCCGGTTTGCAACCCTAGGTGTGATCGGCAATTGTAGTTTAATTTGTGATCGTTTTCATTTAGAGTATAGCATTATAGGACGAACTTCTCAGGTTTTTATTGAAGAGCTTCTTTTTAATCACAATTTAAATTACATGTTTTTGCTACCACGTAAAAATGTTGAATATGGCCACTGCCATATTGAACAAAGTGAACGTATCACGAATGTGATCGAGGGAAATTACGATTATATGTCTTTCAAGTCCCCGAATGCAATGTTGGTGCGTCTGCTTTTTTATGCGCGTGTGTGCTTGTTTGTAAGTGTATGCATGTTTCGGCCTGTATGTCTCTTTGTACACTCATGGATGAGAGAACTACATCAAATGATTAGAGGAAATCACACGCACGCACGTACACACACACAGACAGTGTGCCATAACAACTTCTTTCGTTATGGCTTATCGGCACAAGGACACTGTGCTCAACTGTTCGCAATGTGTGTAGTTCATCCTCGAGAGCACTATATGAGTGCTCACAAAAGGACTACTCACTGCTCAAAGCACTAAATCACTACCGGCTCCTTCATGGGGCTTAGAACTTTCGCTGACAAAACGACCACATTTTTACTCGATTGTAACGCGAGGTTTTTTCCAGATTTTTGCTACCTGAAGTCAATCCTCGCGTTACAATCGAATACCGAAATTGAAGTTGTCAAAAAAGTGAAATGATGCACCCAATTCTAATCGAGTGAAATGTGCGAGTGAAAGCGCGCGTTCACGGCAAGGGAACGCACGGCAGACAGGAAAAGTGATAACTCCGTCTTGCGAAAGGCCCAGGAGACCCAGCAGGCCCAGGAGCCGCAGGAGCCGCAGGAAAGGCAGGAGCCGCAGGAAACCCTGGAGGCCCAGGAGGCCACGGAGGCGACGGAGGTGCCGGGGGTCCAGGATACGTAGGAGGCGCAGGAGGCGCAGGAGGTGCCGGGGGCGCAGGAATCGGCGGGGCTGCTGGAGGCGACGGGGGCTTAGGAGGCGCCGGGGGCTTAGGAGGCACCGGGGCCGCAGGAGGCGTGGGAGGCGCAGGAGCCGCCGGAGGCGTAGGAAGCGCCACAGCACGAGGAGGCAATGGAGGTTCAGGAGGCGACGGAGGCAAAGGAGGCGACTGAGGTCCAGGATTCGCCGTAGGCACAGGAGGCCTACTTTGTCGTGAACTTCTTCGTATGTTTTTTTTCCGTTTCGAATAGCTCTATCCCCCTCTCAATATAGTTTGTCAGACGGCATGGGAACTGCGTTCGCATTTCTGAATCTTCTGGCTTGCACAGTCTGAACTTTCCCGAAGCCTGCAGCGGTCAACTTGAACCTCTGCAATAAAGTTTTTTTTTACTTTCTCATATTCTAATGATTCTTCTGCTGGCATCCGGCCAAACTGACTCAGAGCCTCCCCTACTAAACACAGGCTCAGGTCGCTGGCCCACTTGCTCTTCTCACAGCCTTGCCCGACTGCGATCCTCTCAAACCGATGCAAATATGCATCTAGGTAATCTTTTCGCTCATCGAAAGCTGCCATTAGTATCCTGGGGCAAATTTGTCTCGGTCGAGGAGAAGGTGAGTCGGATGACGCCGACCTGTATGTGCTAGTTGCTTCACGGGAACCCGCATTCGTTTCCGCTAGCTTAATCATCGCCAAGATTTCTTTTAAATGCGAAATATTTCTTGCTGAACATTTGCCACTTTGACAGTATCTATCTATCTATCTATCTATCTATCTATCTATCTATCTATCTATCTATCTATCTATCTATCTATCTATCTATCTATCCATCTATCTATCTATCTATCTAGCCGCCAAGGTCTTGGTGCTCTCATGGTCGTATCGTTTACATGGATTTCATGACATGCGTGTCATGTAGGTCATGAAACATGCGCCTTAAACGACAATGACCCAGCGAAAAAGCTGATAGATCCCACACCCTGTGGGAACCGATGTTATGCGAAGCAGTGTGCGGAGAGGCTATCAAGGTAAGGAAATGACCATGACAGCACCAAGACTTAGGTGGCTGTTTGATGGTCTACATTACAAGCATGTCATGAAATTAATTTCAAGATTCCTGAGGAGTCCCTTTGGCTAGGCCTAAAAGACCTTAACGCGAAAGCCTCTGTCATGCTAATGACTATGACTTCGACCATCAATCTTCAGCCTTTTCCTTCACATGGCACCACCTCCAAGCCCATTACGTTTGTTTTTGAGTGTTTACCTTTTTTCGCTTCGTCATTTTCATTTTTGCAGAGTCCTGCTCACAATTATGTCTTCTAGCATCATCCTTTAGTGTTTCATTTATTAGTGCACACGTCCGAACCAATTTCAGTGGTTCTTGAGTTTTAATTTGTTTTGCTGAGTTATTCTCATTTTTGTCTAGTCATGCTCACGACTTTGACTTTTACCATCATTCTTTAGTGTTTGGTACCTTGGTACCCAGGTCAGAACTAATTTCAGTGTTTTTTCAGTGCTAACGTTTTCTTGCTTATTCATTGTCATTTTTGGTGAGTCATGCTAATGATTATGACTTCTACCATCCCCATTTAGTGTTTCTTTCCCTTTGTACCCACGTCCAAAACTATTTCAGTTTATTTTAAGTGTTAATATTTGTTTTGCGAGGTCATTGTCATTTTAGGCGGCTGTTTCATAACCTATATGACACGCATATTATGAAATTCATGTCATGACCTATTATTTATGTTTGTCATACAATGTTGTCATACTATGCCAATTTCGGTGCCTACCAAGTTAATGAAACGCCCATGAGAGCACCGAGACGTCGGCAGCTATTTCATGACCTACAATGCACACATGTTGTGATATTCAGGTCGCAACCTATCATTTATGTTTGCCATATAGTCTAGTCATACTATGCTAATTTTGGTCAATACTAAGTTAATGATACGACAATGAGAGAACCAAGACATAGGCAGCTAGATAGATAGATACTGTCAAAGTGGCAAATGTTCGGCAAGAAATGCTTCGCAATTAAAAAAAATGTCACAGTTTCGCCCTAAGGGCGAAGCAATGAATGCGATAGCAACACAGCAATGCCATACGAAGTAAGGTGAGCGGCTTTGGTAGGAATATAAATTGTGGTAAACATGAGCTGATTAAGTAAGTAGGTGTGCTGCGCCGTAAGTAGACCGACATGAAGAGAGACTCGATGACCACGAGAAGGCGCCTGTGAAACGGTGGTGTTCATGAGAAGCGGTTCCCGTGGGCAGCGCGCAGAGGCGTACCAACTATTTCTCGAGTGGGGGGGCAAACCGAAGATCTGACTCTCTCTCTCCCTCCATATATATATTTATATATATATATATAAGACCGACCTTTTTCAAGGGATACAGGAAAATCTTGCAACAGTCTTTTATATCTTCAGGCAGAGAAAGAAGGCGCCAAAAAAAAAGGTGAGAAAGGAGAGATAGAGAGATATATGACAAAGTTGAACATGCAAAAAAAAAAAGAAAAAAAAAAAAGAATGGAGAGTTAAAGGAAAGACCCCAAGACCTGGTCGTGCCAGACAAAGCAGAGGGCAAGGTCGCTGTTAAGCGTGTTTCACATGCACAATTGACGGACACGCCTGTCAAGTTAAGTTGAACATGCAAAAAAAAAAAAAAAAAAAGGGGGGGGAGGGAGGGAGGGAGGGAGAGTTAAAGGTAAGACACCAAGACCTGGTCCTGCCTGACAAAGCAAAGGGCAAGGTCGCTGTTAAGCGTGTTTCACATGCACAATTGATGGACAGGCCTGTCATGTTAAAAAAAGGAGAGAGAGAGAGAGAGTTAAAGGAAAGACACCAAGACCTGGTCGTGCCAGACGAAGCTTAGGGCAAGGTCGCTGGTAAGCGTCTTACACATGCACAATTGGCAGACACGCCTGTCATGTTAAGTTGAGCATGAAAAAAAAGAAAAAAAAAGAAAAAAAAAGAGGGAGAGTTAAAGGAAAGAGAGTTAAAGGAAAGACACCAAAACCTGGTCGTGCCAGACAAAGTAAAGGGCGAAAGACGAGAAACACGAAAGAAGAAGAAATAACCTGCAAATGTAGTAACAGCGTGGCGAAATCAGCATGAAATTGAAAAGCAAGGGCAAAACACGAAAAACACGAAATACGAAGAAGCAGCCTGCAAATATGACAGTAACAGCCTGGCGAAATCAGCATGAAGTTGAAATTGAAAAGCAAGGGCAAAACACGAGAAACACGAAACAAGAAGAAATAACCTGCAAATATAATAGTAACAGCGTGGCAAAATAAGCATGAAATTAAAAGCAAGGCACAATAATGTGGGTGGTTCGGTCCGCTCCCCCACTGCGGTAGTGGGCATTCTTTCGACATCACACACGTGTTCGGCTTGCCCATGCGGGGATTAAGTTCTGATTTTAGCTAATTTAACTTATGGACAAAGAAACGAGAGGTTTCCCATGTGTTCATTTATGCCGTGCGTGATTGTTCTAAATTTGTGGATAAAATATGACTCTCTTTGTTCCCGTTCTCGTGAACGGGAACAAAGAGAGTCATATTTTATCCACAAATTTAGAACAATCACGCACGGCATAAATGAACACATGGGAAACCTCTCGTTTCTTTGTCCATAAGTTAAATTAGCTAAAATCAGAACTTAATCCCCGCATGGGCAAGCCGAACACGTGTGTGATGTCGAAAGAATGCCCACTACCGCAGTGGGGGAGCGGACCGAACCACCCACATTATTGTGCCTTGCTTTTTAATTTCATGCTTATTTTGCCACGCTGTTACTATTATATTTGCAGGTTATTTCTTCTTGTTTCGTGTTTCTCGTGTTTTGCCCTTGCTTTTCAATTTCAACTTCATGCTGATTTCGCCAGGCTGTTACTGTCATATTTGCAGGCTGCTTCTTCGTATTTCGTGTTTTTCGTGTTTTGCCCTTGCTTTTCAATTTCATGCTGATTTCGCCACGCTGTTACTACATTTGCAGGTTATTTCTTCTTCTTTCGTGTTTCTCGTCTTTCGCCCTTTACTTTGTCTGGCACGACCAGGTTTTGGTGTCTTTCCTTTAACTCTCTTTCCTTTAACTCTCCCTCTTTTTTTTTTCTTTTTTTATTTTTTTTCATGCTCAACTTAACATGACAGGCGTGTCTGCCAATTGTGCATGTGTAAGACGCTTACCAGCGACCTTGCCCTAAGCTTCGTCTGGCACGACCAGGTCTTGGTGTCTTTCCTTTAACTCTCTCTCTCTCTCTCCTTTTTTTAACATGACAGGCCTGTCCATCAATTGTGCATGTGAAACACGCTTAACAGCGACCTTGCCCTTTGCTTTGTCAGGCAGGACCAGGTCTTGGTGTCTTACCTTTAACTCTCCCTCCCTCCCTCCCTCCCTCCCCCCCCTTTTTTTTCTTTTTTTTCTTTTTTTTTTTGCATGTTCAACTTAACTTGACAGGCGTGTCCGTCAATTGTGCATGTGAAACACGCTTAACAGCGACCTTGCCCTCTGCTTTGTCTGGCACGACCAGGTCTTGGGGTCAATTTCTCGAGTGGGGGGGGCAAACCGAAGATCTGACTCTCTCTCTCCCTCCATATATATATTTATTATATATATATCTAAATATATATATAATATATTAATTACTATTATATTAAGTGAAAAGCCTGGAAATGCATCTGTCAGGTATTTATATTTGTAATAATAGACCTATTTCTCAAACACATGGTGAACCATCGAGGCCCAAAAATTATTTGAATTTGCATTTATTCTTGTCGCTATAAAATCTATATGTGATGCAGGGACAAGTGGCGTTGCGTGCCCAGAGGTCCCTGATCCAACCCAGTAGCAGCAGTGGAGCTCACAAAAACATGCCCATTTGTGCAGTCAATTTTACTAATTAAACAAAGAATTTTACTTGGTGTTTAAGTCTACAGCTTAAATGTATCGCTAGTTAAGGTAATCGTACTGTCGAGGTTAAAGAGAACGATGTACAATCAACATAAATTACTCTCAATACTAAAAAGAAAAAGACGGCAGAGGTGTGCGAACTTGGTGAATTACTACCCGATTTTTAGTGAAGCTGTTTTTTTTTTTTTGAACAGTTGCACCAAATGTTTCAGTTTCCTGTAATTACATCGTATACTTTGAAACGTTGCCCGTATATTAGTGTTCCGTTTCAAACCTTAATTGTCCCCGTGTAATGCTTTGAAGCACATCTTGCTGGAAATTTAAAAAGAATGTCGCAGTTTTACCCGAAACGCGAAGCATCAATTGCGATAACAAATTAGTAGAGAGCTATACGGAGCAAGGATAGTAGTTTTATCAGCTGTAAAAACTTGGACATGCAGCAGCACCGGCAACGCGCAGAACTGTTGTCGACGCCGTCTGCGTTTTCCCCGCGTTCGCACCGAACGCGCGCGGCGTTGGTGACTGTTGCCGGTGCCTCTGGGGGCGGCTCGGAGGTTTTCGACAAGATCAGAATGGGACACTCGTCCAGCTGTGTTGGAAATCTTACCCACCTTCTCGCCTCGCAACATTTTTATATAAATACGTATTTGGTGCCGCAGCTAAACGTCGCCTCCCCTTCACGGCCTCACTTCACAATAAGGTGGTCTTCATTTTTTGAAAATATAAAATACCTGCTGCTCTTGCTCCTGCCGGGGAACAAGTAGTAGGGTAGCCCTCATTCAGTAACGGCCTGAAAATGAAATCGATAAAAGCAGTAGTGACACAGGCCTTTAGAAAAATTCAGTAAAGTGTTCTATTGGCACTGAAATTGCTCTGCACGTTCGACCGAGGTCACTTTCACGACCATATCACCTCGCAGACCCTGATGTAATGTCCCGTTCTGGGACCTTTGAGGTATCATGAATAAATGAACTTACATATAAAACCCTAATCTGTCCTAAACTAGAACCAACAGGTTATTTTGATTAATTCCCTTGAATCGGTTCAGAACCGTGCTGCCAGGTTCATTATTTCTGACTACTCCTATAATACAAGTGTCTCAGCCTTAAAATCCCGGTTGTCTTCCCTCGCTGACTTCCCGCCGCAAAAGTGCTCGTCTTTTTTTTTTTTTCATTTTTAGGTTCTTTCATTCGCTGCCCACGGGAAACAAAAACATCATTCCAGCGTATCGTTTCTCCCGCCGTACGCATCCCAATGCTGTGTATCTACCACGCGCCTATTCCACCACGTATCAGCGTTCTTTTTTTTCTGCACTCAGCCCGAGAATGGAATACCCTTCCTTCTGACATCGCCCTCATCACCGACATTTCCCTTTTTAAAACTCATATTGAAGACCATCTTTCAAGTCACGCCACCTAACCTGTCCCGCCATTTTTCTACGTGCCACCCCTCATGTAATGTCCCGTTCTGGGACCTTTGAGGTATCATGAACGAATAAATAAATAAATAAATAAATAAATAAATAAATAAATAAATAAATAAATAGACGATAAGTCGTGGTTACACAAAGAAATTCGGCAGTTAGACCTGTAAGTGGTTTGATTAGATTTTTGATGGTGATAAGATATATATTTATACTTCAACGCTACGTAGACTATTTCTGGGCGGAGATTCAACAGTTCCAACGTTTGATAATCCAACCATTTCATACAGTAAGGCACACCCATCGTTGGGCGCCGCTGATTAAAATACTTTTTCGGACCTCTACCCTCGCCCGAAGGTTAAATATATCAAGCCCATTGTTTTGTTTTTTTCAAGTATGGTTAGGGGGTAATTTGTAACTGCGGGAACTGTCCAGCGGCAGGACTTCTGCGCAATGCAAGCCTGTGTGGCGAATCTCGAGCGTCGCCCGCTATAGCGCGTCACGAGGAGGCACAATACTCGCTGCCCAAACCGGGGATACGTAGTAAAGAAAAGCATTATTAACGTGGTGACTCTATTTAGAAATAAAATTTAGCTTCAGCTGTAGTTTTGTTGGACTTTCCAGTGTGTAGCCGAAAGTGCCCGCTTTCGAAAGTGGGGGGGGCAAATGGCATACTTTGCCCCCCCCCCCCACTTTTGACAGTGGGGGGGCAAGTGCCCCCCCTGCCCCCCCGGTAAATACGCCTATGGTAGCGCGTGCGAAGGGACACACCTGTAGCGCTGCACTGCCGATCCGGGCAGCATTGCATGTGTAGCGTGCGTTGTAAAATGTGGCCCTACTATTACTAACTGAATGAACAAGCGTGGTGTGAGCGCGCACAAACAAACATGAATAGATCACACTGAATGACTGCAGACGACTGTCAAAACGCTGGCAGCAAGCAGCGGGCGAAGGTACGTGCGGTCTATCGCTTCAACGAAAACTGAGCGGCGAATGCACGGCGCATAAAGGTCAGAGCCGTGTGGAGATAAGCGAGGGTGCGAGCGAGCGACGAGTGCGGTTGCTGGCAGAGTAGAAATGCCCCCCCCCCCCCCCCCCAGCTCCCTCCGGCGCTGGCTTCCCGCTTCCTTGCTTGCGCGTGGGAGATGGAGTGCGTTCGCTCTCCGTGATAGCGCGCGTCCCCGCACGCTTCCGCTCGGGCATACGGCGCGCGGCGAAGATTTTATCTATAGGGAACCTGACGGCGACGGCGACGACGACGGCTACGCCGACGGCAGAAATCAGGTTGAAGTGTCAATATAATTGCTATCGCAATAAAAGAATAACACTCAAAAACCGCAGAAATGGGTTGAACACTACTACTAAGGGAAGGAAAGACTAAATGATGATGGTAGAAGTCATAGTCATGAGCATGGCTCAGAAAAAGTGACAATAACTCACCAAAAAGATTAACACTCAAAAACCACCGAAAGCAGTTCTGACGTGCTTACTGAGTGAAAGGAACACTAAAAGATGATGGTAGAAGTCATAGTCATGAGTATGACTCAGCGAAAAAAAAGATTAACACTTAAAAACCACCGAAATGGGTTCGGACGTGGGTAGTAAGATAAGGAAACACTAAATGATGAAGGTAGAAGGTATTGTCAAGTAGTAGTGACGCTGAAGACAACAGTCGTAAAACTGTGTACGACGAAACTGGTTGTTTATTGGGCGAACCTGTGCCCACAAAAGCTAGGTACACTCAAAGCACAACGATAGCGGCGAACACAGTCGGCGATCGTCGAAAATCTGATCAGCAGCAAAACGCGTCGGCTTTTATACCTGAGTCATCGAAGGTTCCAGAATAATCCCTGGTACGCGCGTGTCTTCCAGAAAGTTCTAGACAATTCGCGTCGCTCATACAATCAGATAACATAAGCGTCGGTGAAAACAGGCAACGGAAAGAAGCATCGATAACGTTCTAGAAACTTCCGATACAGGCGCGTCCTGCGCCGAGCGATAACGTTTAACATTTGTTAGCCGGTGGAAAGCGGCCACCAACGAAAGATAAACATGTATACGTGTCAATACCCTCCTCTTAAAAAGCATCGTCCCGATGCTACAAACAAACGCGAAAGCGAAAACAAAACGACGCGTAATAAAGAAAGAAAATAACAAAGTAACAAAGTACCTATAAGCTCGTCAGCGGGCGTAGAAAGGCTTAAGACGCACCACGTGGATGACTTCAGGTCGTGCCCGGCGCCGCTGTGATTGCGAAATGCCGTCTGGCATGACCTCATAGTCCAGTGCGCCAATACGTTGGATTATCTTGTATGGTCCGAAATAGCGACGCAACAGTTTCTCGCTAAGTCCTCGTCGGCGTATCGGAGTCCAGACCCAAACACGGTCGCCGGGCTGGTACTCGACGTAGCGTCGTCGTAGATTGTAGTGTCGGCTGTCAGTCCTCTGCTGGTTCTTGATGCGCAGGCGGGCGAGCTGTCGACCTTCTTCGGCACGCTGCAAATAAGTGGCAACGTCGAGATTTTCTTCGTCAGCGACGTCTGGTAGCATGGCGTCAAGCGTCGTTGCCGGGTTCCTTCCGTAGACCAGGTTGAACGGCGCCATGTGCGTCGTTTCTTGCACGGCCGTGTTGTATGCGAAGGTCACGTACGGAAGGATGGCATCCCACGTCTTGTGTTCGACGTCGACGTACATTGCCAGCATGTCGGCGATGGTCTTATTTAGACGCTCGGTGAGGCCATTCGTCTGCGGGTGGTAGGCGGTGGTGCGGCGATGGCTTGTCTGGCTGTATCGCAGGATGGCTTGAGTTAGGTCAGCCGTGAAGGCCGTACCTCTGTCGGTGATGAGGGCTTCCGGGGCACCGTGACGCAGGAGGATGTTCTCAACGAAGAATCGGGCTACCTCGGCGGCACTGCCTTTGGGCAAGGCTTTTGTTTCGGCGTAGCGGGTGAGGTAGTCCGTAGCGACGACGATCCATTTATTCCCGGACGTCGACGTCGGAAAAGGTCCCAGTAAGTCCATCCCGATCTGCTGGAACGGTCGGCGAGGTGGCTCGATCGGCTGTAGAAGCCCGGCTGGCCTTGTCGGCGGTGTTTTGCGTCGCTGACAGTCTCGGCATGTCCTTACGTAATGGGCGACGTCAGCAGAGAGGCGAGGCCAGTAGTATGTTTCTTGTAACCTCGCCAGAGTGCGGGAAAAACCGAGATGTCCAGCCGTTGGGTCGTCGTGGAGAGCTTGCAGAACCTCTGGACGCAATGCTGAGGGTACCACGAGGAGGTAGTTGGCTCGGAGAGGCGAGAAGTTCTTCTTTAGGTGAATGTCGTTTTGCAAGAAAAACGACGCCAATCCTCGCCTGAACACCTTCGGCACAATGACGGTCTTGCCTTCCAGGTAGTCTACAAGGCTCCTTAGTTCCGGGTCGGCTCGCTGTTGTTCGGCGAATTCGTCGGCACTGATGGGTACCAAGAAAGTGTCGTCATCCTGGTCGTCTTGTGGCGGCGGTTCGACGGGGGCGCGAGACAAGCAGTCGGCGTCAGAGTGCTTTCGCCCGGACTTGTAAACGACGGTGATGTCGAATTCTTGAAGTCTCAGACTCCATCGTGCGAGGCGACCTGAAGGATCCTTCAAGTTAGCTAGCCAACACAAGGCGTCGTGGTCGCTCACAACTTTAAAGGGCCTGCCATAGAGGTAGGGGCGAAACTTTGATGTAGCCCAGATGATGGCGAGGCACTCCTTTTCTGTTGTGGAATAATTTGCTCCGCCTTCGATAGCGACCGGCTAGCGTAACTTACAACCCTTTCTAGTCCATCAGTCCTCTGCTCAAGCACGGCGCCGAGTCCTACGCTGCTTGCGTCGGTGTGGACTTCGGTATCGGCGTTTTCGTCGAAATGCGCAAGTATTGGCGGCGATTGCAGGCGTCGCTTCAGTTCTTCAAATGCTTCGAGTTGCGGCGTGTCCCACTTGAACTCGACGTCGGCCTTCGTGAGATACGTCAGTGGCTCTGCGATCCGTGAAAAATCCTTGACGAAGCGCCTGTAATAGGCGCACAGTCCAAGAAATCTACGCACTGCCTTCTTGTCAGCGGGCGGAGGAAAGTTGGAGATGGCTGCAGTTTTCTGAGGGTCGGGGAGCACTCCAGACTTGTTGATGACGTGGCCCAAGAACAAGAGCTCCTCATATGCGAAGCGGCACTTTTCTGGCTTTTACGTGAGTCCGGAGGTTTTGATTGCTTGAAGAACTGTTTCAAGGCGCCGCAGGTGTTCTTCGAAGCTTGAGGCAAACACAACGACGTCGTCCAAATAGACGAGGCAAGTCTGCCACTTCAAGCCTGCCAGTACTGTATCCATGACGCGTTGGAAAGTCGCAGGTGCCGAGCAAAGACCAAACGGCATGACCTTGAACTCGAACAGTCCGTCTGGTGTTATAAACGCTGTCTTCTCCGGGTCCCTCTCGTCGACTTCAATTTGCCAGTAGCCGGTTTTGAGGTCCATCGACGAAAAATACTTTGCGTTGTAGAGTCGATCCAAGGCGTCGTCAATCCGTGGGAGGGGGTATGCGTCCTTCTTCGTGATTTTGTTGAGGCGACGATAATCGACGCAGAAACGTAGGGTTCCATTCTTCTTCTTCACTAACACCACGGGGGACGCCCACGGACTCTAGGACGGCTGGATGATGTCGTCGCGTAGCATTTCGTCGACTTGGTGCCTTATGGCTGCACGTTCGCGCGCCGAAACTCGCTACGGGCTCTGACGGAGTGGGCGGACATTTTCGTCGGTGATGATGCGGTGCTTGGCGACAGGGGTTTGTCGAACTTTTGACGAGGACGAGAAGCAGTCCTTGTATTGCAGGAGCAGAGCTTTTACTTGTTCTTTCTTATGTCTGGGAAGGTTTTGATTGACGTCGTAAGTTGGCTCAGGTATTATAGTCGTCGTTGCAGGTGCACTGGAATCCATGAAGACGAAAGCACTGCTGGCTTGTACTATTTCGTCAATGTAGGCGACCGTGGTGCCTTTGTTAATGTGCTTGTATTCAGGGCTGAAGTTCGTGAGCATCACCCTTGCTTTCCCTGCACGTAGCTCAGCTATGCCTCTAGCGACGCAAATTTCACGGTCAAGCAGTAGGTGATGATCGCCCTCGATGATGCCCTCCATGTCTGCAGGCACTTCGGTACCGACAGAAATCATTACGCTGGAGCGAGGCGGAATGGTGACTTGTTCTTCAAGCACATTCAAGGCATGGTAACTTATGCTTGTATCCGGTGGTAGCGCGTTGTGCGTTGAAAGCGTTATCGACTTGGATCTTAAGTCGATGACTGCACCGTATTGGTTTAGAAAGTCCATGCCTAGGATGACATCCCTGGAGCAGTGCTGCAGGATTACGAAGCTCGCCGGGTAAGTGTGGTTGTTTAAAGTGACTCGCGCTGTGCAGATTCCAGTCGGCGTTATTAGGTGGCCTCCAGCTGTCCGGATATCGGGTCCTTGCAAGGCTGTTTTCACCTTCTTCAACTTGGTGGCGAACGGGCCACTGAAGACGGAATAGTCGGCTCCAGGGTCGACGAGAGCGGTGACGTTATGGCCATCGTTGAGCACGTCTAGATCGGTAGACCGGCGTCTGGCGTTGCGGTTAATTCGTGGCGTCGGATCACGGCTGCGTCGGCTTGCTCTGCTGCTGCTACGTCGCGTCGGAAGGTCTTCTTTCGGCGGCGAAGTGCTGTCAAGGCTGTTGCTAGGCGGCGTGCTGATACCTCGTCGTGATGAATAGCGAATCGTCGTCGTCGGCGGCGTTGGAGGATCTTCGGCATTGCGTCGTACAGCAACCGCACCTCCATCGGTTGCTTCCTTTAGTTTCCCGGGTAAGGGCTGGGAGATCGGCCCCGGGTGGGACCGTTGTACTGACGGCGATGCGGCGAGATGTAGCGGCCTGGTGACGGCGAGCGTGAGGATCGTCGCGGTTGCCACTGGGCTCCGGCGAGGTAGTCGGCGATGTCGCGCGGTCGTTCACCTCGATCGGGACGCGGCGCGTTGACGGGGAACCCTCGTAGGCCCATCTCGTGGTATGGGCATCGGCGGTAGACATGGACGGCTTCCCCGCAGTGATAGCATAGCGGGCGGTGGTCGGGGGCGCGCCAAATGTCCGTCTTCCTCTGGTAGCTGTGCTGGGCGACGGGCGGGCGTGCTGGCGGCGGCGGCGGTGGACGACGGAACTGCGGCGTTACGGGGCCCTGGTGCGAGCGCGGAGGGGGGACTTGACGACGGGCGACGGCGGCGTAGGTCAGCGCTTCCGGGCTGGGGATGCGGCGATTGTGGCTGCACATCGGGAACTCCAAGTGAGCGCTGAACTTCGTCTTTGACGACGTCGGCGATAGATGCCACGTGAGGCTGCGACCTGGGAAAGAGCTTATGCAGCTCCTCGCGAACGACCGCTCTAATGGTCTCGCGCAGGTCGTCGGCGCCTAGCGCTTGAGCGTCGGCGTAGTTGGTCAGGGCACGGCGGTTGTATTGCCTGACGCGCATTTCAAGCGTCTTCTCGATCGTTGTAGCCTCGGAAAGAAATTCGGCGACAGTCTTGGGCGGGTTGCGCTTCAATGCGGTGAATAGTTGGTCTTTGACACCCCGCATATAGAACCGAACTTTCTTTTCTTCAGACATGTCGGGATCGGCGTGGCGGAAGAGGCGAGTCATCTCCTCCGTGAAGATCGCGATGTTCTCGTTCGGCAATTGCACTCTGGTTTCTAAGAGAACCTCTGCCCTCTCCTTTCGTACGACACCCGTGAAGGTCCTCACGAAGTTTTCACGAAAAAGGTCCCACGTAACCAGGGTGGTCTCTCTGTTCTCAAACCATGTCCGAGCAGCGTCATCTAACGAAAAATAGACATGGCGCAACTTGTCGTCGTCGCTCCATTTGTTGAATGTCGCGGTCCGCTCGTATGTCTCCAGCCAGGTTTCAGGGTCTTCAGCCGATGATCCACGGAAGGTCGGTGGCTCCCGAGGTTGCTGCAGCAGGATGGGGGACGCTGGTGCTGCCATTTTGGTCGTTGACTTGGCCTTGATTGCAGTGGTCTTTTCGGGAAGAAGTCCGAACTCCGGCACAAGTCCTTGCTGCCTACGGCTAGCTCGCTGGTCCTTGGCGACGTTGGTCTCGTGCTCCGGTTTCGGGCTTGGGTCACGGCTTTGCGGGGGCGTTCGGTGCATGAACGAACTAGCACCTCCACCAGATGTCACGTAGTAGTGACGCTGAAGAAAACAGTCGTAAAACTGTGTACGACGAAACTGGTTGTTTATTGGGCGAACCTGTGCCCACAAAAGCAAGGTACACTGAAAGCACAACGATAGCGGTGAACACAGTCGGCGATCGTCGAAAATCTGATCAGCGGCAAAACGCGTTGGCTTTTATACTTGAGTCATCGAAGGTTCCATAATAATCCCTGGTACGCGCGTGTCTTCCAGAAAGTTCTAGACAATTCGCGTCGCTCATACAATCAGATAACATAAGCGTCGGTGAAAACAGGCAACGGAAAGAAGCATCGATAACGTTCTAGAAACTTCCGATACAGGCGCGTCCTGCGCCGAGCGATAACGTTTAACATTTGTTAGCCGGTGGAAAGCGGCCATCGGTGAAAGATAAACATGTATACGTGTCAGTATAGTCATGAGCCTGACTCAGCAAAAATGACAATGACTGAGCGAAAAAAGATTAACGCTCCAAAACCACCGAAATTAGTTCTTAACACCCAAAAACCAATGCAATGGCTTCGGATGTGATAGAAAATGAAGAAAGAAAGCTAAATATTGATGGTCCAAGTTATAGTCATGAGCATGACGAAGGCTTTTGCCTTATTGTGTCTTAGGCCTAGCTAATGGACTCCTCAGCGCTCATGTCATGGATAGCATGATATGCGCGTCATGTATGTCATGAAACAGCCGCCCAAGTCTTTGTACTCTCATGGTCGTTTCTTTAACTTGGTAAGCTCCCCGCACACTGCTTCGCATAACATGGATTCCCACAGGGGGTGGGATCTGTCGTTTTTTTGTTCTCTTTCGTGCACTTCGTGCGCTCGTTCAAGCTGCTTTTCTTTCTCTCGCTGAGCATACTCGAAAAACGTCATCGCCTCCTCCTGTGACACGTTAAAATATTTAGCTATCGCCGGCAAACTTTCCCACTCCATCTCTAGACCACCAGGATCAGTGAAAGTGCCGGGTTAGTATCCTGGCAGGCTCGCCAATGTTGTCACAGATCTCGGGAGTACGACTTTTCAAGAGATGGACTAAGACCCGTATGATGACACAGCACATATTTCACCACATGCACTTTTCACACTATTTACGAGAATGTCCCAAACAAATTACATGTATAAACGTGCTCAGTTCACGTTACTTTGCTCCTGAACATCCTCAACTTCAAAACTGGCATTTATCTCTTTCTAACCATATTTCTGAAAACTGAAATCTTCCGCATCCATTCCTAAATGATATTCCTTTTGTATTCTACCAGCTGCACCTGGTTCGTTTTTTCTGTCTTTTCTGAAATTCCCATGATTGCTGACTTACATTCTGCTTCCCTCTTTCGCCTATGCATACCGGGTACAGCTTGGAATGGCTCAGGTTGAATTCTGGCTTCCTCATCTTTCTAATTGGCGCCCACATCTTCTCATGCACCTGTGTTTTATTGCGCCATTTTCCTTTCCATCTCCTGTGAATCTTCTTCCTTTACACGTTGCATGTCTAGGGTGATTCAATTATCTGTCTTTCTCGTTTCTCTCGGATGTTGACTGACTCATCACTTCTGATGCCTGGTGATCCCTGAAACAGACTTTAATGACCAACACCATGTCGTTCCGAGATGAAGCTTCTTTTTTCACTGCTAAATGGTGCAACGGCTGTGCCAATTGCGTCATTTCTATGCAATTTCGTATTTTTGCGCTACGCTGCACCGAAACGGTCGACCAGCCGCGAAATTTCTCGTTTACTTTAGTTTTAGCGCGAAATAAAGGCCGCGTTGGCAACCTGCAGCTTGGACATAGCCATTCAGTCCAGCCCGATCCAATAGCGCAGGCGTGATACAAGCACGTGCCGAGTTGGCGTGTTTGGTGGTGGGTGCCGAAAAATATTAGGGGCGAAGCTCCTTAAGGCGGCACCCATTCGTCCCTCGTCGTAGTAGTAGTGTGTAACCAGTCTGAGAAAAATGAGAAAAAAATTCCGAAGTTGTGTCCGTAGCGCGGAATCGAACCAGGGACCCCTCGCTTCCGAGCGCGCGGCGTTAGCCCACTACGCCACGAAGCACAAATAGACACAAGCACCACGATGGCAATAAATACCCAACATTAACGAAAGGCCGCGTTTCTAGCGCGTTTCTAACGTGTTTGTGCTAGCGCGTTACGGCCCGTGTAAGAAGCTGGTGTAAGACGCTGTGGCCTCTCCGCCTTACCTTCAACGCGTTTCGAACGCGCTGCCCAAGGCGGTGGCAAGTCAAGTTCAAGTCGAGGAGCGTTTATGAATACGGGGGGTATACTCTCTCAGCAGTCATGTGATGGCGTCGGCAAAGGCGGTGCACGTTCCGGCATGTGTAAATGGCTGCGTAAGACGCTGTGGCCGGTCCCCCTTACTAGAGAGTACTGAACGTCTCTAACGCGGTTGTGCTAGCGTCCCCTTAAGCGGGAGATCCGATGATTCCCTCCGGAGCTTCACCCACTCATCATCATTCACCCCGTGGATATGCTGTGATTTTTTTTGCGGCCAGTTGCAGTGCGAAGTGTTGTATATCCAGTAAAATCTCGCGGAGACACGAAGTGCGCGTTGCTCGCAGAAGCGAATGAAGTTCACCATTGCCGCGTTCACTCAACGAAATCCTCGCCATATCCGTGCACGCGGTCACGAGCGGAGCGGGTATGAATGGTCCTTCGGGAACCTCGCTCGACCCGGCATTGACGGCGTGAGCTTGGTAGGCGACGCAACGCACAAAATTAGCAAGGGTTTGGTTCCACGCGGCAACAGGCACCACGTTGGAATGAATGAAACAGTGCCGATTTTCGCTGCACACACAGACACACACAGTCAACAACATACCCTGGTAAGCCGACAAAGAACTCCCGTTTTACTTCAAGTCCTTAATATCCGTAATCGTAATAGTATCCGAAACTGGAGGCCACCGCCGAAACGCCAAAAGAGTGTCAAACAGTCGCTGCATGTTTCGTCTACCGCCTGAACGTTGCGGCACATCGTCAGAAAAAAAAAGACGGCAGATCCTACGCCCTGTGGGAATCGATGTAATGCAAAGCACTGTGCAGGGAGCCAACCAAGTTAACGAAACGGCCATGAAAGCACCAATACTGTGGCGGCTGTTTCATGACTCACATGACACGCATGTAATGACATTCATTTCATGAGTCCTGAGAAGTCCCTTTTGCTAGGCCTAAAAGGCCTTAAGGCGAAAGCCTTAGTCATGCTCATCACTATTACTTCGACCACCAATCTTTAGCCGTTTCCTTCACTTAGTACTACATCCGAACACATTACATTTGTGTTTGAGTGTTCAAATTTCGCTGAGTCAGACAATTTCGCTGAGTCACGGTCAAGACTATGGCTTCTACTACCATATTTTAGTGTTTTCTTCACTGAGTACCCACGTGCGAGACTATTTCAGTGGTTTTTGAGTGTTAATATTTTGTCGTTGAGTCATTGTCATTTTTTGCTGAGTGATGCTCATGACAATGGCTTCTACTACCATCCTTTAGTGTTTCCTTCACTTAGTACCTACGTCCGAACCCATTTCAGTGGTTATTGAATGTTGATTTTTGTCCTGAGTCATTGTAGATTTTGCTGAGTCATGGTCATGACTATCACTTCTACCATCATTCTTTAGTTTTTTCTTCACTTAGTACCAACGTGAGGACCCATTTTGGTGGTTTTTGAGTTTTAAAGTTTTTTTGCTGGGTCAACGTCATTTTAGGCGGCTGTTTCATGACCTACATGATACGCGTGTCATTAAATTTATGTCATGACCTATAATTTATGTTCGTCATACACTCTTGTCATACTTTGCCTATTTTGGTAAATAAGTTAACGATGTGACCATGAAGCACCAAGACGTAGGCGGCTAGATAGATACTGTCAAAGTGACAAATGTTCGCCAAGAAATGCATCGCATTTAATATCTATCTGGGCAGGCCATGGAATGCGTAGGATAGATAACCGGTGGACCATTACAGAATAGGTATACCAAGAGAAGGGAAGTGAAGTCGAGGTCGGCAGAAAACTAGATGGAGTGATGAAGTTAGGAAGTTTGCAGGCGCAAGTTGGAATCAACTAGCGCAAGGCAAGAGTCATTGGAGATCGCAGGGAGGGGCCTTCGTCCTGCAGTGGACATATAAAATTGACTGATGATGGTGATGATGATGATGATTATATGGCTCATAATGCGGAAAGGCCGGCGTAGTCGGCGTTGGCGTGACCTCGATGTTCCAAAAGTGAGCCAATCAAGGCAGTTTATGACGTCAATGAAGGCAATGTTCATTTAACAAGAGTGAATTAATGTTGAGGTAATTTGGGCGAAGTGAACTAAGGCAGGTTTAATTATTTCATTACGGCATTCGAAATACAACCTGGAGTTGGAGTCAAACTGACTACCTTTGGTGTAAAATTAAGTTTCAGGTATGGAGTGGCACCTACCACCAGCAAAAAAGTAACGCCGAGAGCTAGTGGGGCTATACTAATCAAGGTGCAGCAAAATTAGGCTGGCCCACTTAGCTTCAACAAAGTCACTCCCACACCAAAATGGGAATTGGCCTCCCTGGGGCAGTATTCGGCCACTACCTCCTTAATGACTCCTACAGTTTACCCATGACCCTCAATCCCCAGTGGCTGCGGAGCACCTGACCAAGGTGGCGGTCAGACCTGCGAGGCGGCAGAGGGTTCGAAGAATCTCTGGGTCCGGACAGGCCGCCAATGGAAACTACCTGGCAACGTTCAACACGTGCACCCTATCGAGTAAGGCTAGCTTAGCAGGGCTATTTGAAGAATTATCAAGTATTGCTTGAGATCTTGGGGTTAGTGAGGTGAGAAGAACTGTTGAAACTTATACAGTGCTGACTAACGGCCACGTCTTCTGTTACAGAGGTCTTCCAGATAGGAGAGAATTTGGAGTAGGATTTCTAGTACATAAGCACATAGCGGGCAACATTGAAGAATTCTGCAGCTATAATGAGAGGGCAGCAGTATTCGTAATAAAGGTGTATAGGAGGTATGGAATGAAGGTTGTACAAGCCTACGCCCCAACCTCTTGTCACGATGATGAAGAAATAGAACAGTTTTATGAAGATGTTGAATTAGCAATGAGAAAGGTGCAAACTCAGTATACTGTAGTCAAGGGCGACTTCAATGAAAAGTGGGGGAAAAGCAGGCTGGCGAGCAAGCAATTGGAAACTACGACATCTATCCTAGGAACACTAGAGGAAAGATGTTCGTAGAAATTGCGGAAAGGAATAGGCTCCGAATAATGAATACCTTCTTCAGGAAGCGTGGCAACAGGAAGTAGAGCTGGAAGAGCCCTAATGGAGAGACATGGAATGGGATACATTTCATACTCTCTGCCGATCCCAGTATAGTGCAGGATGTAAAAGTCTAGGATTTCTCTCAGTTTGTAGAGAGAAAGAATACAGTTAATAATGTACACGCCAACCTAAACGCACTAAGGGTAAAAGCAGACCAATTCAGGCTTGTGCTCGCAAACAAGTATGTAGCTTTAGAACAGGAAGATAATGACAACATAGAGGTAATGAATGAAACCGTAACTAGGTTGATCTCAGAAGGAGCCATTGAAGTGGGAGGTAAGGCACCAGGGCAACGGGTAAGTAATCTCTCCTAAGTAACAAAGAACCTAATAAAGAAACGGCAAAACATGAAAGTGTCGAACTCGTGAAGTCAGAATTCGCAGAACCGTCGAAACTGATCAACAAGAAGAAAGTAAGGAATATTCGAAATTATAACGTGGGAAATATAGAGGAAGCAGTAAAATATGGACGCAGAATGAAATCAATGACAAGAAAACTATGCACAATACAAATTAAAATTTATGCAGTGAAAGATAAGCAGGATAACATCATCAGCAATTTCGATGACATAGTAAAAGCAGCGGAAGAATTCCGTACTGACCTGTACAGTGCCCAGAGCAGCCAAGCTACTTTCATTCGAAGTAGTAATGAACAGGATACAGAGGCCTCTTCTATAACTAGCGCTGAAGTTGGAGGGGCCATGAAGACATGACCAGGGCAAAAGCTGCTGGAGAAGATGGAATAAAAGTCGATTTAATCAAGGATGCAGGATTTGCGGGCCTTTATACGCAATGCCTAACGATTTCAAGTGTACCAGAAAGCTGGAAGAACGCCACCATTATGTTCATCCATAAGAAGATAGACGTTAAATTATTGAAAAATTATAGACCCAATAACTTGCTCTGAATATTGTATAAAATATTCACCAAGTTAATTTCAAATAGAATCAGGACAACGTTTGACTTCATCCAACCAAGAGAACAAGCTGGCTTCATTAAGGGATATTCTACGACGGATCGTATCCATGTCATCAACCAGGTAGTTGAAAAATATGCGGAGTACAATCAACCCATCTATATGACTGTCACAGATTATCAAAAAGCATTTGATTCAGTAGAAATACGAGTAGTCATAGAGGCATTACGTAACCAAGGAGTACAGGATGCATACGTGAATATATTGGCAAATATCTACAAGGATTGCACAGCAACCGTGGTTCTCCACAGGGAAAGTAGAAAGTTACCTATGAAGAAAGAGGTCAGGCAAGGAAACACAACTTCTCCAATGCTAATCACGGCAAGCTTAGAAGTATTCTTTTTTTTCAAGCTTTGAGACTGGGCAGGCTTAGGAGTGAGAATCAACGGTGAATATCTCAGCAACCTTCGGTTTGCAGATGCCATTGTCCTATTAAAAAATTATGGGGACGAATTACAGCAAATGAATGAGAACATTAACCGAGAAAGTGTAAGAGTGAGGTTAAAAGTTAGTATGCAGAAGACAAAGATATTCTTCAATAGCCTGGCAACGAACAAGAATTCAGGATCGCCAGTCGGCCTCTAGAGTTTGTAAAGGAGTACGTTTATCTAGGTCAATTACTCACAGGGGACCCTGACCATGAGAAAGAAACTTATAGCCAAA
>NC_051163.1:104645601-104679285 GCF_013339745.2 Dermacentor silvarum | reverse complement strand
AATGCAGCCAAGTCAGTCGAGAATTGCTTCTTGAACAACCTTACATAAGAAGGTGCTTCCAGCAGCAGTATAGGGACATTTCATTGCCTCTTGTAATTTTCGTCCTTATAAATGTTTGCATGCAGCATCTAATGAATCAGCCAACGTCAAATATTTCAGCGCTCGTTTGTGCTGTTTCAGGTGTGACTGCGGACAGCGTGGTCCTGAGCAACTTTACCGAGAGTGAATGCCTCTGCTGTCGCGAGATGGGGACCCTGGCACTGCTGCGCAGCCTGAAGGTTGCATCACAGCGCACCCCGAGTTCCACACCGTCTGTCTGAATATCGCCGTGCTCCGTATTGCGTACTTCGAGCTGCGGGCGCGCAATGACTGCATGGACGAAGACATCCACAGTAAATGATTTTACTTGAGGAGATTCGCATTACCGGCTTCTTTTACATAGTTTAAAAAGAATTTCATTGCTGTACGAGGCCGCTATTATTTCGGCACCAAGGTAATCTGCTGCTTTACATCTGGTGCAATATTCTATTTGGCCCTGGCTAGCGAGGTGCATGCATCACCTTGGGTAAAATTTTTCCAAAGCCAGGACTCGGGTTGTGTGGGTCAGCGCAGCTCTAAACTGCTGCATACACCAGCATAAATCGAACTGTAGCACTGTGGCTAGTGTGTCTTCAAAAGATTTCACTTCTCAATTTGTGTTTTCACATTTTATTACTACAGGAGGTACCGCTACACTGCCTACAGGCAGTTCGTCCGCTGGCTTTGGGGTCGTCTTGGCAAAGGTCATCGCTTCGTTCTTCCTTCATGTGTGGTGGCGAAAATTCGAGGCACATTTCCTACAGAAACACCAACAGGGTTCAAGTATCCGGAATATTAGAGGGCAACAAACCCACTGCGCAGTGCAATGAGATGGGCTAACAAACGTGAACTCGGTGTTTCTACGTGCATACCCCCCTCGGCAAGGGTATCAGCTGTGTGCAATTGCACTTCCATTCCCCCTTTGCAGTGGAGCACAGCTTGTTCACAGCACTGAATCTGCCCTGTAAACATCACGTGTGTCAGCACTCCTGTGCGTGCCTCTTCAGCCAGTGGAAGAAGCTTCCATGCAGTATCCATCTCAGCACGACTGTGTTGGTCGAAAACAGAACTCGCAGTGTTTCTACGTGCGTACCCCCCTCGGCAAGGGTATCAGCTGTGCGCATTTGCTCGTCCATGCCGCCTTTGCAGTGGAGCACAGGTTGTTCACAGCACTGAATCTGCCCCTGCAAACACCACGTGTGTCAGCATTTCTGTGCGTGCCTCTTCAGCCAGTGGAAGAAGCTTCCATGCAGTATCCATCTCAGCACGACTGTGTTGGTCGAAAACAGAACTCGCAGTGTTTCTACGTGCGTACCCCCCTCGGCAAGGGTATTAGCTTTGTGCATTTGCTCTTCAATTCCGCCTATGCAGTGGAGCACAGCTTGTTCACAGCACTGAATCTGCCCTGTAAACATCACGTGTGTCAGCACTCCTGTGCGTGCCTCTTCAGCCAGTGGAAGAAGCTTCCATGCAGTATCCATCTCAGCACGACTGTGTTGGTCGAAAACAGAACTCGCAGTGTTTCTACGTGCGTACCCCCCTTGGCAAGGGTATTAGCTTTGTGCATTTGCTCTTCAATTCCGCCTTTACAGTGGAGCACAGCTTGTTCACAGCACTGAATCTGCCCTGTAAACATCACGTGTGTCAGCACTCCTGTGCGTGCCTCTTCAGCCAGTGGAAGAAGCTTCCATGCAGTATCCATCTCAGCACGACTGTGTTAGTCGAAAACAGAACTCGCAGTGTTTCTACGTGCGTACCCCCCTCGGCAAGGGTATCAGCTGTGCGCATTTGCTCGTCCATGCCGCCTTTGCAGTGGAGCACAGGTTGTTCACAGCACTGAATCTGCCCCTGCAAACACCACGTGTGTCAGCATTTCTGTGCGTGCCTCTTCAGCCAGTGGAAGAAGCTTCCATGCAGTATCCATCTCAGCACGACTGTGTTGGTCGAAAACAGAACTCGCAGTGTTTCTACGTGCGTACCCCCCTCAGCAAGGGTATTAGCTTTGTGCATTTGCTCTTCAATTCCGCCTTTGCAGTGGAGCACAGCTTGTTCACAGCACTGAATCTGCCCTGTAAACATCACGTGTGTCAGCACTCCTGTGCGTGCCTCTTCAGCCAGTGGAAGAAGCTTCCATGCAGTATCCATCTGAGCACGACTGTGTTGGTCGAAAACAGAACTCGCAGTGTTTCTACGTGCGTACCCCCCTCGGCAAGGGTATTAGCTTTGTGCATTTGCTCTTCAATTCCACCTTTGCAGTGGAGCACAGCTTGTTCACAGCACTGAATCTGCCCTGTAAACATCACGTGTGTCAGCACTCCTGTGCGTGCCTCTTCAGCCAGTGGAAGAAGATTCCATGCAGTATCCATCTCAGCACGACTGTGTTGGTCGAAAACAGAACTCGCAGTGTTTCTACGTGCGTACCCCCCTCGGCAAGGGTATCAGCTGTGCGCATTTGCTCGTCCATGCCGCCTTTGCAGTGGAGCACAGGTTGTTCACAGCACTGAATCTGCCCCTGCAAACACCACGTGTGTCAGCATTTCTGTGCGTGCCTCTTCAGCCAGTGGAAGAAGCTTCCATGCAGTATCCATCTCAGCACGACTGTGTTGGTCGAAAACAGAACTCGCAGTGTTTCTACGTGCGTACCCCCCTCGGCAAGGGTATTAGCTTTGTGCATTTGCTCTTCAATTCCGCCTTTGCAGTGGAGCACAGCTTGTTCACAGCACTAAATCTGCCGCTGCAAACATCACGTGTGTCAGCATTCTTGTGTGCGCCTCTTGACCCAGTGGAAGGTTCCTTGCAGTATCAATCCTCGGAATGGCTATGTCGGTCGAAAACAGCACTTGCAGGATCGTAATGTGAAGGTTTGACTCCATTTGTGCCACAGGTCCCTGCAGCCAAAACAGTCCCACAGCATGTCCTTTGTGTTTGCGATACTGCTTGGCTCAAACACATGTAGACTATGCTCTTCAGTGCTTTGCAAAGCGTGCCTTATGTGCCGCTACAAATTCGGATTTTGAAGGTCTTTCCTCGGCCGGTGGTGCATATGCTGGTGGGGCCTTGACGGGAGCTTGTGCCAGGGCCTCCCGGAAACTTGGGTACAATGTGCAGAGATTCAAAACTTGGTTTGTGAGTCCCTGCACGTAGCCTGAAATTAGACAATATGAACAATTGTTATATATAATAATATTAGTGTGCATGTAATTTTTCTCATATTTCAACTCTTAGTGCTCCTAAGCGCATGCCTTGCTCTATCTGAAATGACGAGTGCCTAATACAAGTGTTGGAATTTTTGCAATAAACAGTGGTTCTTGAATACCTCTGAGTATTGTTGTCTTCATCCTAGCATGGGGGGTGATGCAAAATGTTTGACTGGTTATTTGACAAAAATATAGATATGGCTGTCAGGGGTATAGCAAGGAAGTAGCACGCCGTGCAACCCCCCTGGACTTCATTCCACCACAGGGTACCGCTCATCGAGCGAAGTGAGAGAAGACTTGCGTGTCAGTTCCTCCCAAATCGGTCAAGAGCCTGACCCCCTTCCCCTTTCCCGTTTGAAAAAAAGTGCCTGGCTGCGGCACTGATGGCTGTCAAAAGATGGCTTTTGAGGTTGCAACATTTCTTGCACATGTGAAGAAGTCATTGGCTGTTACCACTCTACAGTACCGTAATAACCAAAAAAATTCTAATAATGAGTTTGAACTGCACTTACAGAAGGTTGCAGCAGTTTTTAGTTCATAGGCTGAGATGCCAGGCTTTGCCTTGGAGGTCTTAGTGTGCCACTGGCTTTCACCTTGAGCTGTGTGCGACTGCTCTCTCTCACTATTCTCATTAAAGTGAAGAGCAGCTATCAATGTCCTAGAAGAAAAGAAGTGTGTTAACCTTCAGAAAGCAACTGCATCAAATTGGATACTAGAAAATGGTGATGATTCAAAAATAAACTAATTTACCTACCGAGCTTTGATGCCTTCGTATGTGAATGCAGTTGATTTGGGTGCAAAGCCGTTGAGCACACTATGAAAAGATTCAAGGCTGTACGTCTGTGCCGATGGTGACAGCTGACGTATGTCTCTGAGCAGTAGAGGTGCTGTCACAATTGCCTTGAGTGCCTTGTATGCTGGAGAACCTGGTGACAAGGGAGAGAGTATTTGCTGTGTAAATAATGGGCTTTTCTCAGACCTAGTACATTAAAGTCAAAGTACTTTCATTATAAAACCATTTACGTTTGAGCAACAGTTTAACAGCACTTTGCAGAGGCATGGTAATTATATTGAAAGAAAGCACAAATAAAAAAGTCAATAGCTACCCAGTTTTATTATCCTCAGGTTACACGTTCCTGAATTACTCGTATTTTGGGCCGTCTACGTCGTGTGTGATTTCTTTCTCGAAATTGCTTCCATCGCTAAGTGTAATAAAATGCGCATAAGGTTCCACTTGACTTATTCTTTGTGGGGGAAATTGTGATGAAAAAAAGTATGCGCTTAAGGTTAAGAAATTGCAATATTGCTGGAAAAGGTTTTGAACAGCCAAAATTTGCATGTTTTCTTTCGGACAAAGGATTGGCTTTTTTTTCAAAACAATGTTTACAATCATCGTTCTGGGTCAGGAAAACCTGGGCCTAAGTAAATTCCATCAAAATTTAAAATGTGATCAAGGCTACCTGTTTGTTCTTATTTGGACTGAACCAATTGTTTTCCGATTGCTTGTAGCACAGATGGAAATGTATCCACACATGGGTTGATGAACATGTTGCGGATGGTTGAATGATCGCTTGCCTGCTGTTTGATTGCTTGCACCGAAAGAAAACTGGCTGTGCCCATTTATTATTCTCCATTGAGTTCGCTGCTATGAAAATTAAAGTTTATCACGTAAATCCATCGCGATGCAAGGCTGACTTGCATGCTTATGAATTTAAATGTCTTTTTTATAGTTTGTGCCTGTGGTGGTGTTAATGTCTTGTTGCTGGAGGTGGTGTTAGCCTAAAGGTTGGTGTCAGGAACTGGCTGTCCAGCATTGGTTGTTAAGATTGTTTTACCTAAGTCGATAGGTTTGCATCATGTGCGGTCATAACTATGGGCACTCTGTGTAGTTGAGAAGGATAAAGCTCACACACGGTCTCATCACACAGTTTCAGATTTCTGACACAGTTGTTGTAGTTCATGACAGAATACATCTTCCTTCTCCTCTTCTTCATATTTAAATAAATAGTACTAATTGATCCCCAGTCTCTCAGCGTAATGTTGCTGCAATGGCTGGTAGTCGATGCCGGCTTGTTCCAAATTCAGAAAGCGTTCAATGCTAGCGTGCCTGTGGCATCTCCCGGTGTGTGGTGTACAGATTGTTTACTGTAAAAGGTGTATATTAGCATGACATGCAAGAAACTGTTTGCCATTTGTCACTTGCTTTTGCTTACCTGCACTCAGCCATGAGATACGACGAGGAGGTCCGTGGAGGCACCTGGGGAAAAGGTCATTGTGACCTTCGTGGATGTTGACTGTGTGGTTCAGAATACTACCCCAAGCAGCCACCACCAGGTCTCCATTGCCACCACATGCACAGGCACACCAGTAGAGGTGGTTGACAATTGCCTGGATCCATTCTTTGAGGGAACTGCAACCACCTTTCCTGGATGCCGCATTAATCTTTTTGCGGATACCTGTATGTGAATGACAACAATCATTGCACTTTGTAGAGGCAGAAAATCCTCAAGTAACGCAATGAACGGGGCTAGTCTGTGAACGTTCATGATTCTGTTGCACTGAAAGAATGCAAGGCACAAATGCATAGGATGAAATGCAGTAATTTCGTGAGTACTGACAGACACTGATGGTGTTTTTTTCTGTTACAATGGTTTTCTAATTATGTTGTACTGAGCTTTTACACTGAAATAATCCAAGGCACAAGAAAAACATGGTGTTTCATCCTTCATGTTACTTATGTTCTGTCAATGTTAAAACGGTGCAACACAATTATAAACAAAGCCTCTGGTAGGAACACCAGGTGAGTCTGTCAGTATTAATGGGCAGTCTACACTTTTTAAGGTGTCATATAGTTCTACCATGTAGAAATTTCAATGATTTGTTCTGCAGTATCAGTACAGTTTTCCATGTCATGCATATTTGTTTATAAAACCCAGTGAAGCTCAAAATCAGCCTCATGCATTAAAAATCACTGCAGCCCTCTGACATAAATGGAGACATTATTTCAGAAGGATGCCATACAAACACGTTTCATACCTTTTGCCACATGCCACACATCAAAGTAGTGCATGATGCCTCCTTGGTGCAACCTCATATATTTTTTAATGCCCGGGTGGCGGTCTGTTGTCAAGCTTGCGATGCTGACATTTTGTTCAGTTAAAAATGAAAGCCCTCTGATTAGCCCTTCTTTTTCCATTTGAGTGCTTGAAGTAATTTCGTCGTTCTGAAAAAAACATGGAAATTCATTTGCATGGGAAGCTCCTGCTTTGATTAAAGGAGCTGTACTTATGCTGTGCATAGATACAGCAAATCTTTTACAGTAAAAAGCAAGCAATATGAGGCGGTGCCATAGCCAGTGGCCCTGTGCTATTTTCTAACTTGAATGCCTCATGTAAATGTACGTTCATGATGCAGGTATTACGGTGTAATAACTCTTCAGGGTGCCAAGGGGACAGTTGAAATACTAGAAAAAATTTAATTGATGCTGAATAGTTCCAGAGCTCAGTTCGCTTCTGAAGGGACACAGGGCATTGTAGTGTCATGCTTACTGCAGATTAGAGGGACATGTAAAGCTGCATCAGCGCAAGCTCTTGGGCCAGTTGGTGCATGATGAACTTGAAAAACGGGGGTACCAGCAAATACACAAGGACGCGTACACAAGGAAAAAGCGTTAGACACGGACGGACGGTGGACATGTACAATGTACATGTCTTGAGAGGAGATGACGATGCGCATGCGTCAAAAGTGTTGTGCGGCAATGTAATTTAATAAAGCACAGTTGAAAGCCCAGCGTCCGTCCGTGTCCGACGCCTTTTCCTTGTGTACGTGTCCTTGTGTATTCGCTGGTACCCCCGTTCTCAAGTTCAACATGTAGAGCTACCTACATAAATAGCTAGTACAACCAAAAAATGATCATTGTGTCATGGACGCTACATGATGCTGAGAACAGGATGGGAGAAATGGACATATAAATGTGCACTGCAAACTAATTATATTGTGTTGTATTGAAGTGGTTTTCTGTGCATGGCCCTAGTTCTTTCCCACGGATGTGGAGCCTTCGAGAGCTGTGTGTAGCTTCCAATAATTTTTCAGCGTACATGACAGTTCTATTTCGTACACATTTCCTACACATTTACTCTCACGTTTTTCTTCAGTGCTTAAACAATAATTCAAGCACAGTTTAGTCTCATGCTGAAACTCCTTTAGACGAGGCCAATTCATAAAGTGAGTTCTAACACTCTTCTTACTTACCTCCCTTACTTGCACCTGCTCTGTGTGCACAATTTTCTTCGCGTCCGGGCAGAGGAATGTGTACGTCATAAATTTGGCACTGTGGCCAGGTGAATCACATCTGCCATCGCCACAAAGCTGTATGCTGCCTTCAAGTGATGCCATGACCTCTCGTTGATGTTCATCCCAGACCTGTGAGACAGTGAAACTTCAAAATCAGAATAGACTCGGCAGATTCTGTTTTTCACAGTAGTGAATAAGCATATTCAGTGCTGTATTTAATTTACAAGCAATCGCAACACTTGTTTGTGCATAGATTGATATCCAGAAACTGAACATGTGCTGCTGAATGCTCCAGGAAGCAGACTTTTTTGCCAATTTTATTGTTGCATGGCTACTTGTTAAAATATCGAATGACATGCATTATATGTGACTGCGGTCTATTTTCAAATCAGCTGTGTTGTCTCCTATTCAGCATTCTCCATTGCTCTTAATTTAAACTGCACAACGTTTGCACACTAACAAAAACACCACATTGTTTCTTGGTTGCTGCCTTTCACAGCAAGATTTCCTCAACTTTATTATGAAAAATGTCAGTGGAATGTCTCATGGGATACATTTTGCATGGGGCTATGAAACGGTTAAATTAAAGGAGGATTTGCTGATGCGTATGCTTATGCATTATTGGAAATAGCAAGGGAAAATAGAGAATAAGGGAAAAAATCCATTTAGGGAAGTACAGGAACTATGTTTGTGTGAGAATCGCATTGCAAAAGTTCATTTCCTTTGAACATATTTTATGGTGAGCTCTATTTTAATGCTACTAAAAGCAGCTCTACACACTCACCATGTTGACAGCAGGGAGCAAGTACGCCTTCTGGTAGTTGAAGAAGCACTGTTCACTTATAACCTTGACGCCCATGAGACGCATCATTCGAAGGCTGGAGGCAACACTTGATCCAGAAAACAGCAACGCAGTGGCCAAGTCAATGTTCCCTTTTGGCTTGTCACCAACAAGAGGTTGACTTGACCATGTATACGTGTGCATGTTGGGGCATTCGACCTTTGCTATTATGCGTGTCCCAGAGCGTCGTAGTTTTACGGTGCAGGCAGTGGACAGGCATGTGCGGCACAGCTTCAAAAGCACCATCAGACATGTGTGGAAGATGAGGTAATAGCCAGGCAGCTCAACGTCTCCCATGTCTCCATCATCTCTGTAAAAGAAAATGCAGAATGTGGGTTCTGGCTAGTGCTCAATATTGCATATACAGGCTGCGCAGTAATTCAATCTGGTAGCACGATTACTCTGCTTCTGTTGACAAAAGTGCAAATGCAAGTCAACAGCTTACCATTTCAGCATGCACCAATGCCATATAACCAATTGCTTCTGTTGACTTTTTGAGTACCTTCTGAGCCTTCCAATGCAAGCGTAAGGGCTCTGTTAAAGTTTATGTATGTGTGAAGTGGGGGTAGACTGCACGCAAACTTATTATGAAAATTTCCATAATCCATTGCATCTGTAAGGGTACCAAAAATCAGGTAATTTAACCAAAGTTGCCTTACTCATCATCCTCATCCAGCGTGGAGTCTAAGGTGTGAGTCAATTCATCTGGTTGATATAAGGAGCCAGTAGTGTCGACATTGCTTGGAACAGGTGACAAGATAGGTGAGGCGGCAAAGGTGGGTTCATCAAGGATACGTCGTCGCTTCACTGGTGTTGATGTCAGCGGCACATCCTGAATGTCAACCTGCAGGCCCTCATCTTTCGTTTCTTTTATGGTCAAGTTCACTTGAACACCTGCGTATAGCAAAAGTCTGACATCAATATAATGTGAATCATAAAAGAATTAAACGTAAAAAGAAAAACTGATGAACACAATAAGTTTCATTGTGCAAGCACTATGAACTATAAGCAAAAACTATGGACATCCATGCATAGGGGGAATTATTGTTATGCAAATAATTTTTAGGCAACTAGTAATCCGATGTCATTTGGGGTTCTTCAAAGTGTTACAACACAACACTTGTGTGCAATCTTTGGAGCGTTTAGAATCAGGGACAGGGCAAAGAAAGGGGAGACAAAACACACTCTCTCTTCTTTATCTTGCCCCATGTCCCAACTGCTTTCTCAAAGGTGAACTAGTACCACCTTTCCCTCTCTGCTACTATAATCTTGCCTGTTTGATCGGTGGACAGAGCTTCATTGAAGACACTTGAAATGTGAGACAGGAGCCTACCTATGTACCTCGAATGTGCCTGGAATAAGCCAATGTGTGCTTTGCACTGGATCTGCTATAATCTGCAGTCACTGTTGTTCACTGCATATATATGTGAGTGGGTTTGACAACATAATGCTTCTTTTTTGTCATGCTGAAAGAAAAAGAATGTGTCAAGTTTTATGAACGCAAATGCTTTGATACATTAGGGGACACAATTTTTCATGTCGTATAGTTTAAACATATAGTCATGACGAGTGCACTTTACTCACCAACACTTATACCCCGCACATGAACTTGCACACTTTTGTCATGTCCAACGCTGCGGCCAGTCGTACCACATGCAGGGCATTGGAAAGAATCCTTTTGCGTCTGTAAGCCGGCGGCACCAGTAGCAGCAGCCAGCACCTAGAACAGTCCCAAACCTTGTAGGATACCATATATAGCACTTTAAACTTCACAGCCGTCATAAAAGTTCCATTTCAATGCAAACACTAAACATCTTTCGCTTACAAGAACCTCTGATTGCATTTGCATGAGGGAGCCCGCTCCATCATCCTCAGCAATCTCTATGTGAGAAAGGTCGACTTGAAAACCAAATAATCTTTGGTGTCATGACTGTGGCCAGCTGCGCCAAATTTGAGCGAGAGTGCCACATGCCCAGATAAACCGGTCGAGCTCCGGCCAGATTGCTTTGTACAGTGCAGTGCTGCTATTATGCCGTATATATTGCTAGTACCTCTCCATGTCTTCCTACGGGCCCAGTGGCTGCATCGTGCTGCAACCTCTCGGTCTCGGCAACGTCACTCTGGAAAACAGAACAAATACCTTCTGTTGTAAACACGGAATGTTGTAATACCTTCGCATTCTTAGACATCAAGGACTCGTCCGGACTTTCGTGCACTTGTATAATGCACACACTGAATTTCTGAACGTACTTCATTCCTGCAGTAAGTATAAAGTGCAGCTTTTCAGGATGAGCGCAAGGTACCTCAGTTGGAATTTCCACAGGTGCACCGGCGGCATCGCTTTCGATCGCGGACTCGGCAATAGCAACCTGAAAAATAACAAGCACAGAAAGTTGCGCGCGTACTCGGTATAGTTTTTTCGTGGCTTTTTTTTAATGACATTCAACACTCACCGAGCCTCCAGATTGCTGTTGCAGGGGCACCAGTAGGGGATTTGATGAAGGCGACACTGAGGGAACAGCTGCCCGAGAAAGGACTGGTCTCTGGGGCACGCCAAGAGACTTTCCGAGGGCAGGATTATAAACATAATCCGAGGCCGAGAAATGCAGAGAGCATACCATTTGTTTCTCTGGCTCATCCCTTTGCCGTTTTATCATCGGCAGAGCACTGAGCCATTGCGAACGCCGGGGCTCATCGCGCGGCACCACATGAAAGGACACAGTCGGGTCAACACTGCCGCTGCCCCTGACCAAGCGCCTCGGGCCGTTTATACAGCCCTCAACACTACACACACGAGGCATTTTCTGGCTGTTTCCCGCGAAGTCAACGTTTCTCGAGCCACGCAACACGCAACCAAGCACTGCAACACTAGCGGAACAGGCGCGCGCGACAATGCACGGAGCAAAAACGAAACTATCACGATCAAAATCAAAGAAAAATCAAAAGAAAAACTGGATGGCGCTACCGGCGGTCGACCGCCGGTAGCGCCATCCAGTTTTTCTTTTGATTTATTTAATTTTGCCTTAAACTTATACTTCCTCGCTTGAAACGGTGTAAAAAGTTGGCAAATGCTGTTTATGTAGGTTTAAGGTGTATTTCATTTTGTGTTTTATTAACAGCGATAAATCGCTCTCGACCAATCGCGACCGGGCTGCGTTTGTGATCTGTGACGACACTACGTGTAGTGCGGGAAATACGAAGGGGCGTCAGCACCTATCCTTCAGTTTTTCGCTTTTTTCTCGCTTATTAAACCTCTGTTGCCAGTAAGAATGGTATGACTGTGATCGTGAAAGGATAATCTACCATTTAAGCTCAACATCCGGTTTCTCTTTAGTGTCCCTTTAACACTTGAGCATATGTCGATAGAATATGACTCCTCGGTGAATGTGTAGACAGACGGATCGGTCTCGCCGTATGCGTCTCGTGCGGCTTTCGTTGTGCCTGCGCATCAAGTCATTCGACGGTTTCGTCTGTGTAACAAGACGACTACAACATCTACGGAACTACTGGCAATCACAGAGGCCGTTCAATATATTTTGCGACAGCCTCCTCAAGTATGGACAGTCTGCAGTGACGCAAAATCGGCTCTGCAGCTACTTAGAGTGGTGGTGAAAGAAAGCGCTTAGAGTGTTGGCTCTTCAAACTGCCGAGCTATACACTTTAGCGCAAAAAAAAAACGGTCACCACTTCACATTTCAGTGATTCCCAGTCCTTGTGGCATACACAGCAACGAACTGGCCGATGCCGAAGCGAAGAAAGCACTCGAAGAAACAGAGTCAATGCTTGCAATTCCTTTTTCAAGAGCGGATGCCAATTGTCTCCTCTCCAGTGTCATCCGAAAATCGACAAAAAAGCATTGGGACAATCCGGATAATCGAAACAGGCGACTACAGAGATTGGACGATACCATGTATTTAGGCTACCACCGAAAATTCAACGCGGCTGTGCCAGTCTTCTGCACAAACTAAGGCTGGGGGTAGCGTGTACGCGCGGATACGTGCACCTGATGCGACGCACGGAGTCTCCAGACTGTGAGTTGTGCCATGTAAATGAGGCTATAGGCCAATATGCTTTGTGACTGCCCTAAGTGCGTGGAAGAGCGTCTAAGGTTGAAGAAGAACTTTACGCGTCTCGACAGCCCACCGTTGTCGGAGGATGTTATTTTAGGTCCTTCGCCAGACGCTCAATCGAGTGTCAAGGCCATCCAGGCGTTACTGAACATTTTAAAAAGTGCGGGCCTGGACTGTAGGCTTTGAGCATGCAAAATTGTTTGCCACATGTTTTACATCATCCTTCTCGTCATCGTCACCCATCATGCGTTTCTTTCTTCCCTCTTTCTTTCCCTCTTTCTTTCCCTCTTCCCCTTCCCCCAACGCCGAGTAGCTGGCTAGAGGAATTTACCTCAGGCCGACCTCTCTGCATTTCGCATCATTAAACTTCTCTCTCTCTCTCTGAGAGCAATTTTATGGACCCCCGAAGTGCATTCGCACCGCCGGTGCCACCATACTGTCACGCATTTAAACAGTAAGAGGAGTGTTAGAAGTTGCCCAGAGGCGCGAACAAATTTGCGGGGCGCCCCTGGCCACAGTTTCTCAGGACCAGTTAAAGTTCTTGTCTCCGTCACTCGGCTGCAAGGACAACGAAGCCAAGGAAAACGAAGACAACGAAGCCGAAACCGGCTCTGCAGTGTAGCCAAGGCTGCGCTCGTCCTTCCGTTGCTGGCGTTAGCGTTGTGCACACAAACGTTTCTGCCGAGATGCAAACTTGTGCGCTTCATCTCATCCCGTGTACCATCGAGAAATATGACGCTTCCAGCGCCGCTGGCTGCGCTGCCAATCATGCTAGTGTTTTCAGACGCCTGGTATAGCTGCCGGGGCTCGGTTCTTGCTACATCGCAGCAGTTTCCTAGCACACTACGTACCGACAACATGTAATGTCCGCGTATTGTAACACCTTCCGACCAGCCGGAGCGCAACAATAAGCCTTGCCCTCTGTGCTTCGCTGTTTGGAAAGAAGTGCGAATTTTTTACAGCAAAGCTCTCTAGTTGGTCGGGATTTTTCATGGCGTGCTAACCCCAAAAAAAACGGCTGGTGAAAACGGGGTTTGTGTTTGAGTTTCCGCGTAACAAAACTAGCTTTTCTTATATATTCAAATTACAATCCAATGCTACCATGTCTGTAGGTCGTGTGCAAGTCATACTTTACGAATTTTCGGACACATTTTACTTTGAGAAATATAATTACTTCAATAACGTACTTGCTCTAGGCGGAAGGCCTACAAAAAATGGGGACATAGGTTGTTCTAACGTTACGGCCATTAAGCGGCCGCGGCCACTCAAAGAAACCTCAAACGGCAGCAGCAAAAGTGTTTTGTTTTTCAGTTTCCACGAAAAATAAAAAGAAAAAATGGCATGGCACTACATGCGGTCGTGATAGTTTCGTTTTTGCTCCATGCATCACCGCGCGCGCCTCTTCCGCTCTACAGTGTTGCAATGTTTGGTTGCGTGTTGCGTGGCTTGAAAAACGCTGACTTCACGAGAAACAGCCAGAAAATGCTTCGAGTGTGCAGCGTTGAGGGCTGTATAAACGGTGCCAGGCGCTTGTTCTGGGGCAGCGGCAGTGGTGACCTGACTGTGTCCTTTCATGTGGTGCCGAACGATAAGCCCCGGCGTTTGTAATGATTCAGTGCTCTGCCGATGATAAAACGGCAAAAGAACCAGAGAAATGGATGGTGTACTCTCTGCCTTTCTCGCCCTCGGATTATTTGTAATATCCTACCCTCGGAAAGTCTATTGGCGTGCCCAAGAGGCCAGTCATTTCTCGAGCAGCTATTCCCTCATTGTCGCCTTCATCAAATCCCCTACTAGTGCCCCTGCTGCAGATACTGGCGACTCGGGAAGTGCTGAATGTCATTAAAGAAAGCCACGAAAAAATCATACCAAGTACGCGCGCAACTTTCTACGCTTGTTCTATCGGGAACGTCGTCGCCTGGCGCACTGGACGCCTCGCCTTCCTTCGACGAAAAGGATGCTTCGCTTTCCGTCGGCGTGGCCGGCGGCTCTACACCTTGGCACGCGGAAACGCCTGCCGCACGAGCACGGAGGATCATTTCGCGCTCCATTTCACTGAAGTCGATGAAATGCAGTCCTGCTTCCCAGGCGAGCTCTTTGCTGCAAAGTTCAGCGTCAGCAACGGTAACACCTAAGCGGCCATGCTGCCTATGATGCAGCCAGAGCCTCGGCGTTTACGCAAGCGGTGACGCATCATGGCGCCCTCTGATTCACTGAGGGCAATGAAATCCGTGACGGCACTGCTTCAGCGCCGAACCTGTGGTGAGAAAAATTGAGTAAGAGATATTTGATATTTGTTTACAAATTTCTCCACTAATAAGTCATATTGTTGCACCGAACAAAAACTGCATGCATTCCTGAAGGTCGCTCTTTTATTCCAGCTGAAGTTCCTGTTTCTTTTTAGTGTCCCTTTAAGCGGCAGCTGTACTTTTCCACTACTCATTCTAGACTCCACTACTGTCTACTTATCTGGGGCGTCACTTCTAAAGCTAACATGGAAACAATTCCGAATGAAGAAAAAGTGTGCGCTTATTATTCACAACCTATCGATGTATGAACAAAACTTTCACCGACACAGTATCTTGGATGTCAGCAGTCTATAGAAACAAAAGTTGCCCGAAAAGGCATTTTTAGAATTCATAAGTAACCGTGAGAATTTTTCTTGCTAAATCCAACCATTCCACAACTAATTACATCTTAAGAGCCAGGAACTGTATTAAGGCGAAAACCAGGACTACGGTAATCGGCTATTACAGCGGCAGATTCCTAATTTACTTAATAATGAGTATGCTTTATTTGATATATGCAACATTCTCAAAGTCCGTCGATATTACGAATGAATTCTAAACTGTATTTTCTTGACAATTAACTTCTCTTTTCTGATGGCCTTTCCTACTGGTCGACGGATAAGCAATGTCATGTACTGCAAGACTTTTTGTTGTCATTTTGTATTGCCCTTTCTCTATCTTTCTGTATCTGCAGCATCTTTCAATTATTGTTCGTTTATTGCTTCAGTTGCATTATTCCTACATATTGTGCTGTAGTGCTGTACTGCATGTAAATTGGGTCATGTATATACAGGGTGTTTCAGCGAACACGTTCAAAAATTCTTAAAGGTTGCCTGTGGCCGTTAGCACAATTCTAGTTCGTGAGGTTGTCTACTCGAAGAGGCGGACATTACTTGCACAAGAAATTGAAATGCATAATCAAGTATATAACAGAGATTCGCTAAATAAGTTTTTAGCTAATTACCTGATGGCCCATATTGCAATTTACAAATTGTAGCCGTCGAGGAATAAGGATTATAAAAAGGGATAAGGTGACCTCAGAAAGGCTGGCTAACGTTTCGATAGGAGGACCTATCTTCGTCAAAGGCGGCCTCGTCATCCTCGGCGGGTTAGTTTTAAAGGGTTAGTGGAGTGACGTCACGTCGATGTCCGCTGTGGCTGTCTGTAAAGGGAGAAACTGAAAAGAAAATGAGCGCCGGCGCTTGACTGGCTAGGCGCGGTTTCTAAGACGAGGGGACAAGAGCAAGAGAGCGAGAAAGTGACAAAAAAATTATATTAAAAAAAGAAAAAAAAAACACCGTCAGAGGGGGTTGGGGGAGCGAGAGGCGAGTGAGCGTTAGGAGGAGTCGTGGTCGGCGTGCGTTTGGGGTCCCTGAAGAGCCGGTCAGTGTGTAGGTCACAATACGAGTTGAAAGCATGACTTGAGTAGCGTAGCATCAAGGCATCGGGTAATTTTGTGGTTGACAGGGAGCAGCTTGGTCCGTCAAGGGACGTTAGCCTCACTAGTTCGCCCTAGGCGTCGTCGCGGCGGTATACAGAATTGGCGAGACCTTGTGTGGTCAAGGCGCCGAAAAAGGTATCCTGGCGTCTGGGATTTTGGACTGTCTCGGTGTGGATCTCGTGTGGAGAAAAAAAAGAAGAAAAAAAAGAAAACGCGCGTTTGAGGAAAAAAAAAACCGGCGCAGGAGGGTGACAGTGTAGACAAAATATAATTCCAAATTTAAACCTGGGGGGGAGACAGGTGTACCTGGAAAAGCGCTCGTATGGTTGATCAATGCGTAAAAGCATGGAGGACGATAATCAATTGAGTGGTAGGGGAGATGCAGGGAAGAACTGGAAATGGAAGAATAGGTGAGGTTGAGGGGAAAAAAAGAAAAAAAAACCGGCACAGGTGAGTGACAGCGGAAGAAATATAATTTGAAACATGAACACTGAGGGGACAGGTGTACCTGGAAAAGCGTTCGTATGGTTTATCAATAAGTAAAAGCATGGAGGAAGATAATAAATTGAGTGGTAGGGGAGATGCAGTGAAGTGGAAATGGAAGAATAGGTGAGGTTGAGCATCGAGATTAGCTGGAGGTTTAACTTGTTTTGCGCGTTTGTTAATGGTATAACAATTTAAGGTTTATGTTACTGCTTTTAGCGATTCTAAGTTGCCACGCGATAAATTCATCCCCGTGGGGTGCAGGCATTTAAACTTGTGTATGAGGTATGATTCTGTATATTTTCTCTCGCGAGGTGAACGAAAATTTGTTTGTAGTATATAGAGTCTTGCTTCATCAAATATATGGCCGTGCTCATTGAAGTGGCTGGCTACTGCTTTAGGTAAATTGTGTTTTGTATCTGCGCGATGGCCGTTGAGTCTCGTGTGCATTTCTTGTCCAGTCTCACCTATGTATTGCTTGTTACAAGTGGCACATTCTAGACAGTAGACTACGTTGCTTGACGTGCAGGTGAAATTCGCAGTTACCTTGTGAATGTAATCTGACGCTGTACTTTTTACTGTAGTAGTAGATTGAATGTGTTTGCATGTGGAACAGCTGGAACGGCCACAGGCACCGGATGTTGGCTTCGTCTTTGTCCTTAGTTTGGCGTGTACAAGAATGTCCTTGAAGTTACTGTTCCGTCTGTAGGCTACTCTGGGCGGGTCGGGAAAGATCTTATTAAGTTTCTGGTTGCTGGTGAGAATTGGGTGGTATTTCCTGAGGATATTGTTCACGTTGGGGAGTGCGTTTGAGAATTTAGTAGTAAGAAGAGGCGTTGTTGTCCTTGTGATCTTAGGGCGGGGTTTGAGGACCTTGGCTCGATCAAGCTTGGTTGCAGTGGTGTAGGCTTTCTGAAGGGCAGTGTTCGGGTAGTTCCTGCTTGATAGGGTTTCCTTAAGGTGATCGAGTCTGTCTATGTAGTCATGGTTTTCAACGCAAATGCGACGAAGTCGTGTGGCTTGGCCTTTAAAGATACCTTGTTTGCAATGTCTGGGATGGTGGCTTGTATAGTCTAGGTACTGTTGTTTATCAAAAGGTTTTCTATACAGCGTTGTCTTTAGTGTCCCATTATCAATATATATTGTTGTGTCCAGAAAGTTTATGCGCTCATTTGAAGATTCCGATGTGAATTTTATTGTTGTGTGAAAAGAATTTAGGAAAGTTACAAATTTATCTAAACTTTCCTGACCATGTTCCCATATTATGAATATATCGTCTATGTATCGTAGGTATGTGTGGGGCTTGTGCGTGCAACGAGATAGGAAATCCGTTTCTAGAGTACCCATAAATATGTTGGCGTAGGTTGGTGCAAAAGGTGTGCCCATACTTGTCCCATGTATTTGTAGATAGTAATTTTCCTCAAATTCGAAGTAATTATATGTCAGAACTAGTTCAAGAAGAGACAAGTATACTTCAATAGAGTGTTGTGCATTGTGTTTGGACAGCGTTTCTTTTATCGAGTTTAAACCATCAGGGATTGGAATGTTGGTGTACAGGGCCGTGACGTCTAGTGTTGCGAGAATTATGTTTTGCGGTAGTGTGCCTTTTGTATTAATGTCCTCTATAATTCTGAGTAGATGGGGGGTATCTTGTACAAATGACGCAAGTGTTTTCGGAAAGTCACCAAGGAAGTGGTTAAGAAATGTGGAGAGGCTTTCTGTCGGGGTGTTGTTGTTCGATACTATCGGACGCCCTGGGATATTAGCGGTGTGAAGTTCAGTGGGTGGAATTTTATGAATTTTCGGAAGGAGGTAGAAGCGTCCTGCAGCTTTGTTGCTTGGTTTAAGAAATTTGAATTCTGACGGTGTTATCAATTCATCATCCAAAAGTGATTTCAGCCTGTTGGTAATTTTCAGTGTGTATGGTAACGTCGGATCATTGTCTAGCTTACGGTAATGTTCAGGGTTGTTTAGCTGTCTGTAAGCCTCGTGCTTGTACTTATCTATCGGCCAAATAACTATACTTCCACCCTTATCTGCTTCCTTAATGACAATGTCGTTCCGGCAACTAAGATTTGAAATGATACGATTCTCTGATGAAGTTATGTTTTTAGGTCGCTTAGCTGTCTTGGATTGGCTTATAATTTCTTTAGTAACAGTTTTGAGGTATAGGTCGAGTTCTATGGCTTGTTCTGGTTCAGGAGTCCAAGTAGATTGGGCTCTAAGTGGGGTCGTCCCGGTGTCTGGTGCGTTGTTGTCGGCGAAAAAATGTCTTATCCGCATTCGTCGGGAAAATTCCGAAAGATCCTTGTGAAGCTCAAATTCATTTATTGTGTTGTTCGTGGGACAAAAGTTTAGGCCCTTGCTAAGTACGTCTATTTCTTCCCTACTTAATGTTTTTGAAATATCTACAACATTAGATTGATTTAATTTTGGGGAGCCTTCAGCCACGTCTGCTATTTGTAGATTCGAGCTCCCTTTTGTTGGCGTGAGGTAGCCGTTTGCCTGGAAGGTTGTTTTCTGATTGAAGTTCGCTTTCTTCCTCCGTTTTTGAACCAGTTTTCGAGACTGTGCTTCGTGGTACTGTTCTAAATCTTTCGTCTCATCTGGTGTCAGAGCTATGTTCTGAAGTCTATGGTTAAAACTTTCCAGTTGTTCTTCGCAGTGTTCCGTGAGTATATTCAAAAGTGAGAAGGAGGCATTGTTTAATGTTGTCTGCCAATTTGCACGATGATGGGGTGGGAGTGTTCCTAGAGCTGGTATAGCCTTCAGGGTTAGTCCCTTGGGGATTATATTGTTCTTTGTGCAGTCTGTGTACGTTTTCAGATGAAAAGTGTAACTCACACGTTTCTTGGTAAGTTTTCTGGCCTGCAGAAATTCTGTACTGCGTGGCTGAGAGTGGTTATTAACTTTCAATGACTGTCATTTAATTGCCTTTTGGCGGGTAGATTTGCGTGTCGTTTGCTTCTGTTTACCGGGTTTGTTTCCGCATGCCTCACTTAGTTCCACCTCTGTTTCTGTTTGAGTCTTTGCGTGTGCAGGCGAGCGTGTTGGTGTCTGTGTGAATGTTTCGGTTATGGATTTTGTGTTGTCTGTAACAGTTGTGTCTGTTTGTACTGCCGTTGCGGGTGCAGGCGAGCGTGTGTGTGTCTGTGTGAATGCGTCGGTTATAGATTTCGTGTTGCCTGTAACAGTTGTGTCTGTTTGCACTGCCGTTGATTTCGTCTTTGGAATAACATGTGCGCGGTGGCTCGTTTCACAATGAGTTGTACGTGTGCCCGAAGTGACTATTGCAGTTGTGTTGTGCGGGGTGGCAGTGTCGGTAGGGTTAGATTTACAGAGTGTTTTTCTGTACTTGTCCTTAATAAAGGATTTGATGTTTTCGGAAGCTAGATGTATTCCTCTGGGGTTCAGATAGAAGCCATCCCAAGCCTTGTCCCTGTTTATAATCCTTATTCCTCGTGTGCTACCCCATTAGTCAGCCATCTTTTTTTGATTTTGGATTTCCAGACCAGCTGACAATGACGGAACAGGGTAAGTGCCCCTTGTTATCCTTTGCACATGTAGCGATCCTTGCAGATAGCCAGTACAAGTACCTGATGAAATACTTTCCACCCGGACCACACGCGCCGTACATAAGACATTTGAGCGGGGCGCAAACATTAGTTATTCTTCCATTAGTTTGTGACGCACCAGTGGACACCACACACTTCATCATCAATGTAGGCACTAACAACCTCAACACACACAACGCCACGGAAACGATCGAGTCCATGAACGACGTAATACGCACCATACAAACAGCTCGCCCAAACGCACACATAACCGTGACAACGGTTGCTCCCCGCCTACAAAACAAACACCGACCACTAATCCACCAAACTAACAAGCTCATGAAACACAATGAGGAAATCAACAAACTCAACTCGTTAATATTTAACTTAGAACACGTCCACAAGAACGTCGACACAATGCACCACGCAGAAATACACGAAGCACCGCATGAACACCTAGCTTGGGATGGCTTCCATCTGAACCCCAGAGGAATACATCTAGCTTCCGAAAACATCAAATCCTTTATTAAGGACAAGTACAGAAAAACACTCTGTAAATCTAACCCTACCGACACTGCCACCCCGCACAACACAACTGCAACAGTCACTTCGGGCACACGTACAACTCATTGTGAAACGAGCCACCGCGCACATGTTATTCCAAAGACGAAATCAACGGCAGTGCAAACAGACACAACTGTTACAGGCAACACGAAATCCATAACCGACGCATTCACACAGACACACACACGCTCGCCTGCACACGCAACGGCAGTACAAACAGACACAACTGTTACAGACAACACAAAATCCGTAACCGAAGCATTCACACAGACACCCACACGTTCGCCTGCACACGCAATGGCAGTACAAACAGACACAACTGTCACAGACAACACAAAATCCATAACCGAAACATTCACACAGACACCAACACGCTCGCCTGCACACGCAAAGACTCAAACAGAAACAGAGGTGGAACTAAGTGAGGCATGCGGAAACAAACCTGCTAAACAGAAGCAAACGACACGCAAATCTACCCGCCAAAAGGCAAATAAATGACAGTCATTGAAAGTTAATAACCACTCTCAGCCACGCAGTACAGAATTTCTGCAGGCCAGAAAACTTACCAAGAAACGTGTGAGTTACACTTTTCATCTGAAAACGTACACAGACTGCACACAGAACAATATAATCCCCAAGGGACTAACCCTGAAGGCTATACCAGCTCTAGGAACACTCCCACCCCATCATCGTGCAAACTGGCAGACAACATTAAACAATGCCTCCTTCTCACTTTTGAATATACTCACGGAACACTGCGAAGAACAACTGGAAAGTTTTAACCATAGACTTCAGAACATAGCTCTGACACCAGATGAGACGAAAGATTTAGAACAGTACCACGAAGCACAGTCTCGAAAACTGGTTCAAAAACGGAGGAAGAAAGCGAACTTCAATCAGAAAACAACCTTCCAGGCAAACGGCTACCTCACGCCAACAAAAGGGAGCTCGAATCTACAAATAGCAGACGTGGCTGAAGGCTCCCCAAAATTAAATCAGTCTAATGTTGTAGATATTTCAAAAACATTAAGTAGGGAAGAAATAGACGTACTTAGCAAGGGCCTAAACTTTTGTCCCACGAACAACACAATAAATGAATTTGAGCTTCACAAGGATCTTTCGGAATTTTCCCGACGAATGCGGATAAGACATTTTTTCGCCGACAACAACGCACCAGACACCGGGACGACCCCACTTAGAGCCCAATCTACTTGGACTCCTGAACCAGAACAAGCCATAGAACTCGACCTATACCTCAAAACTGTTACTAAAGAAATTATAAGCCAATCCAAGACAGCTAAGCGACCTAAAAACATAACTTCATCAGAGAATCGTATCATTTCAAATCTTAGTTGCCGGAACGACATTGTCATTAAGGAAGCAGATAAGGGTGGAAGTATAGTTATTTGGCCGATAGATAAGTACAAGCACGAGGCTTACAGACAGCTAAACAACCCTGAACATTACCGTAAGCTAGACAATGATCCGACGTTACCATACACACTGAAAATTACCAACAGGCTGAAATCACTTTTGGATGATGAATTGATAACACCGTCAGAATTCAAATTTCTTAAACCAAGCAACAAAGCTGCAGGACGCTTCTACCTCCTTCCGAAAATTCATAAAATTCCACCCACTGAACTTCACACCGCTAATATCCCAGGGCGTCCGATAGTATCGAACAACAACACCCCGACAGAAAGCCTCTCCACATTTCTTAACCACTTCCTTGGTGACTTTCCGAAAACACTTGCGTCATTTGTACAAGATACCCCCCATCTACTCAGAATTATAGAGGACATTAATACAAAAGGCACACTACCGCAAAACATAATTCTCGCAACACTAGACGTCACGGCCCTGTACACCAACATTCCAATCCCTGATGGTTTAAACTCGATAAAAGAAACGCTGTCCAAACACAATGCACAACACTCTATTGAAGTATACTTGTCTCTTCTTGAACTAGTTCTGACATATAATTACTTCGAATTTGAGGAAAATTACTATCTACAAATACATGGGACAAGTATGGGCACACCTTTTGCACCAACCTACGCCAACATATTTATGGGTACTCTAGAAACGGATTTCCTATCTCGTTGCACGCACAAGCCCCACACATACCTACGATACATAGACGATATATTCATAATATGGGAACATGGTCAGGAAAGTTTAGATAAATTTGTAACTTTCCTAAATTCTTTTCACACAACAATAAAATTCACATCGGAATCTTCAAATGAGCGCATAAACTTTCTGGACACAACAATATATATTGATAATGGGACACTAAAGACAACGCTGTATAGAAAACCTTTTGATAAACAACAGTACCTAGACTATACAAGCCACCATCCCAGACATTGCAAACAAGGTATCTTTAAAGGCCAAGCCACACGACTTCGTCGCATTTGCGTTGAAAACCATGACTACATAGACAGACTCGATCACCTTAAGGAAACCCTATCAAGCAGGAACTACCCGAACACTGCCCTTCAGAAAGCCTACACCGCTGCAACCAAGCTTGATCGAGCCAAGGTCCTCAAACCCCGCCCTAAGATCACAAGGACAACAACGCCTCTTCTTACTACTAAATTCTCAAACGCACTCCCCAACGTGAACAATATCCTCAGGAAATACCACCCAATTCTCACCAGCAACCAGAAACTTAATAAGATCTTTCCCGACCCGCCCAGAGTAGCCTACAGACGGAACAGTAATTTCAAGGACATTCTTGTACACGCCAAACTAAGGACAAAGACGAAGCCAACATCCGGTCCCTGTGGCCGCTCCAGGTGTTCCACATGCAAACATATTCAATCTACTACTACAGTAAAAAGTACAGCGTCAGATTACATTCACAAGGTAACTGCGAATTTCACCTGCACGTCAAGCAACGTAGTCTACTGTCTAGAATGTGCCACTTGTAACAAGCAATACATAGGTGAGACTGGACAAGAAATGCACACGAGACTCAACGGCCATCGCGCAGATACAAAACACAATTTACCTAAAGCAGTAGCCAGCCACTTCAATGAGCACGGCCATATATTTGATGAAGCAAGACTCTATATACTACAAACAAATTTTCGTTCACCTCGCGAGAGAAAATATACAGAATCATACCTCATACACAAGTTTAAATGCCTGCACCCCACGGGGATGAATTTATCGCGTGGCAACTTAGAATCGCTAAAAGCAGTAACATAAACCTTAAATTGTTATACCATTAACAAACGCGCAAAACAAGTTAAACCTCCAGCTAATCTCGATGCTCAACCTCACCTATTCTTCCATTTCCACTTCACTGCATCTCCCCTACCACTCAATTTATTATCCTCCTCCATGCTTTTACTTATTGATAAACCATACGAACGCTTTTCCAGGTACACCTGTCCCCTCAGTGTTCATGTTTCAAATTATATTTCTTCCGCTGTCACTCACCTGTGCCGGTTTTTTTTTTCTTTTTTTTTCTTTTTTTCCCCTCAACCTCACCTATTCTTCCATTTCCAGTTCTTCCCTGCATCTCCCCTACCACTCAGTTGATTATCGTCCTCCATGCTTTTACGCATTGATCAACCATACGAGCGCTTTTCCAGGTACACCTGTCTCCCCCCCCCAGGTTTAAATTTGGAATTATATTTTTTCTACACTGTCACCCTCCTGCGCCGGTTTTTTTTTCCTCAAACGCGCGTTTTCTTTTTTTTTCTTTTTTTTTTCTCCACACGAGATCCACACCGAGACAGTCCAAAATCCCAGACGCCAGGATACCGTTTTCGGCGCCTTGACCACACAAGGTCTCGCCAATTCTGTATACCGCCGCGACGACGCCTAGGGCGAACTAGTGAGGCTAACGTCCCTTGACGGACCAAGCTGCTCCCTGTCAACCACAAAATTACCCGATGCCTTGATGCTACGCTACTCAAGTCATGCTTTCAACTCGTATTGTGACCTACACACTGACCGGCTCTTCAGGGACCCCAAACGCACGCCGACCACGACTCCTCCGAACGCTCACTCGCCTCTCGCTCCCCCAACCCCCTCTGACGGTGGTTTTTTTTTTCTTTTTTTAATATAATTTTTTTTGTCACTTTCTCGCTCTCCCGCTCTTGTCCCCTCGTCTTAGAAACCGCGCCTAGCCAGTCAAGCGCCGGCGCTCATTTTCTTTTCAGTTTCTCCCTTTACACACAGCCACAGCGGACATCGACGTGACGTCACTCCACTAACCCTTTAAAACTAACCCGCCGAGGATGACGAGGCCGCCTTTGACGAAGATAGGTCCTCCTATCGAAACGTTGGCCAGCCTTTCTGAGGCACCTTATCCCTGTTTATATTCCTTATTCCTCGTGTGCTACCCCATTAGTCAGCCATCATTTTTTGATTTTGGAAATTGTAGCCGTGGAATTCACAAGACGGATCCACTTAAAACGAATTTTCAGGATGACACCAGCTTCGAGATATTAATTCCCTAACTTTGCGGAGAAATGCATAGGCGTTCCAGTTGTGTTCTTAACAAAACGTCGCTTTTTGCATTGAAGCACACATTTAACTGGAACGCCAATGCATTTTTCCGGAAAGTTCGGGAATTAATATCTCCAAACTGGTATCATCCTGAGAATTAATTCTAAGTGAATCCGCCTTCCGAACTCCATGGCTACACTTTGTAAATTGCAATATGGGCCATCAGGTAATTATTTAAAAACATAATTAGTGATTTTTTGTTAATTATTCGAGCGTGTGTGTGTGTGTGCGTGTGTGTGTGTGTGTTTGCCCAGGCAGCACGACAGCAATGGGCCAAGCATGGTCTAATGCTCGCAGAAATTGGTACGAATTTTGGCTCAGTCATGGCATCATGGCTTAGTGCAACCCGATCCAACGTCCACCCACTGTTCGAGCCAAGATTGGCTGTACAGTTTGCCATTGTAGTGTCCAATGTAGTTCACGCATAGATCCAGTGCACAGCCATTCTGTATCCAACGTGTTCTAGGAATATCCAGTGCTCATCCATTCTGTATCCAAAGAGTTTCAAGAATATCCAGTGCTCAGCCATTTTGTATCCAACGTGTTTCAAGAATATCTAGTGCTCAGCCATTTTGTATCTAATGCATTTCAAGAATATCCAGTGCTCAGCCATTTTGTATCTAATGCATTTCAAGAATATCCAGTGCTCAGCCATTTTGTATCCAACATATTTCAAGAACATCCAGTGCTCAGCCATTTTGCATCCAATGCATTCCAAGAATATCCGGTGCTCAGCCATTTTGTATCCAGTGTATTTCAAGCATAGCCTGTACTCAGCCATTTTGTTGCTTGTATGCTAGCTTACTGCCTATACAAGTAGTAGCGAAGAAAACGTGATGGAAATAAGTGCGGGAAGGAGACTTCCTGCAGACACACGCAAAGCATAAACGAAAATAAAATTTATTTAGAATAATATTTACAGTACTATTTACAATATAATTCTTGAACTGATGCAGGCATCAGTAGGGGTGCTCAGCTCCAGGGGCAGCAGCAGGAGGAGAGGCAGGGGCAGCAGGGGAAGGAGCAGGGGCAGCAGCAGCCGGACAGGAGGGGCCGCCAGGGACCTGAAGGCAAGGGTGGGGCAGGGAGAGGGCAGCAGTGGGCAGGCAATGATTCCGGCCCCGAAGGGAGGGATCATTGGGCTGCTCTGCTGCAAACGTTTCTGCGAAACGCCTCTTCCAGCCACCAACCCTGTCCACAGACCCTGGCAACCACCTCTTAATGAAGTCCTGTGCTTCTGTCAGGTCGGCCCCCATTTACGCACAGATGACATTTGCACACATACAAAGACCACAATTAGTACATACAACATGCACCCACAATAGAGCAGAGATCACCCACAATAGAGCAGGCAAACACATTCAACAAAATAAAACCTTAACATGAACTCGAGACTTAGTGAAATAAGTTACCAAGTCTTTAGCACACAGTTCACCTGACAGAATTGGCAACTGCAGCCAACCTTATTGAATCGAGGTTCACAGCATGCTCAGCGGCGAAATGCAGGATACGCAAAGTGATGCTGTGGATAATTAAATGCTGCAATCGCCTTCCCTGCCATGAAAATTCTTGGTCCATTATTGGATCTTCATCCCTGTTGCCTTCGTTGACATTCCTGTTTTTCCACCCTAACATAGCGTTAACGTCATCAGTGATGATCACACCATGTCTTTACTAACCGAGACATATTCAACTGTCTCACCCGCTGGTGCTAAACGTGTAAGCGGCCTGGTGTGATGCAATTCATTGGCATGCTTGTCAAGCAGTTCACCTAAGCTGCCATTGGTGCTAGTGCAGAGCACACTTTCGCAATTTCTGCAAGGGCAGTGGTGACTGAGTATGTGGCTTTCATAGTAAAAAATGAAATCAGCCAACAGGGACGCCCAAATTTCTTCGCTGTAGAAGTTGAGAATTCATATGAAAGACAGGACTTTGGCAAGGACAATTTCTTGTTATGCAAGCCATTTCGCTGTAGAGGAGTTCGGCTGTATACACAATACTTCAACAATGCAAAAGGATGACTAAGGAAGCTTTACCTGTGGCTATCTGGCATAACTTCAAATTGATGAATGCCCTCTTCCCCTTCCTGCTATGAAGGCTGTAAAGCACTTGGACGGGGTGCGCCATTTCAGTCATCGTGTCATTCGATGCCACCTCGCGCAGCGACTTCACTCCTATTTGCAGGAGGTGCTTGCACTGCAAAAGACAAACATTGCCAGAGATGTGGAAATGAGCATTGTATGTGGCAATGTTTTCAAGTTGAAAAATCTACCCAATACTACCAGAATATAATGTATTGCCATGTGAATTTTTAGCTGAGTGCAAAGCAAAACATTTTGCTGGAAGAGGTTTGTGACGCAATGCCCTTTAATTGTAAATGTGCCTCCACAACACTTAAGCGCTACTGAAAGAAACACAAACACGAAGTGCATCAGATCTTGTCTCTTCTGTGCATTTCATGTTTGTTTTTCGTAACCCTTAGCACAGTAACTATGTTTCATATTAACTGCTTCTCCAAGCTTTCACTATCATTTGTAAGCGCACCAATTCTACTCACATGCAAATTCCCAATGCATAATTAGGGGATGTGACATTAGAGTGCAGGAAAGTCAGATACGTGTGGCACAAAACAGCTTAAAGGCATACCGACATGATATTTTCAGACCTTCACATTTTGCCGTTAAAGGGACTGACGAGCAATTTTTAAAGACCTAGTTTTGTGATAACCAAAAGCTAACCCTCAGCAAAGTTTGCACCTGCGGTTTCGCAAATTCTGAAAGCAGCCTATCATTCTGCTTTCACAGGAGTGAGTGCAACTGCAGTTACCTGCCTACATTTTGGCCTTTCCAACCACTTTTGAAAATATAAAGCTGGTACAATAAGTTTGCATTGTCGTACGACCTTCTTACACTTGTACAGCGTTTTCCCCCCAAATACACGCCTACATCATGGCTTCCTGGCCCCCGCTATCATTATTCTGTCGATAGACTTACCAAACCAACTCATCAAGAACAAAGGCAGTGCCGCTTTCCTGCTCACTAAAACCGAAGGCTTATCAGCACATTGTAAGGTAAAAAAATAACAGAAAAATGTAGACTGCATTTCAATAGTAATAAGAATGCCATAAACCCCATACAATAATAGAAATCCACGTCATAGGCCTCTTATTCATGGTAAATAAGGAACAGTGTCCTGAAAGCCTAGGGACACGTAGATACACAAGTGCGGACTTTCAACTAGTAAGTTTATTGAATCAAAGAGTTTATGAACACTTACTGCGCATGCACCTGCAAGGCAGTGAACAATTCATGACATGCACTTCTGCTTAGATCAGGTGATACTAAACAATAATGAATTAACAAAAATAAAATCCGTCGCGCTGCTCTGCTGTCAACAATTTGCGTGGTCTAAAAAGGAAATTTCTTCTAGGAAGACTATTGCAGGCTGACTAATGCAACCTGGTCCTGCTTTCTGTATTCTATAGGCCTCGCAAATTTCATGCTTCAATTGGTCTGTGTGGCGAAAAAGAATCTCGGTCCTAGAGAATTCTGCAGTGCACCTGCAGTCATGGCAATGCTTTGCAAAATGCGAGGCGCAAACAGTGCATTTTGGTGCTCCCTGAGCCGCACGTTTACACACCGCCCCGATTGTCCCACGTACATTCGGCCACAGGTGAGGGGGATGCTGTACACGATTGCAGTGGCGCAAGGCACACACATGTTAGTGTGCCTTACAGGGCAGACGCCACCTACTTTCTTTCTTGCTGAAAATAACAAAACAAATCTAAACCATGCCACTATCCCCCTTCCCCCCCCCCCTTCAACCTGTGCGAACGCTAGTGGATGTATGACTAATGGCTTGCTTCTTGGTGCCGCATCTTTCCTCTCCAAACTTCACTCTTCGCACAAGCTTTCCACAAGACAACAATAGCACGCTGTCTTGTGGAAAGTTCGTGCAAGAATTAAAGCATGCTATGGACACTAGCGTTCGCACAGGTTGAAACAACATAAGGGGTGGGGGGGGGGGATCGTGGCTTGGCATAGATTTTTTTAGCCAGAACGAAAGTGGGTAGCATCTGCGCAGCAGTTACAAAATGTTTGGAGAACGGTGCAAATGCAAAAAAAAATGTCTGCCCTGTAAGGCACACTAATATGCATGTGCCTTGCGCCACTACAATCGTGTACAGCATCCCCCTCACCTGTGGCCGAGTGTCCGTGGGACAATCAGGGCGGTGTGTAAACGTGCGCCTCGGGGGGCACCAAAATGCACTTTTGCCCCTCATATTTGGCAAGTCGGGTGCACTGCAGAATTCTCTCGGACCGAAATTCTTTTTCGCCACACAGACCAATTGACGCATGAAATTTGCGAGGCCCATAGAATACAGAAAGCAGGACCAGGTTGCATTAGTCAGCCTACAAAAGTCTTCCAAGAAAGAGAAATTTCCTTTATAGACCACGCAAATCGTTGACAGCCGAGCAGTGTGATGGTTTTTATTTTTGTTAATTCATTATTGCTTAGTATCACCTGATCTAACCACGAGTGCTTCTCATGAATTGTTCACTGCCTTGCAGGTGCATGCGCAGTAAGTGTTCATAAACTCGTTCACTCAATAAATTTACCAGTTGAAAGTCAGCACATATGGTGTGTCAAGTCTCCCTTCGTCTACGTTTTCAGTGCGCTGTTGTTCCTTATTTACCATGAATCAATACCAAGTTGTCCCAGTTTTCCCTCCTCTGCGGGCCACTTATGCACTTCATGTTTTTGCCATGTTGGGCGCCAAGCGTCACTTTTGGCAACTTTTGGGGAAGAAAAAAAATATAAATCCACATTTAATGAAAAGAACTTCGCTTATTTTAACCAGTAGGATAGGTCATTTTTCCACAGGCGGTTTTCTCAATTCATGTTCTGAGCTGTTGCCTGTCCATTTACGTAAAGGTGCCGGACTCTAAAACCCCATAAATATACTGGCATACCCCACAGTGCGCTAAATATTTAATTTATGCTAGTTTTTGTACAGCCAGGTTTCGTTTAGCTTTCTCCCTCTCATAACATCATGGCACAGAAGGCAACCACGTAAGACATTGGAAGGCTTGACACTTGCTTCGACTTGCTTGTCGAAAGGATGTTTTGGCTTCTACGCAGAAGCCTTGTTCACTGACTGGCCAACCACTATGTCAGTGAACAAGGCTTCATGGGGAAGGCAGAACATATAACACCTTCAACAACACTATTTTGGTCTGCATTACATTTATTGCGGGTTTAAACTGGGTGGGAAAAAGCATATAAAAAACTAAATAGATGGCAACCAAGGTGAAAAAACATAAAACAATGCTATTTCCCCTTCACGGGGGCCGTGTTCTTTCTATGGCCAGCATCTGTTTTTGCCATGAATGTTCAATGCAATGGTTCGAGCTGTTCGCAATTTGACAGACTTTCCCAACCATTGTCATTTAGGCATAGAAAATGGGGTACCCCCATTACAATACCGCATTTACTCGCATATTGCACGCACTTTTTTTCCTTGAAACTATGCGCAAAGTTGGGGAGGTACGTTTATTATGCAGGGTAAAATTTTGAACAATTTGTTTTTCCGCGGCCACCTCTAAAGAAAGCCGCAGTTTCGTCATAAAGGCAAACCATCGATTGCGATAGCAAATGCGCAGACAGCTATAGGAAGTAAAGATAGTAGTTATATCGCCCGTATAAAGTTCCAAAGTAATTTAACCACCATGGTGTCAGCGCGCACAGGCAAACATGAACCAATCACACTCGATGACCGCGGAAACTCACTGTCGAAAGAGTGGTGTGAGGAAGTGCTGCAGCAACAGCGAGCGAAGTGACCTTCCTGCTGGGTATCGCTTCAACGCAAACTGAGCGGTGATAACGGAGTACGCACGAAGACTCGGCCCCCGACGCAGATCGTTTTCAAGATAGGGCATGCGCGGCCATGCAATGTGCAGTTGCTGTGCCGCCTCCCTCCCCGCCCAGCGGCGCTATGCACACGACGAAATACGGCGCGTTTCCTACCCGCTTTTTTCCCTCGAACGCGGGATAGAGCCGCGATCATTGGTGCCGACTTCAAAAATGCACCTGGAGTGTCCGTATGATTGCTACCGCGATAAAAGTAGGAGACACGTACAATTCGGCGTCCGATACAATCGTACCCACCGAATGCCATATCGGACACTGAATCGCACTGTGTCTCTCCTACTTCACGGCAGCAAGTTCAGGGTGCGTTCATTATGCGGGAGAAAAAAAAACGAAATTTTGACGACGAAAGTTGGGGGTGCGTTCATTATGAGAGCGCGTGCATTAAACAAGTAAATACGTAATTTCACTTATTCAATCTGTAGGGCATAAATTGTCTTACATAATGTAGCATAGTAGCAGATAAAACAAAGCACAGAAAAATCAGAGGAGTGGAATGAAAAGTAACAGGGGCCGCAGGGTATGTGGGTTCAAATTCTTAAAAGAATTACTAGTGCTCTAGAAAATGCTTTGAACCATTGCATGAAACTGGATAGTTTAGGAGTTTGTTTCATGGGCTTGTAGCACAAGAAAAAAAAACATGTTAGTTCAATGAGGCAATTCGACAACAGGTACACTAGACTTGCTGAAAATGTGGTTTTCATTTAATATCCAAGTGCAATGTAATTTTCAAACTCTATTTAGAAAACAAAACTTTAGATTAAAATGAGGTAAATGCAGTATATACAGATCATCATTGCACCCCTTTTCCTGTACTGTGTCCCACTTGTTTGCACTGCTATTTATCATTCACGATGCGCCAACTCGTCCAACAAAAAGAATTTATTCACAAGTGCTCTGCATTGTGCCCTTCTATAGAAAGCTTCCACTGTTTGCGTTTTATATCAGCAATGAATTTTTATTAACTTAACGACTTCCTCCTGCTTCATAAATGTATCTCTACGGAGAGCTGTTGGAAATCGCCGATTCAGCAAGCCACTACGGTAGCTCAGTGCCTATGGCGTTGCGGTGCTGAGCTGGAGGTCAAAGATTAGATTTTGACAGTCATGGTCACATTTCGATGAGGCCTCGTCGCAAGAACACTAGTGTACGCTTAGATTTAGATGCATGTTAAAGAAACTAAGGTCCAGTCCAAATATGTCATTAGAAACTATACAGCAGGGAACAAATTGTTTCCATGAAATCTTTAGTGTCTGCGATGCAAAGTTCCTTTACATAGAACCCACAGCATGTTTCATGAAACAGCACAGAACTTCCACATGTTACATATAGCCTTATAATTAAAAATAAAAAGGCAGTACAAACCAAGCTGGTCGCCACAGCCTCATCTCGCACGGCTGCCTCTGCTGCCTCCAATTCTTCAATATTGTCGGCAGGTAGCCGAGGAATAACTGGAGGCACCGTCGACAAGGCAGGCTGATACACTGCACGGGTCATGTTGAGAGGCTCAATTTCATCCAGCCTCTCAGACATGACCCGTACCTCATGCCTGAGCTGCTGCAGCTCATGCAGGACGTCCCTGTTCTGCTGCCGCACCTCCAGCTGCACCCGCAGCAGCACCGCTGAAACACAAAAATATTTACTTTATAGCAGAAGCGGTACATTTATGGCATATTTGGTTGTTTCAGAGCACTCTGGTAAATGTAATGCGCGTCACGTAGTAGTGAGGCTGAAGTAAACAGTCGTAAAACTGTTTATGACGAAACTGTTTGTTTATTGGGCGAACCTGTGCCCACAAAAGCAAGCTCCACTCAAAGCACAACGATAGCGGCGGACACAGTCGGCGATCGTCGAAAATCTCATCAGCGGCGAAACGCATCGGCTTTTATACCTGAGTCATCGAAGGTTCCAGATTAATCCCTTATGCCCGCGGGTCTTCCAAAAAGTTCTAGGCAATTCGCGTCGGTCATACAATCAGATAACATAAGCGTCGGTGAAAACAGGCAACGGAAAGAAGCATCGATAACGTTCTGGAAACTTCCGATACAGGCGCGTCCTGCGCCGAGCGATAACCTTTAACATTTCTTAGCCGGTGGAAAGCGGCCACCGGTGAAAGATAAACATGTATACGTGTCAATACCCTCCCCTCAAAAAGCATCGTCCCGATGCTACAAACACGAAAGCGAAAACAAAACCACGGGTACAGAAAGGGACAAAAATAACAAAGCAACAAAGGACCTAAGTTCCTCAGCGGGCGTAGAAAGGCTTAAGAAGCACCACGTGGATGACTTCAGGTCGTGCGCGGCGCGGCTGTGATTGCGAAATACCGTCTGGCACGACCTCATAGTCCAATGCGCGAATACGTCGGATGATCTTATATGGTCCGAAATAGCGACGTAAGAGTTTCTCGCTAAGTC